>NW_027186645.1:0-55889 GCF_028583685.1 Petaurus breviceps papuanus | reverse complement strand
ACACACCTTTTGTTCTTGTAGATGAATTTTGTCATTTTTTAATTTCTATAATTTTTTGTAGTTTGATTGGCATGTCATTGTATAAGTAAATTAATTTAGGTAAATTTGGCTCAGTCTACCCATGAACAATTAATATTTTTTGGTAGTTTAGATCTGGCTTTACTTGTGTAAAAAGTGTTTTGTAATTGTGTTCATATAGTTCCTAGATTTCTCTTGGCAGTGAGACTCCCAAATATTTTATATTGTCTACAGTGACTTTAAATGGAATTTCTCTATCTCTTGCAGCTGGATTTTGTTAGTAATATATGCTGCTGATTTATATGAATTTATTTTATATCCTGAAACTTGGCTAAAGTTGTCAATTATTTCATCTAGTTGTTTAGTTTATTCTCTGGTATTCACTACGTATACCATCCTATCATCTGCAAAGGGTGATATTTGTTGTTTCCTCGGTGCCTATTCTAATTCCTTCAATATTTTTTCTTAATTTCCATAGCTAGCATTTCTAGTACAATTATGAATAATAATGGTGATAATGAGCATGTAAATTAATAGTAAATAAAAAGGTTTTATACAAGATAGATGGTACCTGCAGAAGATTCCTTCTGTAGAGTAATACTGTCTGTGATCTGCTAACAGGAAAATTGAGAGGATTTAACCATCTATGGGGAATTTCTCTTCCATTTCAGCTCCTGCATTTGTCCTTCATTATCACACTGACAAATATAATTAATGAGCCCATGTTTCCCTACTTTATTTCTTATTTGATTTTAATAGTTAGAAGGTTCTCAAAGTTATTTCTGTTACATCTTCCAGGGAATTTTATATGATTTTGATACATACATACGAACATACATGTATACAAATATGGGAGGCAACTTGTTGGAGAGGAGCATTTAATGCAGCATTTTATTATATCAAATCAAATGCTATTTTATAATCTATAAATGGGCCCAGTGGGATCTTGAGTCCCTTTTATCCCTTTTAGCTAGCTATGTAACTATCGGCAACTAGGTGCTGCAGTGGATAAGAGTACTGGACTTAGTGTCAGGAAGATACAAGTTTCATCTCTCATACTTTCCAGGTTTATGATCTTGGACAAATCACTTAGCCTCTCTCAACCTTAATTTTCTTATCTTTGAAAGTAGGGCATTGGACTTATTGATCTTCAAGGTACTGTCCAGCTCCATACACATCTGTAGGATCTGTGGATGTGGTTTGACCTAACATATAATTTATTAAAGACTAGGGCTCCCTATTCCTTTTTCAAAATTTCAATGATTCATACTGTATAAATTATTCTCATAGAAGTTTTATAGAGTTGGTAAAAGATCAGTAGTTGCTGTAATTTTATTCATTTCCTTTTTTTGGTAATAAGGTTGGAATTAAAAATAATAATAGCTAGCATTTTTAGAGCATTTTGACTGCAAAACAGATGAACGTTTTTTCATTTGATCCTTAACAACAAAACATTCAAGATAGAAGTATTATGCCAATTTTGTAGATAAGGAAATTGAGAGTAAGAGTTAAATTATTTGCCAAGGGTCATAAAATCTGTGGCAGTATTCGAATTAGTCATTCTAATTGTAAGTCCAACACTGTCCATGTGCCTGCCACCTGCTTTCCTACTTTTTTCCCTAAGTGGTTAGTACCCTCCTCTCTTTCAGACAATTTCAGAATTGATCCCCTAATACCCACAAAATTGCGTTCATCTCTGTAATCAAAATGTCTTTTGTATGGTACTCTAGCTTGTTCCATCTTTGTTTTTTTTTTAAGTTCCATTTCTACTTTGGGTAAAACATTTGGAACTGTAATGGTCAAAAGTGATTCCACCATTATTCTTGAAGTAGAAATGAATTTGCTGAAGAAATCTTTATATATTATTTTGCATGCTTGTCTTTCCAGTTTTATCAGGTAAGTCGTTAGAACATACTTTTAGTTAGATCTTTTGGCTGTCAATTTGTTTTTCTATTTATTTTATTTTTTTACTTTTCCTGTTTTATGAGATTCTTAGAATCCCCCATCTTTTTTCAGAAAATCTTCTAAATGGATTTATATTCTAAAGTTGTGTTGCCCTCATGTTTGCTGGCTGAGGCAGTTTCTAGATTTTGGGGGTTTTATTGTAGCAATTGATTTACATCGGCGAGTTAGATGGTATAGTGAATTTAACTCTGGTCCTGGATTCAAGAAGACCTGAGGTCAAACTTGGACTCAGATACTAGGTCTGTGACTTTGAGCAACTTAACCTCCCTTTGCCTTAATTTCCTCATCTGGAAAATGTGAATAATAATAGCATCTACCCTCCCAGGGTTGTTGTGATGATCAAATGAAGTAATATTTGTAACAAATGCACTTTGCAAACCTTAAAACACTATATAAATGCTAGTTATTGTAATTTTGTGTTGATATTTTTGTCACTTTCTTCCTTTTTTTAGCACCATTATTTTAAATAGACCAGTTTAGAATCATATTAGTTTTAGGCCACATCTGATTCATAATCTTCAATTTTAGTATTGATTTTGATCTTTGCTTTAATGAAGTTGGTGGCCTAATTGTATAGTCACATCTATAATCAGTTGTTTCTTGTCTGCGAAAATATGATCACTTTCATTTTTGTAAATTGTTAGTTGCTCATCATGTTAACTGCTTTCTGATGTTCTTCTTTAATGAAGTATTTATGACATAGAGTAATGAGTATTAGTATATAAGCCCTTGACTTGTTCATTTCTTATATAGTAAATTCTGTAAATCTTAAATATGATTTGCTATTATTTTCTGAATCACGTTTTTCTTTTTTAAAATTAATATTATTTTTTTCCAACTACATGTAAAGACAATTTTCAGCATTCATTTATTGAAAAACTTTGAGTTTCAATTTTTTCTCCCTATCTCCTCCCAAAGACAGCAAGCAGTATGATCTAAGTTATACATGTACGATAATGGAAACCTGTTTTCCCATTAGTCATGTTGTAAAAGAAGAAATAGGAAAAAAAGGAAGAGACCATGAAAAAAAAAAAGTGAAAGTAGTATGCTTCACTCTGCCATCATACTAGATCAGTTCTTTCTCTGAATGTGGATAGCATTTTCCATCATGAATCTTTTGGAATTGTCTTGGATCATTGTATTGTTGAGAAGAGCTAAGTCAATCATAGTTGAGCATCTATCAGTGTTACTGTTACTATGCACAGTGTTTTCCTGCTTCTGCTCACTTCACTCAGCATCATTTCATGTAAGACTTTCCAGGTTTTTCTGAAATCCACCCTTTATCCCATAGTAGCATTCCCTTGCTGAATCATGTTTTTCAAAGTATTTTTTTTTGTCCTCTTCTCTTACCCTTATCTTTGCATTGAAATCCCATATTACTAAAGCATATGTTGATTTAATTTGGAATATTTCACTGAATTCTAAAGAGATTTTGCGTTGATCACATTGATTTGGAGCTAGAAGCAATCTTTGAGGTTACAGATGAGGAAACTGAGGCCCAAACTGATTGTGTTGTACTCAAAGTCAAACAGCTAGTAAGTGGCGGGATCAGGATTCCAACCCAAGTCCTTACACTCCAGCTCCAGCTCTCTTCTGTAGCAGATGTCAATTGAAATTATCACCATGGTGGTCTTTTTGAAAATGCTTGTTCTGAACCCTTTAGTACAAGAATCACAGTTCTTGTTGATTTTTGTGCACAACTCCAGCCATTTCTTAAACTCTCAAATGAAAACCTGGGATTTATTTTTTCATTTATATGTAGTTTTCTTCTTGTTTCTTTTATTGTGTAAACATCAATATTGGTACAATTTTGTTCCTATTGTTAGAGGGTTTAGAGTACCAGTTGCTAAGTAAATATTTATCGATCATCTAAAAACCATAATTCCTAGGGCCTTCTTTGTCCCCTCTCTTTTTCTCTTCTGCCATGTTAAACAGAAGGGTGTCACAGAGGCCCAAGGGCCATTTTATATTAGAAAATAAACTACACTTTGCTTTGTAGATTGTCAAAGGTAAATGACCAAGTTGCCATCTTGCTATTTGACAGTCCTTTTTTTATACTAAATTAGAATTGTCCACAGAAGACATTGTTATTAGTACTAAATTCAGAAAGCTTTTCTAACATGGTAGAACTTCCCCTTGAAAAGGATTGTTTCCTTGTAATGAATCATTAGATAGAACTTTGCAGTGAAAAAGATTTTGAAAAATGTGGCTCAGGATTAAGAAGTCTGAGAAGCTTGTATATTGTTTTGAAGCCTTATGCCTGTATAAGTCAAATATTTATTTTGTGAAGAGAATTGCAAGGTGCCCAGCATGGTGAATACTGAAAAAAAAATCACAAAAAATTGAAATTCATGATAACAGGAAAGTGATTAATGTGGGATTGTTGCAAAATGAGCTGTCTTTGTCCAGTAAGTAATCTATTATAATGAACCTGAAAACTAGCTTCATGTTAGATGAAACACTAATGATGAAGTCATGTCATCATAACATCTCCACTCAGAACTGTCTTCAAAAGCTATTGACTCTGAAAAAGTGGTGATATTACAAAGTAAACAAATGGAATCTAATTATTGACATGTAGAGAATATCAAAGTACTCACTTGGGCAACTTAAATGCTAAATTTGGAAAGATACAAGAATGATGTGAAATTTTTTCTTAAACACTCTTTATTTTTATGTTGACTCAAGTAGAGGTGCTAAAGAAAAGAAGGGGCCTTTGTGCCTGCCCACTAAGATGTGAATCACAATTAGAAAGACTTCTTTTCAAGGTTCACTGACTTAGAATTGGTTTTAGATGAGAATCTACAAATGCCTCATTGATTTGCACAGTACTTTTTACTTTGTTAAACAGTATTTCTAACAGCATTGAACTGATATAGACGTGGAAGTCAGTGTTGTAGATGCCTAATTATCACTTTTAATGAATTGGTTACAAATTTTTTTTAAAAGGCCCCAAATGTCCAGAAACAATGTCAGAGAACAAACACCAGGCAGTTTGGTGTGAAGGAATGATTACTTGATATTGAAGTTAAGAACTCAGTTTTGAAGACTGCCATTTATTATTTGTGTGACCTTGGGCAAGTTCATTAACTGTACAATGGGGACATCATTCCTTTGTAAACCGATAGGATCAGAGTAGATGACATTGGAGGTTTCTTCCAGTTCTAAATCTAAGATTTTATTATTCTTTGCTAAGTAATGATACATTGCTGCCAAGGGCAACTTATTTATAGTGCAACTTTATTTGTAAAATATTATGGAAGAAAATGATGGCTATCATTTCCTTACAAAATATTAAAAAGCAATGGAGGGGAAAATGGGCCAGTATAAAAGTTTGATATGAGATCAAAATAAACCAGTGTGTCCTAAAGAGTATTTATATATGAAACTTCAGGAAAGGCAATAGAAATTAGTGCTTTAAAATAAATAGGATGTTTGCCACATTCTGTATCAGGATTATTATTTTTTGCTTGAAGATTATATGCTATGTTTAGGTAAGGTGTCTAGGGCAGCTTTAGTATATGTCATATTAGGTGACTGTAATGGGAATGCAAATTTGGAAGATCTTCCCTGCCCCTAGGTTAAAGTGCACCTGAAGACTGGGGTGGGAGGCTTGTTTTTCAGTAGATACTTTTTGATTGGCCAGTGGGTCCAAAAGGTTGTTACATTCTCTGAGCCAGGAGAAGGCTATATAAGCCCTGATGTGTAGCTTTGTTTTTGGGGCTCACTTTGAGAAGTGTTCTGTGATTTGATCTGTATTCTGGGAAGCCGTTGTCCAGGACCCCCCGGCTTTGAAAAACCCAGATGTTGACTGGGTATGGATGTAATGGTTGGACAGTTTGGAAATCTGTCTACTTGATCTGTTTCTGTTTTGATAATTCTGCCTGTACACTTTGAAGTTCGGGGTGCTGACCTTTTCTCCTGAACAAGGTAAACGATATATGTCTGACTGATTAAAGTAAGCTTGTTAACCCATTTTGAGTTGCTTTCCTTTAACAAAGCAGATCCAAGAACCTGTGGTAGCAGCAAACCCTGAAGACGTGCTTGGGGTGCTTGCCGCTACAAAATGGCATCACGAACAGGATCTGCAGAGTAAAAGGAAAGTATGGGGACTGGGATAATTGTTTGTTTCCCAGTTGTGGTAGCTGTGACTCTGTGGAGCTGTGGAGCAGGAGAGAAGAATGGCCTGCATGCGGACTTCACTGAGCTGAGAGCAGGAATGGTGAGCTGCCTGCATCGGGACCTGGGCAGAAGCCAGGAGCGGCTGCCGCCTCCATTTTGTAGCGGCAAGCACCCCAAGCACATCCTCAGGGTTTGCTGCTACCACAGATTCTTGGATCTGCTTTGTTAAAGGAAAGCAACTCAAAATGGGTTAACAAGCTTACTTTAATCTGTCAGACATATATCGTTTACCTTGTTCAGGAGAAAAGGTCAGCACCCCGAACTTCAAAGTGTACAGGCAGAATTATCAAGACAGAAACAGATCAAGTAGACAGATTTCCAAACTGTCCAACCATTACATCCATACCCAGTCAACATCTGGGTTTCCACATCTGGGTTTTTCAAAGCCGGGGGGCCCTGGACAACGGCTTCCCAGAATACAGATCAAATCACAGAACACTTCTCAAAGTGAGCCCCAAAAACAAAGCTACACATCAGGGCTTATATAGCCTTCTCCTGGCTCAGAGAATGTAACAACCTTTTGGACCCACTGGCCAATCAAAAAGTATCTACTGAAAAACAAGCCTCCCACCCCAGTCTTCAGGTGCACTTTAACCTAGGGGCAGGGAAGATCTTCTAAATTTGCATTCCCATTACAGTGACTTTGTTATTATGGCTTATTCACATTTTTGTTCTGGCATATTTCATTATATTAATACATTTTCTGTAGTGACTTGAATTGTTTATATGTGATTTTCGTAGCTAAATTAAAATTCAGCAAGAATTCCTGTTTTCAGATCAGGTTAGCTTAGAGTGGAGGAGTTACTATTTGAGTTTTCTAAGTTTATGGAAAGCTGGAAATTCTTAGCTATTTCTCATCAAAAAAGGTGATAATTAGCTTCTGACAGGTGGTTCCTTACCTTATCTCAGGATTTGTCTGAGGATGTTTTGGTAGCATTCCTTCTGTGGGAAGTAGTGAGATTAGGGTGAGGGGAGTAAGTTGACAGCATCTTAAATGTTGCTCACCTTTTAGTTGTGTCAGATTGTGTGACTTATACCATATAGGTGGTTAGGCTTCTCTTTTGCAGTGGACTTTTATTGTACCAGGCAGGTGGTGTGTACCATGACACTATTAAAATACTATTCTTCAGTCTATTATAGGTTCTACCAGAGAGGTATATTCTCTTCTTTACAAGCTAAGGGACCAGGAAAGTTGCTTGAGAGTCTTAGACCACTGTTTCTTACTGGGAGATATCTAAGGATTTACTTTACGCCTGAGGGAACCTCCTGAATCATCTAAACCCTTTTAATATCCCAGGGAACTAGGAGATAGTGCTTTTCTCTGTTTAGACTTTACTGATATCAAAAATTCCTTGTAGAACTCCTATTTGCTCTTAGGATTTCAACATAAGGCTATTTAAAAAAAATTCTCCTTGTATTTTGGGTTGTGTTATGTGTTGCATATGATTCATATTTCATTTTGTGCTGCCCTTATTTCCCTTTATGTTTAAATGCTATTTTTATCATGTCTAGATTGAACTTTAACCTTTTTATTTTCATTTGAATCCTTAATTTATGCTTGCACGAGGCAAATTATAAAACCTTATCAGGTTGAAAATTAAGTAATGAAAATTGAATATATTCAGTATGCTAAGAGAACTATAGCTAACTATTCAATTAAAAAAAAACTTTTATTGAACGGGTTGCACTTAATGAGGATAGGATTAAACCCTTATGACCTCTTCAAGAAAGGAGATTTTTGGTGGATGAACGGTCAGCACCATTGTGGCCTTTCCAAGTGATAAATATGAATCCATTTTAAGTTAGAAATTGTAACTAGTTTGTTCCTGCCATCAGACTGCTGATGTCATGGTTTCTCTCTTTTGTTAAGCATTAGATAAATTGTGGGAGTACAGTTGTAGTTAAAAAGAAAATACACAGGAAAATATATTTTGAGGTTTTTGTGTTAATATACATGTGGAATTCATGAGTGTCATACTTAATGATAATATTTTGTAGAGGAGAGTCAGCATGGCAGCCTAGAGGGCTGGACTTGGAATTAGGAAGACTTGGGTTCAAGTTCACTTTTGAGATTCTGGCTCAGAAGCTGGGGGATTTAGAGACAAATTACTCAAACTTTCAGTGCCTTAGGCAGTTCTTTAAAATTATAGATGAATTGCTAATCTCTTTGTGGGTGCTTCCTACATTGATCAAGTCATAGATCTGGACTCCAGATTCAAAAAGATTTAGAATCCATGAAGCATAGGATCATAGATTTAGAGCTGAAAGGGAACTTAGTGATCATCTAGTCCAACTCCTTCATTGCATAGATAGGGAAAATGAGACCCAGAGAGATGAAATGACTTGTTCAAAGTCATGTAGGTTGTAAATGGAAAAGAAGCCATGTCTTTCTTGTGTGCACATCACTGTTCTGTGCTATGCAGTGGAGGAGGTATAATGTTTCAATATGTCCCTCCTCTCATGGAGCTTACCACCTTGTAAGGGAGATAAGACAAAGACATAGATAACATAGACAAGATACTTGAGTGCATTAGAAATGAACAAAATAGTTCAAGGAGAAGGAAAGTGTTATAACTAAAGAGGCTGATCAGACTAATTTAGGGAGAAGTGACATTTGAGTTGAGCTTTAAGGAATGAGATGAAATTTAACAGATATGTAGGAAATGGGAGATATAAGGGAAGTGTGAGCAAAAGCACAGAGATGGGATAGATAGTTCAAAGAACAACAAACAGGCTAGTGTCATTGGATTACAAAATATGTGTTGTGGAGAAGGAGTATCTTTTAAAGTGTAAGAAGAGAGGGAAGGGAGGTGGGATGCAGAGAAGTTGTAAAGGACTTTGAATATCAGAGGATTTTATATTTGATCCATTAGGAATGGAGGGAGCCACCAGAATTTATCGAGTGGGGATGGTGGTGGCATGGGAGGTGCAGGAGAGGTGTTATGATTATGATTTTAGGAAGATCACTTTGACAGCTGAATGGAGTAGGAAGCATCTTGTGTCAGGGAGATCAATCAATAAGCTATTGTAATAGTCTAGTCATGAGGGCCTCTACCAGGGTAATGGCAGTATAAGCAAAGATAGCTATTAAGAAGATAAAATGAACAGGTCTTGTCCACAGATTAAGTATAGGGGTGTGAGAGAATGAGCAGTTGAAGAGGAACTTAGGTTGGAAACCTGCATGACTGGAAGGGTGATGGTACCACCTTAACCATAATAGGGAAATTAGGAAGGGGGGAGGATTTGGCAGAAAGTAATGAGTTCAGTTTTGGACATGTTGAGTTTAAAATGTCTCTGGGATATCCATTATGAGATTTGTAATAGACAGCTGAAGATATGTAGAGGTTAGCAAAGAAGTTAGGGTTGATTAGGTAGAATTGAGAATCATCAGCATATAGACAGCAATTTATGGAGTTATGCAAGCTGCAGAGCTGACCAAATGAAATAGTATAGAGAGAGAAGAGGAGAGGGTCTAGAACAGAACTTGGGGGATACTGTGGTTAATGGGTGTAACGTGGATGAAGATCTAGCAAAGGAAACAGAAGGAGCAGTCAGGTGGGAGGAGAATCAGAAGAGAGTATGTAATGAAAATCTAGAGAGAAGAAATTTATTAAGGAGAAGAGGGCTAAGAGCTGATAAAACAGTGATCAGTAATGTTAAAGGTTGTCAAGAAGAATGAAGATTGAGGAAAAACTCTAGTATCCAGCAATATAATTTATCTGTAACACAGAAAAGAACCTGGGAAATTGATAAAAATGACAGCAATGTATAGAATACCAGATTTGAAGTTAAGAAAATCTTAAGTA
This sequence comes from Petaurus breviceps papuanus, assembly GCF_028583685.1. Taxonomy (NCBI): domain Eukaryota; kingdom Metazoa; phylum Chordata; class Mammalia; order Diprotodontia; family Petauridae; genus Petaurus; species Petaurus breviceps. The sequence continues at coordinate 45,918 of NW_027186645.1, read as the reverse complement.
TAAATCCTGTTTAGGAAACTTAGAGACCTAACTTGTAAGTCACTTAACCTCTCCTAGCCTCAGTTTTCTCATGTATAGTATGGGAATAAAAATAACAGCTACCTCCACTTTACAGGGTTCTTGTGAGGACCAAATGAGATAAAATATGCAAAGCATTCTGCAAACTTTAAAGTGCTATATGAATGCTAGCATTATTATTATTATTATTATTATTATACTTTACTCATTCTAGAGTGGAGACTTGATATTTTCTTGGCTGACAAATGAATACCCATGTATCTAGATGGAATTGTATTTCATCAAATTTTTGAGACACTTTCCCCCAGTGTTACCAAGTAGTAATGAAATTAGAAAGGAAATACTGAATATAAAATTTGATTAAATGTTTTTTTTTAATTAGTTGTACAACCCTAGAATTTTTGCTTCTATATGTCAGTGGTGTGAAAATCATACTATTCTCATTTTGCTAAAACTCAGGCTAAACTGCTTTTATTTGCTTAAGCTATGAACTTTATAGGAAAATTAGGTTATCTTTTCTTTTTTTGCAATTTATGGTGATATGGTAGTCTTTTGTGGAGGGAATTTTAGAAGATATGTTACAAATAAAAGAATCAGTTTTAACTGGAAATTCCTCGTTAAGAAATTTGTGATTCTTTTGTCACTATATAACAATTACTACAGTGGTTTTGAATGGTTTGATGTAAACTTGGAAGATCTCCATTGGCACATGCCAGGGACTTGGCATTGAGCTGTCTAACATTTCTGTAAATGACTTTGGTCAAGATAGAGATAACATACTTATTAAATTTGCAGACTACTCAAGTCAGAAGGGGATGGATAATATCCAGTCAGTCTGGATCTAAAAAGATTTTTGCTGGTTAGATGGTTAGGTTGATTCTAATAGGATAAAATTTAATAGTAATAAATGTCGAGTCTTGTATTTGGGCTAAAAAACTTCCTAACCACAATAAGGGAGGCATGACTAGATAGTTCATCTGAAGAAGAACTGTGGTTTTATTTGATTTCAAACTCTATATGAATTAGTGGTGAGATATGGCAACCAAGAACACTCATGAAGTTTTTAGGTTGTTTCAAGAGAGGCTTAATGTTCAAAGCTAGGGAGGTCACAGACCTGATGTACCTACCTTGCCTTGTTTATACAACTTCTCGAGTTGTATGTTCAGTTCTGGAGCTACTTTTTAGAAAGTGCTGTACTGAAGAGTGGTAGTTACAAGGTTGGCTTTGGAATCTGGAAGATCTTGGTCTAAGTCCTTCCTCTCTCACATACTGGTATGACTGTGGGCATGTCACTTAGCATATTAATGTCTTAAGTATTTCTTTAATTTATCTTCACAGTTCTCCAGTACCCATTCTCTTCACTTACACAACCACAATTGTAGGTGAGGCCCTTATCATCTTTTACTTGTACTATTGCAGTAGCCTTCTTTCTAAAAATTAAGTTTTGTTTTATTTTATTTTCATTTCCAAATTCTCTTCCTCTTACGTGCCTCTTGCTTCCCTGCCCATTAGGAAAGCAAAAAAACCCAAAACGCATTACCAATATGTATAGTCAAGCAAAACAAATCCCTCCATTAACTATGTAAAAAATACTCATTAGTCTATACTCGGAATCTTTCGCTTCATTATCTAGATGTGGATAGCATGTTTCATGATAAAAGTCTTCTGGGACTGTGGTTTGTTCTGTTGTGGTGATGAGAGTTTCTGAATCATTCAAAGTTGTTTTTCTTTACAGCTTTGTTGTTATTTTGCAAATTGATCTATTGGTTTCCCAGCTAAAAATCCTTCCTTCTATAGGAAACCTCTCCCATTCTTTCTTAATTTCAGTGACTTCCTTTTGTTAATTATTTCCTATTTAACCTACATATAGCTTTTTTGGTTAGAGATTTGTTTGCTTATTGTCTCTGTCAGTAGATTATGACCTCCTGTAGGGCAGAAACGCTTGCCTTTCTTTGTATTCCCATTGCGTAGCACAATACTTGGCATATAGTAGGCACTTAATAACTGTTTATTGACTGACTAGTTCTGCCTATGTCATTTTGTATCAGTTCATATAAATCTGCCTACGTTTTTCTAAATCCATCCCTTTCATCATTTCTTGGAGGACAATAGCATTCCATCACATATATGTACCATAACTTGTTCAGATGTTCTCCAAATGATGAACTCCCCCTCACATTCTAGTTCTTTGCTACCACAATAAGAACTGCTATAAATATTTTTGTACATATGGGTCCTTTTCCTCTTTCTTTGAGGCATTTTGCTTTCCAACCAGTCTCCCACTTAGGCTTTTGCCTTTTAACTGGTCTCTTTATCTCAGTGTCTCAGGTTTCTTTCTACTCTAATCCATCTTCCATTCAACTGCCAAGGTGATACTTTTAAAATGTGTATCTGATCTTGTTACCCCCTAGGAATCTTTGAGTTCCATTGACTCTCTGTTATTGGTGGGATTTAATAAAAAGCCTTCCTTGATTTAAATCTGTTCATAACTTGGCACCTTCCTACCTTTCCAGTTTTCTTATTCTTTATTCCCATCCATATACTCTCTTGATCCTGCTATGGCTTACTTGTTTGTACGTCTTGGAATATGACATACCATCTTCCATTTCCATGTTTTCGAATTGGATTTCCCTCATATTTAGAATGTGCTACTCCATTATCTCTACCCCTTGATTTTTCTAGCTTTCCTCAAGACCCACCTCAATTCACACCTTGTGTAGGATTTCTTTCCTGATCCCCTTCTTCTCATGCTTTCTTCTGTCATGTTGCCTTCAACTTTCTTTGTATATATATTTTTATGTACCTAGTTACTTAACATTTTGTCTTTCTCGTAGACTGTGATCTCCTTGAAGGCAGGGATTGGTTTTGTCTTTAGTTGTATCCTCTGCACTTTGCACAGCACTTGACGTTTCAAAAAAATAAATGTTTTGACTGACCTCTACGAGACTCAGTTTCCCCACTTATAAAATGGAGATCATAATATTTGAAATGCTACTTAATTCGGCATGAGGAAATACAGTGAAATATAATGCACTATGTAAATATGGTCCGCTGTTACAGTCTTGAATAAAATTAACATTGAAAATGGAAGAGGAAACTATAAAAAGCATATTGAAATGGCTTTGTAGGCAGGAAGGGATAACTGTAGAAATAAACTTTGGAAATGAGAAAGACATAAATGGAATTCTCTGTATAGAACCAAGAAAATTAAGTCATAGTCAAGACACAGGTAGACATACAATGATGAAGGGTTTTATACATGTGACCTTATAGAAATTTAAAAATTTCATATCTTATGTCCTCCACTGGATCCTTCCCTGACTATTCCAGATCCAGTGTTCTTTCTACTATGCCAGGCTGCTTCTTCATAACTACCTTCATAACTTTTTTCTGTATATTGATATCAGATGAGGTACTGAACTTGGAGCTATGTGTTGTGGAAATTGTCTTGGTTAAGTCAAAACAAAACATTAGTTCTCTTTTGATGGTGTGGTTCTTCAAATGCACAAATCCACAGATTACTTATGCTAATTATATTGAGCCTAAGAAAGAGTACAAAGCTTTCTTGGTCAAAGTCTTTTGGTGAAAGAGTGGTCTGGCCATATTGGAGGAAGAAAGGTATTAAAAATGAATATTGCCCAGCAATGCCATGTAGCCACATGGGCAGTGTGGAGTTACTCTATCAGTGTCTTTCTCTTGAACAAATGTTACATATGACTTGCAAATGGGGCCAGATGTAAATAAGGGAAAAGATTGGGCTGGATAAAATTTGGGAAATTTTACAATACTTTCAGTAATTCCAAGTTGCTCACTCTGTTACAAAATCTCATCTCTCTCATATCATTCTCCATTTGATCCGCTTTGGCTGTAAGTTATGGAATCCCCATGATCTTAGAAGATGTTAAAATTACAGATAACCCACAAGACAAGGGAACAGTACATAATGTGAATAATCATGAAGCTACATGTTACCAATTAATAAGGATGAGAAGAGGAATAGATGATGTAATGAGGTATACCATGGATATATTACTCAGTTATGTTGCAATAAAAGATCAAGAGGTACATTAGATAGATTTGCAAATGAGAATTTATGTAAAAACATACAAAGAATTATATAATGAGGCTGGGGGTGGTGGTGTGGTAGTGGTGGTGGTGGTTCTACTCTTCATTTACGGGGAGGAATTAGCCACATCTATGAATGGCTCTAAAAAGTACTTAGTTGAATGTTTGCACCCATCTAGTGGTTCATTTATAACAGGTAAACTTTTAAAGAAAGAACAGGAACTGTTAAAAATTTTTTTGTTTTGTTTTTGTATCCCCTTGCTTAGAACAGTGCCTAGAACATAATACTTACTTAATAATTTTTTTGTTAACTGATATAATATAGACATAATGGGAACTAAGAAACATAGATTCAAATCCTGACACTACCACTTAATAGCAGTGTGATTTGGGATCTCAGATTTTTTTTTTTTTTACTTTCACATTATACATTGGTCAGGTTATAAGGACGGATTGTACCAGCTGGAATGAAAAATGGTAAAGAGGACATAAAACCAAATAAGAGAAGGAAAAAGATCAGGTATTTTGCTTCCACCTGGATATAAACTCAGTTCTTTCTAGTTCTTTCTCTGGATGCACGTTTTTTTCTCCATCATGCGTCTTTTGGGATTGACTTATATCCCTGCATTGCTGAGAAGAGTCCAGTCTATCAAAGTTGGTCATCACACATACGTTGTGTCTGTAATTGTGTACAAATTTCTCCTGGTTCTACTCTTCTCACTCAGCATCAGTTCTTTTAAGCCTCTCCAGGTAAATATGAAGACTGCCTGCTCCCCATTTCTTATAGCACAATAGTATTCCATAACATGCATATACCACAACTTGTTCAGCCATTCCCCAATTGATGGGCACCCCCTTAATTTCCCAATTCTTTGCCACAACAAAAAGAGCTGCTATAAACATTTTTGTACATATGGGTCTTTCTCCCATTTCTATGATCTCTTTGGGATATAACCCTAGGAGTGGTATTGCTGGATCAAAGGGTATGAAAGTATTTATAGCCCTTTGGGCATAATTCCAGATTGCTCTCCAGAAAGGCTGGATCAGTTCACAACTCCACCAACAATGCATTAGTGTTCCATTTTGCCCACATCCTCTCCAGCATTTGTCATTTTCCTGTTTTGTCATCTTAGCCAATTTGACTGGTGAGATGTGGTACCTCAGAGTTGTTTTGATTTGCATTTCTCTAATCAATAGTGAATTAGAGCATTTCTTCATGTGCTTATAGATATAGCTTTAATTTCTTTCTCTGAAAACTGCCTGTTCATATCCTTTGACCATTTATCAATTGGGGAATGACTTGTATTCTTATAAATTTGACTCAATTCTCTGTATATTTTAGAAATGAGTCCTTTGTCAGAGACATAGGTTGTAAAGATTCTTTCCCAATTTCCCACCTCCCTCTTAATCTTGGTACATTGGCTTTGTTTGTACAGAAACTTTTCAATTTCATGTAGTCAAAATTATCCATTTTACATTTTATAATGTTCTCTAATTCCTGTTTAGTCATAAAGTCATTCCCTCTCCACAAGTCTGATAGCTAAACTATTCCTTGTTTTAGCAGACTGCTTACAGTATCAACCTTTATACCTAGATCATGAACCCATTTAGACTTGATTTTGGTATATGGTGTTAGATAATGGTCTATGCCCAGTTTCTGCCATAATATATTCCAGTTTTCCCAGCAGTTTTTGTCAAATAGTGAGTTCTTATCCCAAAAACCAGGGTCTGGGGGTTTATCAAACAATACATTACTGTAGTCATTGACTTCTGAATCTCGTGTGCCTAATCTATTCCATTGATCTACTCCTCTATTCCTCAGCCAGTACCAAGTAGTTTTGATGACTGCTGCTTTATAGTACAGATTGAAATCTGGTAAAGCTAGTCCACCTTCCCTAGCATTTCTTTTCATTAATTCCCTTGATATTCTGGACCGTTTATTCTTCCAGATGAATTTTGTTACTATTTTTTTCTAACTCTATAAAGTAGTTTTTTGGTAAATTAATTGGTATGGCACTAAATATATAATTTAATTTAGGTAAAATTGTCATTTTTATTATATTAGCTCGACCCAGCCATGAGCAATTGATATTTTTCCAATTAGTTAGATCTGACTTTATTTGTGTGAAAAGTGTTTTGTAGTTATGATCATACAGGTCCTGGGTTTGTTTTGGCAGGTAGATTCCCAAATATTTTATAATGTCTGCAGTAACTTTAAATGGGATTTCTCTTTCTACTTCTTGCTGTTGAATTTCATTGGAAATATATAGGAATGCCGAGGATTTATGTGGGTTTATTTTATATCCTGCAACTTTGCCAAATTTATTTATTGTCTCAAGCAGTTTTTTACTTGATTCTCTAGGATTCTCTAAGTATATCATCATATCATCTGCGAAGAGTGATAGCTTGGTCTCTTCTTTGCCTACCTTGATTCCTTTGATTTCTTTTTCTTCTCTAATTGCTACTGCTAACATTTCTAGTACCAGATTGAATAAGAGGGGTGATAGTGGACACCCTTGTTTCACCCCTGATCTTATGGGAAATGCTTCTAGCTTCTCCCCATTACATATAATACTTGCTGATGGCTTTAAATAGATGCTACCTATTATTTTAAGGAAGGCTCCATTTATTCCTATACTTTCTAATGTTTTTAATAGGAATGGATGTTGTATTTTGTCAAAAGCCTTTTCTGCATCTATTGAGATGATCATGTGGTTTCTGCTAGTTTTATTGTTGATATGCTCAATTATACTGATGGTTTTCCTAATATTAAACCATCCTTGCATTCCTGGAATAAATCCTACCTGATCAAAGTGTATTATTCTTGAGATAAGTTGCTGTAGTCTTTTGGCTAGTATTTTATTTAGAATTTTTGCATCTATATTCATGAGGGAGATTGGTCTATAATTTTCTTTCTCTGTTTTATCTCTTCCTGATTTAGGTATCAGTACCATATTTGTGTCATAAAAAGAATTTGGTAGGATTCCTTCTTCACTAATTTTCCCAAATATTTTGTAGAGTATTGGAATCAATTGTTCTTTAAATGTTTGATAGAATTCACTAGTGAATCCATCTGGCCCTGGAGATTTTTTCCTAGGGAGCTGACTGATGGCTTGTTCAATTTCTTTTTCTGAGATGGGATTATTTAAGTAATTTACTTCCTCTTCAGTTAATCTGGGCAACTTGTATGTTTCTAAATATTCATCCATTTCCCTAAGATTGTCAAATTTATGTGCATACAATTGGGAAAAATAATTCCTAATTATTGTTTTGATTTCCTCTTCATTGGAGGTAGATTCACCCTTTTCATTTTTGATACTCATAATTTGGTTTTCTTCTTTTTTTTATCATTGCCTAAGGGTCTATCAATTTTGTTGGTTTTTTTCATAAAACCAGCTCTTGGTTTTATTTATTAGTTCAATAGTTTTCTTAATTTCTATTTTATTAATCTCTCCTTTAGTCTTCAATATTTCTAATTTAGTATTTAATTGGGGATTTTGATGTTTTTCTTTTTCTAGGTTTTTTAATTGCATGCCCAATTCGTTGAGCTCCCTTTTCTCTAATTTAATCACGTATACACTCAGGGATATAAAACTTCCCCTAAGAACTGCCTTTAATGCATCCCACAGATTTTAGTATGTTGTCTCATTATTATCATTCTCTTGAATGAAATTACTGATTGTTTGTATAATTTCTTGTTTGACCCACTCATTCTTTAGGATTAAATTGTTTAATTTCCAATTAGTTTTTAGTCTGTCTTTCCCTGGCCCTTTATTGCATATAATTTTTATTGCATCATGATCTGAGAATGATGCATTTAATATTTCTGCCTTACTGCATAGAATTGTGAGGTTTTTATGCCCTAGAACATGGTCAATTTTTGAGCATGTGCCATGAACCGCTGAGAAGAAAGTATATTCCTTTTTATCCCCATTCAGTTTTCTCTAGAGATCTATCATACCTATCCTCTCTAAAATCCTGTTCACCTCCTTAACTTCTTTCTTGTTTATTTTGAGGTTGGATTTATCAAGTTCAAATAGGGGGAGATTAAGGTCTCCCACTAGTATAGTTTTGCTACCTATTTCTTCCTCTAATCTCTTTACCTTCACCTCTAGGAATTTGGATGCTACACCACTTGGTGCATATATGTTAAGTAGTGATATTGCTTCATTCTCGATGGTGACTTTTAACAGGATATAGTTTCCTTCCTTATCTCTTTTAATTAGGTCAATTTTTGCATTTGCTTTTTCTGAGATAAGGATTGCTACCCCTGCTTTTTTTACTTTAGCTGAGGCATGATATATTTTACTCCAGCCTTTTACCTTTACCTTGTGTGTATTCCTCTATTCCAGATGTGTTTCTTGTAAACAGCGTATTGTAGGATTATGATTTCTAATCTATTCTGCTATCCGTCTCCGTTTTATAGGAGAGTTCATTCCATTCACATTTACAGTTATGATTGTTATCTGTTTCTTTCCCCTCATCCTATTCCTGCTCCTGTTAATGTTCATATTTTCCCTCCCTTCTCCCTTCCCCCCTTAATAGTTTTCCTTTTGACCACCGCCTCCCTCAGTGTTCCCTTTTCGGCCCCCCTCCCTTTTCCTCCCCTTTTCCCCTTACTACTTCCCTCCCCACAAACCACTCCCACCCCCCTTTCGTAACCCTTTCCCCCTCCTACTGCCTGTAGGATATTGTTATACTTAATGAAGTATGCTATTTTTTCTTCGCATCAAGAACGACAGGAACAAATCTCATGCGAAGCTCCTCTCCCTCCCCTCTTTCTCTCTAAAATGATTCTTTTTGCGTTTCTTCTCTATAGCGTCCTATGCTTAACTGGTTGTTATTCCCTCCTTGTACCAGAACCAATGAGGGAAAAGCTCATATGCTTCCCAACACCCTCCCTTTTTTTCCTCTGCTATACAGTTTTTATGCCTCTATGAGTGGCATAATTTATCCTTTTCCACTTCAACCAGTCCCTTTGTAGCCCTTAACAAGATTTTTTAAAAAATCGTCATTTTGTGTATTTTATAGTCATACCCTCTACTTGTCTATAACCAGTTTGCTCTTATCAAATAGCAGGGTGTGTGTGTGTGTGTTCTCCTTGTTTACCTTTCTAAGTCACTGTTGCATCTCGTAATTGGAGGTTGAATTTTCCATTGAGTTCTGGCTTTTTTTTCAAGAAGGTCTGGAACTCTGTTATATTATTGAATGACCATCTCTTTGCCTGGAAGTGGGATCTCAGATTTTTTTCTTCTTTAATATGAGAGGTTTAACCTAGATAGTTTGTAAGGATGTTTCTTCATATAATTGAAGTCTGCAAGTCTATGATTTTAGTCCTAGGTTGGCATTTCATATATTTGTATGTTTATCTTAATTTGGGGGCTGCAACACAGAAGGGACATTTTCTGTTTAACTGATACTGTCATGAGAACCCTGTTAGAATAAGTAATCAGAATCTTCACAAATTGCAAGTCGATAACAAAAAGCATACTTTTCATTTGCTTTGATAAAATATTTTATACTACATAATGTTTTATAAAAATATCAGAGACTTAGAAATAGATATTACTATAATTCTCTTCCATGATTTTTTACTGAGAAATGAAAGGACAATTGTTTAAAGTGAGAATTTACAACGTTGATAAGTATTTACTGGCAGAGTATCTGAGGAATTCTGCATTGGAATGAAATCCAAATTAATCCAAACTAGATTATGATATATTAGCATTCTATATAACTAACTTCATGAAAACCTTAATGGTTTTGTATATCATATATATGGTATAATATCATAAGACTTCTGAAATTTGCTATTAAATCTACTATGTTTCTAAATAAAGCATTCACCTGTTCAGTTCTCCAGACTTCTGATCTTATCTGTACTTGAAAGAAATTGAGCCCATGTCATCCATTAGTTTTCATTTTCTTAAATCTTGAACCTTTAAACCAGGAGGTAAGAACCATGTAGGGTCATTTAAACCATGTAGGTAAAAAGGCAGGGCTTATGTCAACTTCCTTTCCACTGATCTAATATTTTGGTATTGTTTATTTTCTTTTAAACTCAAATATACTTAACATCATTCAAGGGCTACAGTTTTTACTTTAAATATCCCGGAGCCTGGAAGATTACTGGGCAAGCACTTGGAGCCTCAAAGATTTGGGGAGGAGAGAGAGTACTAACCCTGGGATCTGAAGGTCAGCTCAAGGATCCAGGTGACCCAGGGCAAGACCAAGCAGAACTGACCATACCACTGAAAAGCGCAGCAGAGGGGCAGAGTCTAATTTTGATACAAAACTCCATTTCAGGAACTAAGTCTGGGAAGATAAGTACATCAAAGATAACAATGAAGAATGTCAAAATTTTGTGGTAGATTTAGAGATAATCCCCAAAGAAGAAGTAATTCTGAAACAACTGTAAGCTAAGATTTAAAAGAAAATGGATCTTTTTTTTTTATAAGAACTACATAAATGTCTAGAGGAAATGAAAGTTAAAAATGAAAGAAAAACTCTAGAGAAAAGAATTGGAAGGGGAAATAAATAGCCCAGAAGAGAGTGGTAAGCTTCACCCAAAAATGAGCTATTTAAAACCAAGTGGGGAAATGGACTCATATTGGAATAGGAGATTTTCAGTTATTTCTGATGAAAAAAAATTGAGTTCAGTAGGAAGTCTGAAATATAAACACAAGGGAGTTCAGAGAAAATGAGAAAGGTAAATTTATTTGAGGAGTGGGAAGAAGCTGTTTATGATTATGTAATGCAAGCATTCTAAAAAGGAGAGAACAAGGTCCCTTCAAAACCTTCATGTCTGCAAGAGGGTATTTTGAGGGAGACAAGGTCAGAGCACTTGGGAATGAACTGGTTATTCTGAGGGGGAGAAAAGAAAGAGAAGGCAGGGTACAAGGAATATACCAATGTAGAGAGGAGAAAGAAGTTGGAATATACTATTCCTCTTAACAGGGGTATGGGAGAAGAATATACAAACACAAAAAAAGTGTAGTGGGTATTAGAGAAAACTTAATCTTATCTAAAATCGACAAAATAGGGTTCAACACACACACACGAGTTAGGCATAGGAATGCAATCACAACAGGACATGAAGTAGGGAGGGGTGGGGTTTAAGAGAAGTATGTCAAAGGGAGGAAATAGTCATAAACAAGACAAAGCTCCTGACCATAAGGAAGAATTGACAGGTAGAAGCAGAATAAAGGAATTGCTTTTTTTAAAACGATTAGATAATGGGAGAACAAATTTTGGAATATGAATATAATGAAATATTGGCTAAGTAGCAACTTACAAAAGAGACAATTTCAGCAGAGCCTGGATTTTATGAACTGATGTAGGATAAAGTAAGCAGAATCAGGAGAACAATTTACACAAGGACAATAACACTGAGGAAAAACAAATTTGAGAGATTTTTTTTTTTAAGAACTCAGTTCAATGCAATGACCAATCATTTCACCAGAACACCTGTGATGAACCTCCTGATAGAGAGGTAGTGGACTTAACATGCAGAAAGAAACATACATTTTTGAACATGCCTACTCTATGGATTAATTTTGCTTGCTTATGCTTATTTGTTAAAAGGAATTTTTTCTTCTTTTATTAATTGGGGGGAAGAAGATCTGGGGATGGAAGGATAGCATTAGTGAAATAAAAAAAAAGATCATTGAAACATCAAAAAAATACACTGAAGAGAATAGAAGGCAAGTTTAGAAGGAAACACAAACAGGCTGGACAGTTTTGAGAGTAATGTGTAGAATTTATTATATACTTAAAAACTTATGTGATATGAAATGGAGATTCATGCTTTCATATAGACCCTCTTACTGTTTTACTATTTGTGTGGAAATGCCCTTTTTTTTCAGTGTTTAAGTTCTGAATCTGAAACAAAAGAGAAAAAAATTACTGGCTAATCTCCAATTTACTAAAATATTTGGTAAGCAGAAATTTCTTCTTCAAATCCACAGGGTTTTACTATATGCATAAATTATAAATTAAAATAAACTTAATTTTAGATTGTGTCCAGTGCTACAGAAGAGTAGCTCTTGTGTTGTCATAAATTGAATTTAATCTTCAGAACTTTTTAATCTAGAATTTATTTTTGATTTGTATTCCCACCCAGTTTTCCTCTGGGAATATCAGAATTTAGCACATAGTATGGTCTTCACAGCAGATAGAAAAGGGTCTTGAGTGCCTATTCAAACACTAAGAATAATAAAACAGTTCATATAGGACAAGACATTTAGTATAAATGGAGAGAACAATTTATGAAGTTGTTAGTTATAAACAGTTCTGAAGAAACGACTACTGCATTTAAAAAAGTACAATTTCAAGAGCAAAGGATAAATTAGTCATGCCATACTGTATATACCTGGTCATACCCTCAGGTAAAAGGGCATGACCCTTACCAGTGTGGAGGGGAGGATGGTATTATGTCTATCCAGTGCCACGTTTGAAGGGATATTGACAAAGTAGAAATGGTAACTAGGATGATTAGAGAAAGTTATAATCATGCAGTTTGAAGATTGATTCAAGAAATTAACAAGCATATTAACTTAGAGAAAGCTTAGGGAACTTAGGGGGAAGAATCATCTGTATTTAGGTATTTGAAGGGTTGTAATATGGGAGGGGGTGAAGCTTTAAAAAAAAAAACATATTCTACTTGGTCTTGAAGGCAAAAATAGGAGCCAGTACACTATAAGGAAAAACTTAATAAATATGAAAGATTTTTCCAAAATAGAATGGAATTGCCTTGTGAAGTTTTGTTTCACCATCACTGTAACACTTGTAGTAGAAGCTAAAACGCTACTTGTTGGCTATTTATAGAAATGAGTTTAATTTCCCATGGAAGCTTTGACTTAGCCTTTGTAATCTTTTTAACCTGTGGTTCAATGGATTTATGACAAGTTGAACAAAGCAAATTAAATACATTGCCAAGTATTTACATTTTTATGTTATGGATTAATTTTTTTACATTAAAAAGTTTTCTTTTTAGGGCGGCTAGGTGGCACAGCGCTGGCCTCGGAGTCAGGAGGACCCGAGTTCAGTTCCAGCCTCAGACACTTAACACCCACACACACACAAAACTTGGGCAAGTTACTTATCCCCAATTGCCCTTCAAAAAGCAAAAAAAAAAAGTTTTCTTTTTAAAAATAGGTTTTTGTTGATATCATTTGTTTTTGCCTCATCTAACTTTCTCTCTATTTCCCCCTCTCAAAGAATTAGTACTCATTACAAAATTAAAAAAAGGAATAAGAAAAAATTAAATAAAACTGGACAACACATTTAAAAAAATCTGATGTTGTAGGCAGTGGATCCTTTCTTCTGCATGGTGGGGAGTAAAAGGGGAGGTGATTGTATTTTCATATCTCTTTTTTGGTGGTGATTGTTCATTACATTTTCTCAAGAGTTACTCAGTAATTTTATGGTTGTATTTTTCATTTACAATATGTATTGTGAAAATATACATTATGTATATTTTCCTGGGTCTGCTTACTTTACTTTTTGTATTAATTCATGTGTGTCTTTCCATATGTCTTTAGATTTATTATGCTCATTTCTTGACAATCCTTTTCATTCATGTACCATAATTTGTTTAGTTATTCATTCCCTAATCTGTGGGCATTTACATTGTTTCTAGTTCTTTGATATGAGAAAAAAATGCTACTACAAATATTTTGGCATATATGGAGCCTTTCTTTTTCTCAGTCACCTCCTTTGAGTGTATGCCTTGCAGTGGAATCTCTGGAAATCACTGGGCTGAACTATATGGGCATTTTCATCACTTTATTTTCCAAATTGCTTTCCATAATAGTGTTAATTCATATCTCCCATCAGCAGTGCTATTATATTTAAGTATAATTTCTAAACATTCTTTTTTTTAAGCTAGACACTATGATTTCATCAATAAAGGCAGTCAGGTAAAGAATGCTTTTTCTAAGTAACTGAAACTTTAACATTTATTAAGTAACTATTAACATGGTAGTTACTTAAAAGTGTTGATTGAATGTAAACATACACAGTAGATAGATGTAGATCAGAATTTATTCAGCAGTTTATAATCTTAGAGTTACATATGGCATTGAGAAGTTAAATGACTTGACAAGGGTATGTATCAAAGATGAGACTTGAACCCAACTATTCCAGGGTCAGAGGCCAGCTCTGTACTATACTGTGGTGCCTCATACTTGATTTGCAAACTTAGAAAGATGATTTAAAAAGAGAACTTTTAGTAATTTCACACAGTATCAAATTTCAGAAATATGAAGCTCTTAACCCTGAGTGTAACAACTGATAGCCATATAATGGGTCATTTTTCTACTTCTGCTTTCCCCCAGCAAAGTCAGTATAAATCATTATTTTCTATGTAGAGGTTAGATGAACTTTTTTTTTTTTTGGAGGGCAATTGGGGTTAAGTAACTTGCCCAAGGTTACACGGCTAGGTTTTTTTGTGTGTGGGTGTTATAGATGAACTCTTTTGCACCCGTGTGTGTGTTTGTGTGTGCATGCGTGTGTGTATGCACGTGCTCTTGCAGAGCTTATTAACTTTTTTTTTTTAGAGCTGATCTGTGAATTCTTTCAATTCAATTGGAATTTCATTTTCTGTGCTCAGAAGTTCTGGGCAGTGCTCTCCTATTATTTTCTTAGAGTGTTAAGATGTTTTGTCCTGTTACATTCTTCTGGGAGACTTATGAACTTTAGGTTGTCTATGTACTCTTTTCTTTGCGATCAGTTTGTTTTGCTTGCAGAGTGAGCATATATTCTTTTAATTTTACTGTTTTTTTCCTTCTCTTCTAGGTTTTCCTTCACTTCTGTGTATTTGTATTCCTAATATGGTGTTCTCTATTTTATTTGATGAGACTTGCTATAGCTGCTTCAAATTTTTCTATACTGCTTGTCATTTTTTGCAAAACAGGCTATAAATTCTTTTTTTTTTTTTTAAGCAATTGGGGTTAAGTAACTTGCTCAAGGTTACACGGCCAGTTATTTCTGGGTGTGGTGCTGAGTATCTGAGCCTGGATTTGATCCAGGTCATCCCGACACTGGAGCTGGTGCTCTTACTCGCTGTGCTACCTGGCCCCCCTAGGCTATAAATTCTGCTCTCTCAATTCTTATTTCTCATTTAAACTATTCAGAAACAGTGTGTTTGTTTCCACATTCTCCTCAAATTTTACAGGGTCCTCCATTTCATCAAATGTTTGATCATTTTCTTTTGGAGTATTTATTTATTCATAGATGCTTAAACTCATTTCTTAAACCTGGAGGCTGTATTTCCTTTTGTTGTTACTGTTTTCCTGTTGACTTATTTATCTACAAGTTCTTTGAGTTTTCTTTTTTATGAAATCTTTACTACTTTCATTTTCCCTACACCTTATTTTCCTTATCACTCACTTCTTGACTTTCTTCCCTCTGATTGTGGAACTTGAATCTCAGAGCCTGTTGGCCTCCTCCTATACTGGATAATCCATACTTCACTAGCCTAGGTCTCTGCCCCAGCTGAATTTTGGGTGGTCAGAGCTGGTCCCAACTAGATGCCATGCTTTTTTTTCTCTCAGGCTTGGTGGAACATAACATGGTGTCCTGTCCTGGTTACCTGCCCCACTCACCTTTTTTCTCAGTTCTGTGATCTAGCAGCAGTAGTTCAGAACCCATTTTCCCTGGGATCTGCATTGGTGGTGCTTCTGAGATGCTGCCTGCAGCAAGTTTTGCTCCTGAAGGAGTATATCTAAGCTGGTGGCTGCATCTGGAGCAAACTTCTGCAGCCTAGATATAGGGTGTCCATGGCTCTGGGAAGAGAGAGGAGCGACTGGGCTATAGAGATTATTTTTTTCTGTTAGCAGAGGAGTTAAGAAAACTGAGGAGGTTTCAAAGAAATTGAGTCAGTTTTGGCTCACTCAGTAAATGAGGGAGCTGATAATTTATAATGTACTAGGAAGAACATAGTACTGGTACTCAGGAAGCCTGGATTCTCTCGTATTTGCTCTGACAGAGTCACATAGCTACCAGTGTGCATGTAGTCAACTCAGTTTACCTTCCAGGTAACTCCGTTTCCTCACTAGTAAAATGAGAAGAAAATCTGATTCTTATTTCTCCAGTGAAGTGATGATGTCACAGAAGTTGAAAGCAGTTTTGACTGTATCTCTGAACTTCACTGTCATGCTTCAGCTGCTTCCTTTTCTCCCTGTCAGTATTTGTGGAGACAAAATGTTCTGTAAGTCTCTAGATGTGGACAAACCTTGGGTTCTCTCCATCTAAGGCTGACACATGGCCCATGAATATGGGTCCCTAGAAATTTCCTCTAGAAATTCTTTCAGCACTTAGGGCTTTCTTATTCTGCAACACTTTCCCTCATGTGGCCCTCTTCTCCCACTGGGGCCTCCATTTTAGGAAGGAGCCCAGGCAGGTCATGCTTCATTTCCCTCCCAGATCTGTTTATGACTCTCTAGACTTCATCAACACTATGTTCCTGGTTGGGTACCTTCCCTCCACCTGTACCCCATTTTCAGTAGTTTGTTGTTGTCTTCCCTCATTAGAAAGTAAGTTTCTTGAGGGCAAGGTATTGGTTTTTCCCCCTGATATTTATGTCTTCTACACTTAGCTTATAGCATGTACTTAGCAAAAATGCTCATTGCTTTGCTTGTTGCTGTTTATTATCATTCAGATGTTTAAAGATCAATGAATTATGTACAGTGATATTGTTTTCTGAATTTTTTGTTTAACTATCTTTACTTTTTGGGGGCTTAATTTATATAGCATAGAGTGATTATAGATAAAATCTGAGTACCATGGGGGGTGGCTAGGTGGCACAGTGAGTAAAGCGCCGGCCCCAGAGTCAGGAAGACCAGAGTTTGGTTCCGGCCTCAGATACTTAACACCCACACAAAAAAAACTAGCCGTGTAACCTTGGGCAAGTTACTTAACCCCAACTGCCCTCCAAAAAGGCAAAAAAAAAATTCTTAGCATCATGGTGTACTCTGGTGCATAATGTCACTTAGTACATCCTTTAAAAAGAAACCACACATAAACAGTCCTTACCAAAAAAAATCCTCTTTGTTTTTGTGGTGTTGCTGGAGGAAGCAAGAAGACTCATCAAGATGAAGCAAGACTGTGAACTCACTCTCCCCAGAGTAAAGCCAGCTACATTTTCTCTTTAGGGTTCTGGGATACCTCTGAATAGTTGAATTGTCTTTCTCTAACACAGTCATCTCTAGTCCTCATTCTGGTGTGTTTCACCCATTGTTAGCCATCAGTGATTAATATTTAAGTTCTATTTAACAAATTAACACCTATTAGCAAGAACTGAAGTATAAACACCCCCCCCTCTTCAAAACCCTTCTGCTTGAGGGGCAGAAAACACTCTTCCCCCTTTCTGCCTCAGTCTCTGGGAAGAGTGGGTTCAAATTTGAAATAATTTCTACATAGTATTGGTCCAACCAAGTTCCTTCACAAATGCAGCATAATTATTGGGGTGAGTCCTCCACTAATACTGAACTGGGTCCAAAGGTTGTTTCTCCAGGGCTTAATGCTAGGCTATCTATTTACAAAACCCAGTGTAGACTGTAATCCCAGACCTCTTGTGGCTACCTTTCTGACCTTAAGCTCACAAAGTCATAGTTATCTGTTATATACCTTTAAAACAGGCAAGAATATTCACAAAGAACAGAGACCCATATTCATGGGCCATGTGTCAACCTTGGATGGAGAGAGCCCAAGGTTTCCATCTAGGGACTTATAGAAAATTTTGTCTCCACAGATAATGACAGGGAGAAAAGGAACAGAAGCAAGAGGCTTCATTTGATTGGTTAGTACATTTTGAATGCTGCCCATTTAGGGCTCCCCCATCAGTCAGAAGGTTCAAGATAAGTTACAAAATGTCTGCTGCATATGCCAAAGTTTACATGGAGATTGCATCAGTTGAGTCTACTGCTCATGAGGACTAGACTCAATGGCTAGTTCTCCTGATACCCCATGTACAGAGAGAGATAGAACTATGCAGAATCTCTCTTACTCTGCTCTTAATCTGTGTAGTGCCAATAAGAATGGAAAATAAGAAAAACTAGGACCAAAAATTTAGGTGTGTAGTAGCATAGATGGGAGCTGGTAGTAACCAGGAGGTGAGATGGAGGCTCGGCTCCTGGAAAGATAGAGTGAAGCTTCTCCTTCTGAGCCAAAGGTGATTCTAGGGTGTAATCCAATGATACATAATGACAACTTTATGATTAAGTCAATGTATGTGTTGTTTTCATTATTCTTTCCTCATTTGCTATAATTTCATGTCATCCTATATTTCTTTGTATTCTGTATGTTCATAATTACCTATGGCATGATATAATTCTGATATGTTGCTATAACACAGTTGTTTTGAATTACTTGACACAGCTAGGGTTTTAAAAAATTATGAATAATCCTACTGTGAATAAGTTTTAATAGCTAGGTATTATGTACCTATTAATATACTTATGGGCTAGTTTAATGGTCACCTTCTTGGGGCAGAGTGTATAATTGTATAATGCCATGTTGTTTTTGCCTTTTTTTTTTATTTTGGAGAGCAAGTGGGGTTAAGTGACTTGCCCAAGGTCACATGGCTAGTAAGTTTGTCAACTGTCTGAGGCCAGATTTGAACTCAGGTCCTCCTGACTTCCAAGGCTGGTGCTCTATTCACTGAGCCACCTAGCCACCCCAAGTGCCATGTTGTTTTCAAGAAAAGATTGGAACAATCCCCAGCTTCATTAGTAGTATATCATTTGATATTTTTCTTCTCTTCACACTGCCAGCATTAAATTTTTCTCCCCTCCCTCTTCTGTTACTCTTCTTCCTCTCTTTCTCTCTTCCCTTCTCTTTCCTACTCCCTACTTTGGCAGCTAGGTGGTATAGAGAATACAGTGCTGGACCTAGAGTTCAAATCCTGCCTCAGACACTTGAGCTGTGAACCCTGGCCAAATTACTTAACTTCTCCACTTCAGTTTCCTTATCTATAAAAAAAGATAATGATAGCATCCCCCTTCCACAGTGTTTGTGAGGATAAAATGAAACAACATTTATAAAGTGATTTTTAACCTTAAAGCACTATATAAATATTTGCTGTGATAACAGCTGCTGCTGTTGCTGCTACTACTACTTTTCCCTGCCCCTTTCGCCTACCCTTGCCCTATGACTTCTTTCATTTATTTCCCTTCTACTTCTTTTCTCCCACTTTCTCTTTGTCTCAGCTTCTCTCTCTCTCTCCCCCTCTCTATCTCTCTGCTCTTTTTTGTCTATCATTTCCTTGTTGCTGGAAACAGCAATGCAGATGGCATCTTAGAGTCTTAGAGATTGCCTGGATCATTGACAGTTTAAGTGACTTGTTAGCATGTCAGAAGAAAGTTTCTGACTTTGAGGATGGCTTTCTTTCCAGTATGCCAGACTGTTTGCCAGTTTTATTCTTTTATAACTATCTCTGGCAATTTAATGGATGTTATGTGATATCTCAAATTAAAACATTTTTCTAATTACTAGGGTATCTTAGTAATTTTTCAGTTAGTTATTAGTATTTTGTGTCATTAATTTCTAGAGCTGCCTTTAATAATCTTTGATCATTTTGATGTGGTGGTTTGTATCTTATTCTTAGAAATTTGTGTGGATTTTTAAGTAGTTTTATGTTAAGATTTTTATAATGCTGCTAGATAGATCCTTTGGTGGACTTGTGATTTCATCACTGTGTTCTCTCCAGTGGTTCTGATTGTAACCCTGTATGGGGGAAATATTATTTATATCCTTTTGTGAATCTTCCATGGGGGCAGGGATCTATTCAACATGCGGAGGATTTTCCATTATATTTATGACACCTGTATAACTCTGGGCAAGTCACTTAATTCTTCTCAGCTTCAGTTTCCTTACCTATAAAATGGGCACATAGTAATAGCATCCACCTCTCAGAGTTGTTGTGAAGATCCAATGATATATAATATATGTATAATTCTTTTCATACCTTAAAAGCTCTGTGTAAATTCTAACTATTGTAATTATCATCATCATCAATATTATGTAAATACCATTGGAACAGTTGTGCTGTTCATAAACTGTCCATTTCTTTTACATTATTGCCTGGTCTAGTTTTCTGCTTATATATCTTTATGATTGTCTTTATGTTGTTTCTTTTCTGTGGTTTTTCGTAATGTTTTTGCCTACTTAAGCCTGTCGTGTTCCTCTATTATGCTTTTAGTGACCTGCAGCTTAATTTCTCCAGAGACAGTGATACTGTGTGACTTGTAGACATATGGCATATTGATGTTAAAAGACTAGGCCTTTGTTTGAGATTAAGCTTGATGTCATTAAATGTACTTTCTAATTTCCCAAGGACAATCTGGATTGCTGTCCTCCTATTTAGTTTTGAGGTATCTACCAAGATATTACAAATAATGATGAACTACTTTTAGGGGTTATCTATCCAAAAGATAGCCTATGTAAAGGTACAGAAATGGAAGATAGATTGTGTGTGAGGAATAGCAGAAAGATTAGTTTGGGTGAAAAAAAAAGATTAGTTTGGGTGGATTGAAGAATGTGTGAAATGGAATAATATTTAATAAACTTAAATAGAATAATGTTGAATGACGAAACTGTAAAGTGCTATATAAATGTTAGCTATGATTATTATTAGTGCTATTAATGTTAATAAGTTTAGAGAGGTGGGTTGAACTAGGTTATAAAGCAGTTTTAATGCCAAGCTTTCTTGTAAACATTTTTTTCCTCTACCGATTTTCACTGTTTTATGAGGGAATACTGTTCCTAATCCTCTATATCTGATCTTCATAAAATTAAAAAAATTTATTTTTTTGCTTTTTGGAGGGGGAAAGGCAGGGCAGTTGGGGTTAAGTGACTTGCCCAAAGTAACATGGCTAGTAAGTGTTAAGTGTCTGAAGCCGGATTTGAGCTTAGATCCTCCTGACTCCAGGGCTGGTGTTCACTGTACCACCTAGCTGCCCCCAAATTTAAAAATTTTTAAAAAATTATTATAATCAGCAAAAATTTGACTCCTTTCCCTCCAGTCTCTCCCCCAAATGTAAACATAAAAAAAATTAAACTCATTAAAATATGTATAGTAAATCAAAACGCATCTCCACATTGGCCATGTCCCAAAAAATATCTCATTCTGCATTCTGAGTCCTTCATCTCTTTATATCAGGAGGTGAGAAGCATGTTTAGCTAATTATCCCTCTGGAATCCTGGTTGGTCATTATATTGATAAGTTTAGTGCAGTAGTATTCCATCATATTTATATGCTATAATATGTTCACCCATTTCTTAATTTATGGGTAACCCTCAGATTCCTATTCTTTACTTCCTCAAAAAAAGCTATGTTTTTGTATATCCTTAGTGTTTTGTTTAGGATTAATCCCTCCCTTAATCTACCCTACTTATTCATCCTTCCTTCTTTTAGCCTTTCCCTCTTAATTTTCCTGTTAAGTGAAATGTATTTCTGTACCCAACTCTAATACTCATTTTCTTGCTCTCCCTCTCCGTTCCCATTTTTTTTGGAGGGGGAAGGTAGGGCAATTGGGGTTAAGTGACTTGCCCAAGGTCACATAGCTAGTTTGTGTGTGTGTGTGTGTGTGTGTGTGTGTGTGCGCGTATTAAGTGTCTGAAGTAAAATTTGAACTTAGGTCCTCTTGACTCCAGGGTCAGTGCTCTATTCACTGCGCCACCTAGCCACCCTTCCCTTTCCCTTCTTTCTTCCTTCTTTTGACCACTTCAGATGAGAATGAGGTTCAAGTATCAGCTGTTTCCCTCACTTCTCCCTTGTTTCTATAGATGTTTATTTGTGTACCCTGATAATGTGAGATAATTTTCCCTAACTTTCTTTTCCCTTCTTCCCATCCCACAGCGAGTTCTTCCTCTCTCTTTCTCTATTCTTAAAATCATGAAGATATAAGAAAACCATACCCATGCCTTGTCTAATAGAACTCTTTCTATACACTCTGATTCTGACAAGAGTTCAGAGGGGAAACAAAGATCGTCCACTCATATTTGAATATAAGCAGTTTATCATTGTTTAGTCTGTTATCGTTGTTCATTCATACTTACCACTTCTTTATTTGTCTCTTCACTTCAAAATTTCACCTCAGCCCTGGGTAATGGAATGCTTGGAAGTCTTCTGTTTCATTAAAGGTCCATTTTTCCCCTTGTAATTTTATATAGAACTTTGCTGGCTAGTTTAATTTTCACTGTCACTCATAACCTCTGCCTTCTGGAATATCATATTCGAAGTTCTTTACTACTTCATGATTGCTAAATTATGTGTAATCCTGACTGCAGCTCTTTGATACTTGGATTCTTCCTTTCTGGAAGCTTGGAGCATTTTTTTCCCTTTTATTTGGAAGCTCTGAATTTTGACTTTGAGGTTTTGGGGAGTTTTTATTTTGAGGTTTCTTGAGTAGGTGAACTGTGGATTCTTTTAATTTCCACTTTGTCCTCTGGTTCTAAGAGATGTGGACAGTTTTGAGATTTCTTGAAATAGAATGTCTAAGCTCCTATTTTTGGTCATGGCATTCAAATAGTTCAATGATTCATAAATTTCTCCTTGATCTTTTTTCTAGGTCATTTTTTTGCTATGGGATACTTTTTTCCTTTTCATGCACT
The DNA here is from genome assembly GCF_028583685.1 of Petaurus breviceps papuanus. Classification (NCBI taxonomy): domain Eukaryota; kingdom Metazoa; phylum Chordata; class Mammalia; order Diprotodontia; family Petauridae; genus Petaurus; species Petaurus breviceps. The sequence goes on along the minus strand of NW_027186645.1, from coordinate 23,220 downwards.
TTGACTTTGTTTTAATATTTCTTGTTGCATCGTAGTCATTGGCTTCAATTTTGTCCATCCTAATTTTCAAGGAATTTGTTGTTTAGGCAAGGTTTTGGACCTCTTATGCCAAACTGTTCATTTCCTTTCTACTTCTTTATTTCATAGTTCTTATTTCTTTTCCATTTTTTTCTTCAAGTGTTCTTATTCTCTCTCTAAAATTTTAAACTTTTTAAAACTAATTCTCAAATCATTTCTCCCAGAAATTCTAATTGAATTTGTGTCCAGATTATAATTTGCTTTTAGGTTTTGCTTATAGATGTTCTGGATTCATCTTTTGTATTTATGTTTTGAACATCCCTGTCATCATTATCTCTTTTCCAGATCTGTTCTTTATTTTTTTTTCTATGAGATACCTTATATTTTCTTTTTTTTCAAACTTTTAACTTTATTTTAATATAGCTGGTTGTGAAATGAAGTTAACTTTTTTTTTGGTTCATTCTAATTTTCAAGGTATTTGTTGCTTAGGCAAAGTTTTGGACCTTTTGTGCCAAGCTCTTACTTTCAATTCTTTCTTCCATGACTCTCATTTCTTTTTTCATTAAGTGTTCTCATTCTATCTATAAAACAATTTTAAAATCTTTTTTTTTTTTGAGTCTTGCTTTATCCTTTCTAGGAATTCTAGTTGAATTTGTGCCAAAGCTGTATTTTTCTTTGAGGCTTTGTTTGTATTTTTTTTTTTTAGTTCATTCTCTTCTGGATTTGAGTCCTGAGCATCCCTGTCACCATAATAGCTTTTTATAGGGGAATTCTTTGTTTGCTCATTCTTCTAGCCAGTTTCTTTATTGAACTTGGTGTTATAGTGAGGCACTGTGTACTTCTTGATGATGCTTTCCTCAGTGTTTTGTTATTGTAGGATCTCAGGGATAGACTAGAAACCTGCAAACTTTCATTGCTCCCAAAGTGATCTGATTCAGGGCAAATTCTGAAAGCTGTCCCTCTACTCTTCAATCCAGTAACACTAGCCTTTCTGCTCTCCCATGAACAAAACACTCCATATCTGGGCTCTTGGCAGTTTCTCTGGCTATCTCCCATAACTGAAATGCTCTCTTTCCTATAAGTCCCAACTAAAATCCCTTCTCTTACAGGAAGTCTTTCCCAGCCCCTCTTAATTCTAGTGTCTTCCTTCTCTTATTTACTTCCTATTTATTTATCCTTTATATATATTTATGTGTATATTCTTTCTTAGAACCCTAAAGGCAGGGATTGTTTTGTTTTTATTCTCTTGATTGAATGACTGATTTGGGCTAATTATTTTACTTGTTAAAGAGGTTGGGCCAAATAATCTTTGTTTCCTCCTAATTCCAAGACTACAAATACCTATCCCTAGAAAATTTTCCTTTAGCTTTAAAAAAATTACATGATTTTATAATTGTCCAGTCAATTAATACTAAAGAAATGAACTAGACAGAAGTTCAAAGTAGACTATTGCTGAAGTATAACATGAATAGAGCAGGACTTAGCAGTGACTACAAAGGATACATCAAAGATAAAAACACGATGAACACCTTTGTATTTGTGGGTATACATGGGTACTCTATTTTTTCTTGAGGGACACCATAATGAAAATATCATATACCAGTGGGGCACTGCATTACTACATACTGTGTTGATTGAATTTTCCTGGTTGGTTTTTAATTTCCCGATGTTCAGTATACATGTTACCAAGGTGCAGTTAACGATTATGTGCCAGGTTGGGTAGCATGGATTTAAGGTGAGAGATTTTCTTTCTAGCATTTGTAAGGTTGTTGAGAATTACAATATGACTTTGTGATCTAATTTTTTTTTCTAAAGGACTTTTTCTTTTTCTTTTTTTGCCTTTTTGAGGGCAGTTGGGGTTAAGTAACTTGCCCAAAGTTACATGTCTAGTTTTTTTGTGTGTGAGTGTGTGTTAAGTGTCTGTAATGGGAATGTAAATTTAAAGATCTTCCCTGCCCCTAGGCTAAAGTGCACCTGGAGCCTGGGGTGGGAGGCTTGTTTTTCAGTAGATACTTCTTGATTGGCCAGTGAGTCAATAAGTTTGTTACATTCTCTGAGCCAGGAGAAGGGTATATAAACCCTGATTTGAGGCTTTGTTTTGGGGCTCACTTTGAGAAGTGGTCTGTGATTTGATCAGATGAAATTATCGGAAGCCATTGTCCAGAGCCCCCCGGCTTTGAAAAACCCAGATGTTGAAACCCAGATGTTGATTTGGTATGGATGTAATGGTTGGAAAGTTTGGAAAGCTGTCTACTTGATCTGTTTCTGTCTTGATACCTCTCTGCCTGTATACTTTGAAGTTCGGGGTGCTGACCTTTTTCCCCTGAACGAGGTAAATGATATATGTTTGACTGATTAAAGTAAGCTTGTTAACCCATTTTGAGTTGCTTTCCTTTAACAAAGCAGATCCAAGAACCTGTATGGGCAACCACCCTGAGGAGCTTGGGGTGCTTGCTGCTACAGTGTCTGAGGCCAGAACCAAACTTGGGTCCTCCTGAATCTGGGGCCTGCACTTTACTCACTGCGCCACCTAGCTGCCCCTAAAGGACTTTTATAATTTACATTCAGTCAGGATTAGGGAGGATCTGGATCTGTAGTTTCATTGTTGTAAGGAGCTAGCCTGAGGCAAGGAAATTTCCTCTACCAGTACAGAACTAAAACTGTTCTGCAGTTTATAATCTTATAGAATTTTCTGGAATGCTTAAGAGGTTGAGTGACTTGCTAGGGATTACAAAACCTGTATGTTTTGGAGGCAAGTCTTGAACCTAGCACTTTGTTATGTTATAATCTTTTCTTTTGTTACCCAAGGAGTATTCCTTTCTCACAAAAGGGTTCTGACTCTGGGCTCAGGTAAAAGTTTTATTCCTGGGGTGGCTAGGTGGCACAGTGAATAGAGAGCACTAGCCCTGGAGTCAGGAGGACTTGAGTTCAAATGCGGCCTCAGACACTTAACACAAAAAACTAGCCATGTGACCTTGGGCAAGTCACTTAACCCCAATTACCATCCAAAAAGCAAAAAAAAAAAAAAAAAAGAGTTTTACTCCGATGGGAGCCTGAACCCAAGGAAAGGGGAGCAGGTTTTTTTCTTACACTGTCTAGTTCATTCTGTCCCTACCCTGTAACCCAAGTTCCAGGAAAAAAAAATCTCCTAAACAAGTATTGAGTATGGCTTAAGCCTTGTATCTCCTCATATAGGAATTAACAGAGTCTCTTCTAGAGAAGGTACTCAGGGTACCTAGATATTAGGTATAGGACAGATATTTAATTCCTCTACTCCAAAAGAAAGACTCTAAATGAAAGACTCAGCAGCACATGTTGACAAATAGTGAAAACATGAAACAGTTTAAAACATGAAACAGTATCCCATCACTCTTATCCTGCCTTGTAGGGGATGTAAAGACAACTTTGTAGGACTGCATTTCAGATCTGCCCCGTACAAGAAACTCAAAAGTCCGGGTCTTCTGGCCATCCATGCATGGCTCTTTAGTCTTTTCAGCTGCAGAATCTTCCTAGCAGTGGTTCCCTTCTGAGAACTGTCCCTGAACATTACCTACTGGGCAACCAGTCCTCTTCACTTCTTGAATTTAACTGTAACTGACAAGAGGGCTGGGAAACACAACTCCAGGATCTTTGTTTGGTAACCTGGGCTCAAGGAAAGAAAGACAAAACAGAAGAGACAACCAGGGATCTGAGGTGTTGTCTCCATTTTGCCTAGGCAAGTACATATTATTCCTCTTGTATGAGTGTGGTTACTATTGCTAAGTGTTTGGTGGCAGGGGAGAGGTTGGGAGTAGGATGAAGAAAGGCACTTGAAATCCAAGAGGCTATATTGAAAGATAACCTGTCTTTTCTTTTCTCTATACATATCCCATATTGTTGGCTTAAGGGGTGCTGTTGTCAAACAGCTCTGACAATGCACTGGGTTATAAGGATACTTGAGGACCAACCAGGGGCATCTGGTTATGCTTGTCCTTTAGTAAGGGACCAGAATGTGTTCCTCCCTATGCAGCCAATGTACACACAACCATTACCATGCCTGGTGCCCCTGTTTAGATCAGAGATTTCCCTGATAATGCCAGTTATGCTTATTTTATACATGTATACATACATACATACACAAACACACACACATACACAGACATATACATTTACTCATATTACATTGGTTTGAACCTTTTGCCTTTCTCAGAATAAAAAAATGCTAAACCTTTTAAAAAGTTTGACCTTCCTATTTTTGAAGTTATTTAGTCACTGTCTTGAAAGTGAAAGAAAATTTGGATATTTTAATGAAAAATAGTGCAAAAATAACTGAGTTTAAATTTATACTCCTGAATTTTAATACCATATAGGAAATCTTACACAATTCCATAATGATTTTCATTATTTATTTCCCCATTCCCCTTGAATCTTTTATTAGAGTGTGTGAGTCCAGATTCAGAAACTTTTGAAAGCTTTAAAATTTGTTTTCTGGTGATTGTTTTTTTTTTTTTTATAAACTAATGTCCTCCAAGACTTCTTCTCAACCCTGACTTTTAAAAAAAGTACTCTATTGAGAGATCTACTTTGAAGTTTTAATATATTTCAGTAAAATTCTGTTGCATGTTGTTTGTGATCTTTGTCTTTTGAAAATACACTTTGCATGATTTTTCAGAGGAAAATTATTTATGTAGTTACTGGGGCCCTGACAGGTTAAGCAACTTGTCCATAGTTCCCCAGTATGTGCCAAAAAAAATCTATAGCTGTACATGTATGATGTATATTAAAATTTAATACATAATATGTAACAATCATTCACTGTACCCAAGCATGTATATATACAATTTATTTATTTTCTCTGCTTCCTTTTTCTATTCATATATATGCAGTCTAGTTATTTTTTCTCTCTATATTGATATTTATTGACATATGTAATCCATATAGGGAAATAAATAGAAAAATAGATATATATCTATATTATATAGATATAAATAAGATATATCTACATAGACCTATATAGAGAAAATCAATAAATTGCATATATGTATGCATACATATGTATCTAGCTACATATATGTTTACTTGAATTCAAGTGAATTTCTTGCAAGACACTGTAGATTTTTTTTGTTTTCTTCCTCTTTTTTTTTTACATTGTTCTTGTTCTTTATCTACCCTTTCCCTGTTCAGGATCAGGAATTATCTTGAAATAAAATGGAACCAGCATTTAAATTTCTTTTCTGAATGGCATTGTCAGTCTCTTCCTAAAAGGCAAAGTATAATATATCAGCTCATTTACTTGGGCTTCCTGTTCCCTGGTACTGTATTGAGCCAGAAGGAGGGGGTAGAACTCTTAAGGATAAAATGAGAAATTGTTCAATTAGTATTTTTGAAAATGCTACACTGTACATATTTTTAATTGTGGACAAACAGGGAGCTGTAATCTTGTTCATCCTTTATTTTTTTATCTATAAATTGGAATGGTGATTTAATATTTTATTCTTAAGCAACAAAAATGATTCACAGAGCCATATTTTTCAGGTCTTGTGAAATGGAGGCAGCTTAGGGATGAATATATGCTTATTCCTGTGTCTGGAACTTAATTACTTAGTCTCTGGGAGCTATTTGGTCGAGTCTTTGCATAATTTACAATTTGTCCTTTGAACTTAAATTTGCAGAAACTAGAATAGTCTTGTAAATTTATGTCAGTTCAACCTTAAAAGAAAAAACACCCCTCTGCTTTAAAGAAATGGTACTTCCTGCTTTCATAAACAGTCATGTGCATAGTTTAGCAAGGCCTGATGCCTCTGGAGCTTTTTTCCTTTATAGCACCATTGAATCACAGTCTTTACCGAAGTACTGCGAATCTTGTGGCCTCATTCTGAACAAAAGGGATTAGAGAAGAAAAATCTTTTGATAAAAGACTTTGGATAGCAAGGGCAGGCAATCTTGGTTGTGAATATTTTCTGATTTTTCCAGAAATCAAGCAGAAGATTGAGCTGCTGATGTCAGTTAACTCTGAGAAGTCGTCCTCTTCAGAAAGGTACAGCTACATCTCTTGCATGAACAATTAATGGTGTAGCACTGCTAAGAGGGAAATCAGTATATTTTTTTCTTGTCAAGTTTGATATAATGTATTTTATTGTATACTGGTTTTTTGTGCTGTATTTATATTGGTTAAACTATTCTTTCTTTGCAGAGGATTATGGATTGATTTTTAAACAAATAGTGAAATCTAACCGGCTGCAGTATGCAAATGACTGTATAGCATATTGCTGGTTTATGTATAGTAGTCATTGAAACCTTAAAAAAATTTTTTTAAACAACAAAGAATTCCTTGGTTTCTTAAAAAAATGCCAACATTAGATTTTTTTCTTCCTTTATTTTTGGAGGGCTGATATACAATTACTAAGGTTATCTGTTAAATCTAGGTTGAAAAAATTGAGTTTTTTATTGTGCTAAATATGTTGTTATATGGAAAGGGAGTGCCCTTTGTAAATAGCTTAGGAATTGCAAACCCACAGATTAGTCACATTCTGTGAGATAGATATGATGCTTCTTCAAGTCTGTGCTAGGAAATGGAACAGTCACTGCATGCGGTAATGGTTCATGCCTGCAGGTAAGGACAAAATGACTCAGAAGTATTTTTAAAGCAATTATTTCATCTGTCAATCAAATGATTATACTTTTAAGTAGATATTTCACATTTACTTAGTATTTTACTATATGAAGTAGAACCAATAAATTTTTGTTTTGGAACTGAAATAAAACTGTAATTATTATCTTGGTATAATAAATAATAAAATGGATTTGCTACTGTTTACTAGAAATATGTATACTAAACACTATTAACATATTCAGAATATTAAATAAGTTATGTTGTTTTCTTTCATCATATTTAATATATACTGAATATTGCCACTTTGCAACTGAATAGCTAGTTGTTTTTTTTGGGGGGGCAGTAAATTATATATTTTTGCATGTTTTCTTTTCAAACTGCAGAAACATAAGTAGTTTAAAATTAAAAATAATAAAATATGTTAGGCAAAATGCTTGAAAATATAATGTATTCATAAAGGGGATTTAATTTAATGAAGTAGTATATAAAGAGTAATCTTTTTAACCAAATGATCACTTTAAATGAATTAATTAGTAGAATGAGGAGGTGGGTATGTGTCCTTAGACTAAGACACTGCATAAATTTCTCATGTGATTAAAAAACATAGCTGAATAAGTAGAGAAAATGGTGGGAATTTTGTTGTCCTTTTCTGGAGATTAGAGTTTGACGTGATGATTTTGTTTTCTAAAATAAAGAAATTTCAGGAGGTTTGTTTCTTGTACATCTCTCACTTCAGGTCTGTGACTAGCCATAAGATATTAAAATATTCTGTTTTCTGATGAAAAAAAACAATCTTATGTCCTGTGACCGTGGTGCCAGTAAAATGGTGGTGATGAGAGGATATGAAGATTGGGGGTGGGGGTAGGTTCAGTAGTGAGGAAGATAGGTGCCAACTCTTATTAGAGCTTTGGGTAATAGGAACAAGGTTCACGATTGGTTGATATTGATAGCAGTTAATATATTACCTTTTTGGAGGAACATGAATTCTTTAAAGAAACTTGTTGAATAGATTGAATGAATGCTATTGAGAGAGAAATTAGGAATGACTGAAATATTTCTGTGCTAAGTGTATTGTAGGAAAAGAAGGTATTCAAAAGTAATTTGTTAACTGAATAGTTCATATTGCTGCCCAGTGTCTTATACTGTAATCTTGGGGAAAGAGAGAAAACATGTGGTTGTGATCAAGTTTAGAAATTAAGCACAGTGCATATACAATAACTTGGCACATAATTTTCCTAGAGCTATTTTTTAAAGTGGTCAAACAAACGACTATATATAACAAACACTTTTACAAAAACTGACTTATTAGGTCAATAAATTAAAAATAGTTTGTAGTTGGTCTAGGTACCATCCTAAATATTATTTTGTGATTTGACCTTCTGGTTTGTCATATTTCTTTTCAAGCATCTAAGGTGAAAAAAGGAAACTTCTAGCACGAGAATAGGAAATCTAGAGAAAGATGAAGAGAATTTTAAGTGCTTGACTTTATTTAAAAAATAAGGAAATCCAGAGGACTTGAAACTCTTGGTGATACATTGTGCTCAGGAATTTTGTAGCTTAAACTATTTCTGTAGAGCTACCTATAAAAAATTTCATAATTATACCTCCCATTTCTCTGTAGTTTTAGATTGTAAAAATTTCTGAGTTGAAATCCTTCTTTTAAATATTATTGTTTTACAAGGTGGCAGCATTGGGGATATGATATTAGTCTTAAAAGCTAATTTGAAATTTACACCAGTGTTAGGCAAGCTTCCATTGCGTTTATTGGGAAGGTTGGTAATAAAACTTGACTTTTTGAAGGAGATTATAGCCATGATGGTAACTCTTTCAAGAGACCAGAAACCATCATTTTACACAATCAGTAAGTATTGTTTCTTGTGAGAGAAGGGATAATCCTTTATGACTGCAGGGATTGAAATGAAGAGATCCATACCCTCAAACATAAAAGTTTTCTATATGAAATCTTGAAGTTTCTGCATTGTGATTTTTGTGTCACAAATTTTTACTTGCTTAGAGGGATTGACAGTGTTGAGGAAAGTAGGTAAAAATGGAATTAGTTGTGTCAGAGAAATAATGAAAGATGAAAATTATTTTGGGGTTAAGTAGCTTGTTCAAGGTTCCACGGCCAGTTATTTCTGGGTGTGGTGCTAAGTATCTGAGCCCGGATTCGATCCCCAGGTCATCCCAACACTGGGGCTGGTGCTCTTACTCGCTGAGCCACCTGGCCACCCCTAAGCAATTGGGTTTAAGTAACTTGCTCAAGGTTACATGATCAGGTGTTTCTGGGTGGGTGCTAAGTGTCTGAGCCCGGATTTGATCCCCAGGTCATCCTGACACTGGAGCCTGTGTTCTTACTCATTGTGCTGCCTGGCTGCCCAATATTGGTGGTTTTTAGAAGGCAAATTTTATTGATTTTTTTTTTTACATTACCAAAATTTCCCCTAATATCTCATCCCCTCCTGCTCCTAAGAGAAACCACCTCATATAATAATTTTTTGGGGCTTTTTTTTTTGGAGGGCAATTGGGGTTAAGTGACTTGCCCAAGGTCACATGGCTAGTGTTTTTGTTAAGTGTCTGAGACTGGATTTGAACTCAGGTCCTCCTGACTCCAGGGCCAGTGCTCTATTCACTGCGCCACCTAGCCACCCCTCATATAATAATTTTTAAAGACAGGAAAGAGAAGATATCAGCAAAACTGATTAATATATCCAAAAAGCCTGAAAAATGTTCCAGTTTACCAAAACTATGGACTTCCCCTTTCTGAAAAGGGGTGTAGTTGGGGTGTCTTCTTTGATATCATAATTGTTCTTAATAATTTTTCAACATTCACTTTTGATTTTTTAAAAATGTGTTTCTGTTTACATTGTTGTAGTTGTATACACTGTTTTCTCTGCTTACTTCCCTCACTATCAGTTTGGATAGCTCTTTCTATGCTTCTCTGTATTCATCACATATGTCATTTCTTACAGCACAGTAATATTCCATTGTTTTCATGTACCACACTTTGTTTAGTCATTTCTCAATCAATGGGCATCCAATTTGTTTCCAATTATTTTCTATGGAGTGTTGTCATATGTATATGTCTGTGTATATGTATGTATCTTTTTCATATCAGTCATCTTTTGGTATTAGTTTTATAGTGCAATCTCTGGTTCAGTGAATGGTATATTTTAGTCACTTGATTTGCATAATTCCAGGTTGCTTTCAAAAATATACTGATTCACAGCTACACCAACAATAAGTATTACTAGAGTGCTTATCTTCCTATAATTCTTCTAACATTAAATATTCCTGTATTTTGAAATTTTTGCCAACTTGCATGGTATGCATTGTGCCAATTTCTTAGGATTATTTTGATTTTAATTTCTATTATTATTAGTCATTTGGAGCATTTTTATATGGTTCTTAATAGTTTGCACTTTTGCACTTCTTATTAAGTATTCTTTGAACACATCCATTGGGTAATGACTTTTCATTATATATGTTTGTGCACATGTAAATTGTATGTAAATATGTAAATCACTATTCTAAACCATCAAGACAGTAAAGAAAAAGTTAAAAGATTTATATATATGAGAACATTTATAGCAGCTCTTTTTGTGGTGACAGAATTAGAAACTGAGGGAATGCCTATCAGTTGTGAAAAGGCTGAACAAGTTATGGCATGTGAAAATGATGGAATACTATTATGATTATGAAATGACCATATGGATGATAAAAAAACAAAAACAGTGGGAAGACATATGAACTGATAAAGTGAACAGAACCAAGAAAGCATTATACACAGTAACAGCAATAGTGTAACAGTAATCAAACATGAAAGACTTAGCTACTCTGATTAATACAGTGATTGACAACAGCAGCTACGGATTCACAATGACAAGCACTATTCATCTCCAGACAGAACTGATGGCCTCTGAGTACAGATCGAAGCACTTTTTATTTTTCTTGCTTTTTTTTTTTTTTTACAACATAACTATGTGGAAATGTTTTGCATGGACTTTCTGAGTAGAATAGGTAACATTTTCTTGCTTTTCTCAATAGGTGGGGGAAGAGTGGAGGAAGACAATTTAAAATTCACAAAAAAATTTTAAAATTTGAATAAAAAAAGAAATAAACTACACCACTGGTGGAATTATGAAGTGCTCACAATATTATAGAATACAATTTGGATTACATAAGAAAAGCATCTAAATCGTGCATTTGCTCGAGAACCCTATTGGACACATAACCTAAGGATATCAGACAAACACAATGGTCCTACACATACCAAAGTAGTCGTAGTAGCAATTTGGGGAGGGAGCAGATAGGTGCCCATCACCTGGGAAATAGTAGAGCAAGCTCAGGAATAGAGTAACTCAAAAGGAGTTGGGAAAATTTTTATGAACTATTGCAGATTTAAGTGATTAGACAAAATCAAGAGAACACCCACATGAATCATGACTTTTTTTTTAAAAAGCAACACTAGCAGACATCAGATTTCAGATCAAGGTAACCATCAATCTTGATTTATCACATACTTCATTGCTTTTGGTAAAAACATAAGGGTTATAGTTAAAAAATGTGGTATGTGCTACATGTCCTGATTTGTACAATGATTTACCTTGATTATCTTAATGCTATTTCTTTGTTTAAGACAGGATTCTATAGAGTAGGGGATAAACTTTTAGATTTTATATAGAAAATGTTTATCTTTGAAGTTGTCGATGTGTTCCCTTCAATACTACAATATTATTTGTACTGTGACCAAAATCATTAGTTTAAAAACAGAGAAGTAGATGAAAGGAGCAGACTAGACACGGGAAAAGCAGAAACAATGGAATTCAATAACCCAGTGTTCAGTGACCAGAAAATATAAAGTACTTAGGGAAGAACTCCCTATTCAACAAAATCTGTTTGGAAAACTGGATAGTAGTCTGGCAGAAATTAGGCTTAGACCGATACCTTATACCATCTCATAATATATTCTAAATGGACATATGACCTTAATAATAAGGATGATGCCATAAGAAAAGTAGAAGAAAGTCATATACCTTTTGTGGCTGTGGGAATCAGGACATAAATTCTCAAACAAATAAGAGTTAGAGGCAATTACTAAGCGTAGAATAGATAACTTTGATTAAACTGAAATGTTTTAACATGCAAAAAAATTGATATACTTAGAATAAGAGAGGAAGTGGTAAAATGGGGGGGAGGAATTTTTTTTTTTTTTACAAATTTCTCTGAAAAGTTTATCTAAGGCATATGAACATTTAATAGATATGTATATGTATGTGTGTGTATATGTATGTATGTAAATTTGTATATGAATCTTTGTAGTTTAACTTTTTCTTTGTTCTCTTGATGGTGAAAAGCTAATAGTGATATTGCTAGGTCAAAGGGTATGCAAAGTGTCATACCCCTTTGGGCCTAATTCCAAGTAGTTCTCCAGAATGGTGGGACTAGTTCACAGTTCCACCAGCAATGCACTACTGTACCTATTGCATTTGTCATTTTCCTTTTCTATCATTTTAGCTAATCTGATTGGTATGAATATGGTTATTAATATGAATAATTCCTTAAAGTTGTTTTAATTTGAATTTCTCTAGTTATTAGCGATTTGGAGAATTTTTTCATATAACTATTGATAGCTTTGATTTCCTCCTCTGAAAACTGCTCATTCATGTCTTTGACTATCAGTTGGAGAATAGATCCTGTTTTTGTACATTTTGCTCAGTTCCCTACGTATTTGAGAAATGAGACTTTTATCAGAGGAACTTGGTATAAATTTTTTTCCCTTCACCTTTCCTTTTAATTTTGGTCACATTGGTTTTGTTAATTCAAAAATTTTGACTTTAATGTGATCAAAATTATCCATTCTACCTCCTTTGATATTCTCTGTCTTTTGTTGAATCTTGAATTCTTCTATTCCTTGCATGTCTATTTTATGCGAGATAAGTTTCTACATTTTTTTCTCACTTCTTCCTCTCAGTGCGTCCTTTTCTTATCCTTCTAGCCTTTTTCTGAGATTGTCCCAATATAATAGACTCACAGTCATGCTTTCTGTTTAAAGAGACTCTTTGTAAAGGTGCTAATGATGAAAATATTCTTTAGGGATTAAATATCATTTTCTCATATGAAACTATGAACGGTTTGACCTTGCTTAATCACTATGATTTCTCATGTTTAACTTTGTATTATTTTCTTGAGTCTTTTCTTTTTGAATGTCAAGTTTTCTATTTGGATCTGGTCATTTCATCATGTCTTCTGTTTTCCCTTCTGTAAGCTTATACTCAGTTTTGTTGGGTAGATTATTCTTCTTGATTGTAATCCTAGCTCCTTTGCCTTCTTGAAAATAATATTCCAAGCTTTTCATATCTTTTTAGTGGCATTTGCTAGATCTTGTATGATTCTGATTATGGTTCTACAGTATTTGAATGGTTTCTTTGATTGTTGGCAAAATTGTCTTAATATTCCTGGGAATTTTCACTTTGAAATTTCTTTCAGGAGGTTACTGGTAGATTTCTTTAATTTCAGCTTTGCCCTTTGATTCTAAGATATACATATAGTTTTACTTTGTAATTTCTTGAAATATGATCTAATTTTTAAAAAATCATAGCTTTCAGGTAGTCCAGTAATTCTTTTTTTTTTTTTTTGAAGCAGTTGGGGTTAAGTAACATGCTCAAGGTTATATGGTCATTTATTTCTGGGTGGGTGCTAAGTGTCTGAGCCCAGATTACATCCCAGGTCATCCCAACTGTGGGGCCGGTGCTTTTACCCGCTGTGCTACCTGGCCACCCCTAGTCCAGTAATTCTTAAATTATTTCTCTTTAATCTATATTTTGGATCAGTTGTTTTTTTCATATGAGATATTTCATATTTTCTTCACATTTTTTTTTAGTCTTTTGATTTTGTTTTATTGTTTCTTGATTTTTCATGAGGTCATCAGCTTCCAGTTGACCAGTTCTGTTTTGGGGTGAGTTATTTTCTTCAGTAAGATTTTGTACTTCTTTTAGACCATTTGAATAATTCTGATTTTTAAGGAGTTTTTTTCTTCAATATTTTTTGTCTCTCTTACCAAGCCCTTTTCATATTTTCTTGAATAGCATCCATTTCTTTTTTATTTTAGTTTTTCCTTTATTGCTCTTATTTGATTTTTAAAACAATCTTTTTTTTAAAGCTCTTTAGTTCTTCTAGGAATTTTTGTTTAACTTGTGTCCAATCTGCATTTTTCTTTAAGCCTTTACTCATAGATGTTTTTAAGTTATTGTCTTCTTGGTTTATGTCTTGAGCTTCCCTCTCACCATAGTACCTTTTTTATGGTTAAGTTCTTTCTTTGTTGTTTGCTCATTTTTCCAGCCTACTTTTTGACTCTGGATTTTATGTTACAGTTGGACCTTTCCCACTTCTGGGGGGATAACTGGCTTGAGATTCTGTTTTATCCTTCTGCTTTTTTGATCTGGGAGCCACTAAATTTTTGGTATCTCCAAAGTGGCGTGATCCACAGAGAGGTGTGGTTGTAGTACTCTTGGTCTGTGTTCTGTTCTTATTCAGGCAGTGCCCTTGCTACCATGTGATTCCTATTATTCTACAACTGCAACCTTGAAATGGGCAATATACAACAGAGCTGCCAAATGGCACCTGACCTTGCTCCTAATGTTAGAACAAGCATCCCCTGGGATCTTTTCCTAACTGTGTGTGGGGTACCCTTACTCTCCATGGACATTGGTGCTGCTTCTGCTTTCACCACTGCTCCCCACCATCACCTGCTTGATGTAACCCCTCTGTGCCACTTCTTCAGCACCATACTCCTGGCCAGCCCCTACCCCAGTGTCTGCAGACCTTTCTTCTGTCTTCCTAAGCTGTCTTGGGCTGAAAAAAAATGACTTACTGTGACTTTTTGTTCTTTTTCACCTTCAGAATTCTGTTCATTGTTTCATTTTACAGGAAAGGTTTTGGGGGAGTAGAATTTTAGTTATTTTTTAAAATAATGATCATTTGAAGTAATGTTACATTTAAAAGTCACAAAAACCAAGGAAGCTCATGTTTATATTTTGACGAGAGGTCTGATGGTTCCCACTAGCATGTCATGGTTTTCCTTAATCAATACTGGTTATCCCTCTCACAGAGTATTTTATCCAGTTCTGGGTTATACATTTATTTGTATGTATATGTGTGTGTATGTGTATATATATGTGTATGCATGTATATACATATATACATATATATATATATATATATATATATGTAACACACACAAACACAAGCATGTGAATATACAGAGGAAGGTAGCTAGGTTGGTGAAAGACCTAGAGGTCATGTCATGGGAGGTTGGGTTGAATGATTTGGAGAAGCTTAGTTAGCTTAAAGACAGGAAAACTTAGGGATATTATAGTAATTTGCATTTATTTAGAAGTGATCCATGTGAATCAAAAATAGACTTATCCTGTTTAGCTCCTGTGGCCTGAACTAAGAGTAATTGGTAAGGAGTTGAAAAAGAGCATATTTAGATTTGATAAATTTCTAGGAAGTGCTCTCTAAAATTTGAGTTGCCTTTGAGGAAGAGTTATTTGGTTCTTTTTCATTGGAAGGCTTTAAGTGAAGTCTGCATGATGACTTACTAGTTGAATTTTATAAGGGATCACTCAGGTACAGATTGGACTAAATGGCCTCTGAGATTTTTTATTCCAACAGTCACATAAATATTTTTTAATAGTACACTTTGTTTTTGGGTGTGGGAGGGAATTCTTTTGACCAATATTTAAATGATGGGCTTAGAACATTTAATAAGTAAGAAGAAAACAACAAAGTTATCATTTTCCATATTATCAGTTGTTCATTTGAGAAACAGCATGGCATAGTGGATAGAGGGCAGATCTTACAGTCTGGAAGATCTAGGCTCAAGTTCTCTTTGTAACATGTGTTAGCTTTATGACTATGTGCAAGTCCCTTAACCTTTCAGTACCTTAGTAACTTATTAAGACAGTGCAAATTTTCACTGGTAGAAGAAGTTTTAGAACAGAAATTTATGTCAAAAGTCATAATTCTGGACCAAAAAACAAATTGTGTATAATTAAGTGAGATTAATGTAGAGAAAAGAGAAAGACAATATGATGCCTATTTATTGTTGGAAATCTGCTGTATTTACACAATTGAATTTTATAAGGATCATAGAATTAGACCTGGAAGGGATCTAGGGGAACATCTTAGTCCAGGGGTGGAGAACCTGCAGAATTGAGTCCTCATGTGTCCCTCTAGGTCCTCAAATGTGGCCTTTTGATTGAATCCAAACTTCACAGAACAGATCCTTTTATTAAGGGTGTTTGTTCTATGAAGTTTGGATTCTGTCAAAAGGCCACACTTGTGGACCTAGAGGGCCACATTTAGCCTTGAGGCCTCAGGTTCCCCACCCCTGGAATACAACCACTTCATTTTACAGAAGAGGAAGCTGAGCTTCAGGGAGGTAAATGATTTGCCCAAGTAATAGATGATTTACCTAGGTTCTTTGATTCCAAATTCATTGCTCTTTCCCTACCATATGCTAGCTAACTCATTAGTTCTGTAATAAATTTTGAGGTGATTTTTTTTTAGACAAAGTATATAAGCTTGGTAGTTATTAATTTGGAGCTGATTCAAAGCATATGGGATAGACGATGGTAAGTCAGAATTTAGAGGAAATTGGAGAGAGGAGGTGGAGGGAGAGACTAAGAAAATTTTACTTTTCTGTGGAGGAGGGATGGGAGTGAGTGGTAGATCTAATAGAGGTGATATAATGTGAGGCTTAAAACTAAAGATAAACAAGGAATTTGGAGGAAGTAATGTAATATAAGTACAGCAGACAACATGTTAAATTTTGAAGCAGATTTTGAATTGATTGAATGGGATTCATACTGTAGGTTGGGAGAGACAATAAGATTATTCACACATAACCAAAATGAATACTTTTACTAAATCTACTAATCAATAAATTCTTATTTGGATATCCGTGTAGTATGGAAACACTCCTGGGTTCTCTGTAGTTCTAGTGGTAGAGCATATTCTCTATGTAGGCATTGCCAAGTGAGAAGGTCTTCTAGTATATACTTAGTGACTCAATGTGTGTGACACACACGTAACATAAACATTTAGCTCACTATATACATATATATACACACACAGCCCCATGCATATCTCATATACACATATGCACACATTTATATATATATGTATATACATATGTGTGTAATTTTTTTTCTGAAGACTAGAAAATCTAAGTTCTTTGAAGTTAGTCATGCCTACAGGTGATTTTTTTTAAGGGGGGGAGGGCAGGACAGTTGGGGTTAAGTGACTTGCCCAGAGTCACACAGCTAGTAAGTGTTATGTGTCTGAGGTCGGATTTGAACTCAGGTCCTCCTGACTCCACAGCTGGTGCTCTATTAATTGCGCCACCTAGCTCTTCACTGAGGTGATCTTTTTTTGTCTATTCATGACCTTTTACTACGCCTAGAAGAATTATGGGTGACCTGAATTGGTAGTAGTATCCATACTGATCAAATCACAAATCTCTGAAGTTAGAAGACAAAGAAAATTAAAATTCAAGAAACTTTTCCAGATCTTATTGGGAATAGGACATTCCTTGTCTCAGATGCTGAAAATAAAATGGTGTATATGATACATATATTTGCAACAGGATTGCAGTGTAA
This sequence comes from Petaurus breviceps papuanus, assembly GCF_028583685.1. Lineage (NCBI taxonomy): Eukaryota > Metazoa > Chordata > Mammalia > Diprotodontia > Petauridae > Petaurus > Petaurus breviceps. Next base: position 5,949 of record NW_027186645.1, on the reverse strand, counting down.
GTGTAAAGGAAAGGCTCAGGACAAGTACTGTGAGAGATTTGAAAGGGAAGAGATCACTTTCATCTGAGACAATGGTATCTGAATTAGACTTTGAAGAAAGGGAAGGATTCCAATAGACCAACATGGAAGAACCTAGGGATCCCAGTCTAGGCATTGGGGACAGGGCAAGATGAGAACATAAATAGAAATCTACATGTCTTTTGCTGCCTGGGTAGATGTTCTGCTTTCATATTTTTAGAGCTATCTTAAATTTCTACTATTAGAATAATTCCTTCTAGTGAAAGTTAATAAAATTCACTTTGGGGAGAGGAGTGTAGAGAGCATCTCAGCGTCAACAGAAGTGAGCAAATTGTTATTGATCTAGACATGACCTAGGAATAAGCAAGACCCAGGGGTTGAGACAAATAATTTTTAATGGGATGGAATGGAGAATTAGAATTTTAAGCTTGAGGAGCATTCTGGGAATGCCCAGCCTGGACCCAGGGGCAGCTTGTAGATAGGGGAGGAACTGCTGAAGGTAATATTTGCTTAAGCCAAGCCACTGTTGTGCTTACAGTTGGCCCCCAAACATAACAAATATGCAAGTTCTTTATACATGCAATGTTATTCTTGCTATTATTATTTTATGATTCACAAATTGTGATTGTATTTGTTGCATTCTTATAGGCATTGTACAGCATTGGCATAGGTGTTGTGTCATTTTAATGAATGTACATTAAATAAGAGGGTATAAGGGTTAAAGCAACTAGACTGAAGACCAGGAATCTCTAAGTTTTTGCTTCAACATGAAACTATGAGATAAGTAACATAATATTATACAGATTTTTGTATTTCAGTGTTTTAAAATGAAAGGAAGACTCACAATAACCCTGAGTGGTGAATTTTTTTTCAAAGAAAAAATATCTTGGATCTTATTACTACCCAACCTCAAAAGGTGAACAAAAGAATGTCAATATCGACTTAACCATCAGTGCAAAGACTTTATGAGAATAATATACATGTGTATTAAGGGAATCCTTGATGAGATTAGAATTATTATTATATATAGTATTAGAACAAAAGCTTCTTCTTTACCATCACACAATTGACTGAAAGATGTAGAGAAAACACTAATCCTACCATGTTTACTCTTTTTGAGTATAAATGAAGAATTTGATTTGGTAAAGCATTGTCTTCTAGACACTCGCAATTTTATGAGATTCCTTGAAAGAATAAACAATAGAGATAAATTTGTCCAATGGCCTTTTTATATACTCAGTGAAAATAGTTGTCGCTGTCATGAAGATTCAGAGTAGAGTTTTCCTCTTGATAATGTGTCTTCATGATGTTCCTGATAGTATCAAGGTCCAGAACATGGCACTACTACACTATAAAAGTGATCAGAAGTCACTCAAAATAATTTGTTCTATTTAAATAGGAAAAAAACCCAACTAAGTGAATGAAGACCATTTATTGTCTAGACTCAAATGCAGTTGGATAAATAACCTGTCAAGCTCATTGATCAATTTATATTATCTTGGAAAGATACTATAAGTGTTCCTTGATCTGGGCCCAGAACTCAACATGAGGAGGATTAGAGCAGGCTGTTTTGCCTTTGAGAAATTGTACAGTTCTGCTAATGAAACAACAACCTATCTTTTTTTTTCTTTTAATGCCAAATGTTCTTCTTGAGATTTATGGAACACTACAGTTTATTTTTTTTTCAAATGCTTTATTAACTTCTTATTTACATGATTCGTTTCCACCAGATTTTGATTTACAAATTTTCTCCCTGTTTTTCTCCTACCCACCTCCCCAAAATAGCAGTCCCAAAGGATATCCCCTTCTCCAATCTGCTCTCTCCCATATCTTCTCCCATTCACCCTTTGACTTTTCCAATAGGGCATGGTGGATCTTTATGCCCTAGTGCCTGCATATCTTATTTCCCAATTACATGTAAAATAGTATTAATAATAGTATATAATATATATATTTTTAAGCATTTGATTTTAAAACTTTGAATTCCAGAATCATTCCCTTCCTCCCTTGTCACCCACCCTTACTGGGAAGATAAGCAATTCAGTATAGGTTGTACATGAGTAGCTAATGCAAAACATTACCATAGTAGATATATTATAAGAGACTGACTATATTTCCCTCCCTCCTATCCTACCTCCCACTTACTCTATTCTCTACTTTGATCCTGTCCCTTTTCAAAAGCGGGTGTTTCCAATTTCCCTCCCCCCCCCCAGCCTGCCCTCCCTTCCATCATCCCCCCTCTCATCCCCTTCCCCCCTACTCTCTTGTAGGGTAAGATATCCTATTTAGTGTGTATGTCATTTCCTCCCTAAGCCAAATTTAATGAGAATAAGGTTAACCCATTCCCTTTTGCCTTCCTATTCTTCCCATCCATTGTAACTATTTTCCTTTGCCTCTTCTATATGAAATCATTTACCCCATTCTGTCTCTCCCCATTTCCTCTCATTATATTCCTCTCTCACCTCTCAATTTCACCTTTTAAGTATCATCCCTTCCTATTAAACTGGTACTGTGACATTTATGTATACCTGTAAAAATATATATACACATTCACATATGTATTCATATGCCCATATACCCTCCGATATATATATTCTCTTCAACTATTTTCATACTGAAAAAAGTTTCATCAGTTAAAATTATAGTTTTTCCATGTAGGAATGTTAATAGTTCAACTTTGATAAGTTCCTTATGATTTCTTTTCCCTGTTTAGGTTCTGATGCTTTTCTTGTTTCTTGTATGTGAATGTCAAATTTTCTATTCAACTCTGGTTTTTTCATCAAGAATGCTTGAAAGTTCTCTATTCCACTGAATGACCATATTTTCCCCTGAAACATGATATCAGTTTTGCTGGGTAGGTGATTCTTGGTTTTAATCCCAGCTCCTTTGACCTCTAGAATATCATATTCTAAGCCCTTTGATCCCTCAGTGTAGAAGCTGCCAGATCCTGTGTTATCCTGATTGTGTTTCCACAATATTCAAATTGTTTCTTCCTGGCTGCTTGTAATATTCTCTCCTTGATCTGGGAATTTCAGAACCTGGCTATAATATTCCTAGGAATTTTCTTTTTGGGATCTTTTTCAGGGGGTGATCAGTGGATTCTTTCAACCTCTATTTTGCCCTCTGGTTCTAAAACATCAGGGCAATTTTCCTTGAGAATTTGTTAAGGATGATTTCAAGGTTCTTTTTTTGATCATGGCTTTCAGGTAGTCCAGTAATTTTTAAATTCTCTCTCCTGGATCTATTTTCCAAGTCAGTGGTTTTTCCCATGAGCTATTTCATATTGCCTTTTATTCTTTCATTTGTTTGAATCTGTTTAACAGCATCTTGATTTCTCATAATGTCATTGGATTCCATTTGCTCATTTCCATTTGCTAATTCTGAAGGAATGATTCTCCTCAGTGAGCTTTTGAGATTCTTTTTCCATCGGGTAAATTTGGCTTTTTAAGGCATTTTTCTCCTCTTTGCCTTTTTGAGCCTCTTTTCCCATTAGAGTTAGTTTATTTTTTAAGGTGTTATTTTCCTCAGTGAGGCTGTTGACTCTCATTTCATAATTTTCTTGCATCATTTTCATTTCTCTTCCCAATTTTTCCTCCACTTCTCTTATCTGCTTCTTAAGGTCCTCTATGGCCTGTAACCAGCTCATAATTTTCTTTGAAGCTTTTAGTGTAGGAGTTCTGATTTCACTGTGTTCCTCCTGTTCCATGCTTTGATTTTTTTTGTCCCCAAAAAAGGAGTCTAATGTTGTATTGCTTTGCTTGGTTTCCTTCCTTTTCCTGCTCATTTTGCCACTCAATTACTTGACGTTTGGGCTTTTTGCCACAGTAGGACTCTGCGCCAGACAGGGGAGCTGCGTTCCAAATACTGGGGTTTTCTCAGCTGCTGGAGGTATTAGTTGGGTGCCCTTTCTGAAGCCCACACATGCACTGGCAAGATGGTCACACACCCTAGGACCTCCACTCTAGACCACAATCCAGATCCAAGCAGGTTAAAGCAAGAGCGATTACCCCTCACACTGGCCCCTTGGTACCCCTACACTCTGCAGGCCAGGAGCTGATGCTGCCAAGTGGCAATGGCTACACTGCAGCCCTCAGCGGCTTCTTGCCCTGGGGGCAAAAGCCGATGCACTCCCAACTACTGGGTCCCAGAGTCCACACTGCACTAACCTCTCACTTTGTCCTCAGCATCTATATTCTGGACCGCCACAGGTTCTGGTGATCTGGAGTCCCTCCAGCTGGTGATTGGTCAGGCCCGCCCTGGGGCTAAAACCTCTGAGTGGGGCTGGACTTTGGCTCCCAGAGCCCTCCTGCCAGCCTGCCGGGCTGTCCTCAGTTGGAGGTTAGCTTCTCTGTGTCATTTTGTGGGTTCTGTAGCTCCAAAGTTTGTTTAGAGTCCTCTTTTACATGAATTGGAGGTGGTGGGAGCTGGAGCCATGCGGAGGTCCTGTTTCTACCCTGAGTGGTGAATTTTAAGTATGTGGTAAAGTGTCACATACAAATTATAGCAATGAACTTATTACATAAAGTTATTTTATAACAGAAAACCGCGACATTTTCTTTGTTAAGAGTTGTTTCTGATTTTCCCAATGTCTTAAATTTGGAAGAGTGATAAGTATGAATTTTTTGCTTGGGTGGGTGGCAACACATTATATTCCCTGTGAGATTCTTTGTTTGGAGGTTTGTTTATAATGGTGGCAACTGGCTTAGAGATAACTAGGTAAGCCTTTGGAGTCAGTGGAACAGTTGGGGAATCATGTCTTAATTTACTGAAATCTGTAGTTATAAAATTTAAAAGTCAATGTGGAGTAGTAGAAATACTGCTCCAGTTAGGCTACCCTGAGTTCTAATGCCAGCTTTTTTTTTTCTGATATTGCACATTCCAGAGATCAAGAGAAGCTGTAATAGTCATGGCATCCCAATATTAGTACCCTTTTGTTTTCAGGAATCACAGGGACCAGTCATTTATTTGATTGAACATTTCTTATGTACCTATTATGTCTCTAGTTCTGGCACTCACAGATAGAAATAGTAAGTAATGGGAACAATGGAAAACAGAACAGTCTGGGATGTGATTTGAGTTTTAACTTATCAACTCCTCCTTCTCTTCCTCATTCTCAGTATTGATTTAGATTTAATTGAGTACTTGAAGGATCTGTGATTTTATTATTTTTTTCCCCTGGTACTTATCTAAATTCATCTACAACTTAGTTATATTTTCAAAGTTTCCATGGTGAGAAAATTCATTACCCAACAGACATTCTGGTGATTACTCTCCTTGAATTTCACTAAACTGGCCATTAGACAAAAGAGGTATTGTATATTATTGGGGTTATATATAAAGGCTTTCCGTTTGGTGGGAACTATGAGATGAGCAAATTGAAGAATAAAGGTATTACAGAATATGCAGAAAATACAAAGATAATACAGAATATACAGGAATAATATAGAAACATATAGTTGGTGATGAAATTGGAATCAAAGCATGCTGCTTCATATCCCTAGTTTCCATATACTTTCCACTTTGCTACATTGTCAGATTGAGTATATGACAATTATTTGTATGTTCAAATACTCAATTATTATTTAACTCTCTTTTTCTTTTCTAGGCAAAATAGAGAATACTAAAGAGGCTTTAACCTTTTATCATGAGATTGAATTTCTATTCCATTAGTAATTATTGCTTCTCAGCATCCTTTAAAAATCTCATGGTAGAAAACACTGTTGTTATGATTGAATTGAAGGTAAACTAAGGCAACTGTAGTGCCAGTGCAGTATTTGCAGAGCCAACGGTAACTTTAAATACGCCAGCATAGTGCTCAATCACAAAATATGATAGACTCTCCATATATAAGAAAGAAGCAAAACATTTATAAACATTTATTCAGACACCAGAAAACCAAATCCTAACACCAGGAAACTGAATCCATCACAG
>NW_027186644.1:0-15289 GCF_028583685.1 Petaurus breviceps papuanus | reverse complement strand
AGCACTAGTGTGGGAACGAGGAATGGAAAACCCTCCACTGGAGACGCTTGAGGTCCCGTGTGCCTCATCTTAGGGGTGGCTGAGGTCTCTCTGTGCACCCATGTCCCCGACAAGCACTGTGGCAGGCAGAGTGGTAACAGAGTGAAGAAGCATTGGAAAGGTCAGGCTCTGACTGGGCATCCTTCTGCGTTCTCGTTTTCCATTAGCACCATCCAGAGGTTAGGATTATTTACTGCTTGTGGTTCCTTGTGAGGAATCCAGATCCGTTCCTTGCCTGGCTGCAGGCCAAGGCGTGGAGCTCGCCGTCACTGGCTGAAATCGGGAGAGGAGCAGCGCAGAAGGCATCTCAGGGTCTGTGGCAATCAGTGTATGGGGGGCAGGAGTGGGGGGGGGGCGAGATGGAACGAATGCTTGGGACACGTGCCTTCCGAGACCTTCCGGGAGAGCTAGCAGATCCACCTGATGAATCTGTCGAAGAAGCTGGGCTGGCTGAGGCTGTCGTAGTCCTTCTCTTGGAAGATGGCAGACCGATCTCCCAGGCTGATCTTCAGAAGAAGGTCCATGTCGACATCATTCCCCAGGGCCAGCACGGTGGGCACGACGTCCTGCTTTCGCATGGAGTGCAGGGACTCATTCAGGCTCATCTCGCCCGTGATGCCGTCGGTGATGAAGACGAAGGAGAGCTCGGCATTGCGGCGGGCCCCCGCCTGCTGGTCCATGACGATGTTGTTGATGGCATGAATGATGCCGGTGCCAATATGAGAGAAGGAGTTGAGGTACCGGACGTTGCTGAGGGCATTATGGATTACTGTCAGATTGGAGGTGAGCGGGAAGACGACCTCCTGTTCCTGCTCGTTGCCATACTGGAGGAGGGCCACTCGGGCATTCATGGGATCGTTGTGTCGCCGGGCCAGGGTCAGCCTTCGGGCCACCTCCTCCACAAAGCGGTGGGCCTTGTGGAAGTTGCGCTCCCCAATCCTCTCCGAGCCATCCAGCAGGAAGACAATGTCAACAGGCCGTTGGGTACACTGGGCTACGTACAATTCTGGGAAGGAAAGGAAATATTCAGTGATGGGCAGGAAGAAAGGGCAGCCCCAAGTAGGAGGGCGAGGACAGAGAGCCAGCTGTCATGTCTAGAGTCCTGCTTGGATGACGGTCGAGTTGTCTATTGAGGAATGATTGGGGAGATGTGAAGATCTTGGGGCCGTGATATAGAACTCTGGGATGCATGACCTCTGGGCAGATTATGAGCCCAGCCCAGACACGTCTGCCACAAGACCCTTCTCTCCACTCATGTTGCTGAGCCCACACCCCTTCCCAAAATGTCAGGAGTTCTGGGGCCGTTACTCAACCCCATGGAAGACAAGGGAGGCAGTGATCTGATGGTAGACCGTGCCCCATGTCTGAATCAGTAGATATTACCTGGTATCACACACACATTATCTGATTTTCCTGAAGACATAATGAGTATTTTAGAGGACCAGTCATTTCCAGGCAACTTTCTATGGCAGACAGAGTCAGGAAGACTTGGATTCAGATCCTGCCCCTGACACATAGTAGCTGTGTGGCCATGGGAAGGTTACTTAACCCCTCAGTACCCTGGTCAACTCACCAAGACTATACTTTTCTGATAAATTGCCAAACTGCATCAGAAAAAGGAGTTTCCTCATCAAGACTAAATCTCAGGTCCAGTCTAAAACATATCCATGCCATCCCAAATGGTGTTTCCCCCAACTGTCTTATTTAGTATCCTCTCTCCCTTTCCCCCTCACCAACCAATCAAAGCCCAAATGTGCCAATGGCCAATGGTCTAGAAGAGGCCCTCTAAACACTTCCTAGAGTCAGTCTGATTTCCAAGTGCTAATCTCTGTTCTTACTACATACAACTTTCCAATTGATTTATGTCAACTCAGGAAGTATTTATCAAACACCTACTATGTGCAAAGACAAAGGCCTCCTTAGTTCTGGTGACGAAACTTAAGCTAGGATAGGAGCTCACAAAGCAATAGGAGGGATGCTAGAATGCTCTGAGCCGTCACCAGGAGGTGAGTGCAGAGATGGAGCCCCATTGCCTTGCTAGAGTTGGGCCACTGGGCAATGGCCTGGGAGAAAATAAGCTACATGAAAACGCAAAATCTTCTCACGCCCCATCTGCCGACTCTATCAACCAGGAATGCCGTTCTCCCAATTCTGTCCACCCCCAGTCTCCCCTCTGGTTACCTTTCCCCCTCCAGGCTGCCTCTAGCCTGCATTTTAACCTGATAGCAAGGACAGCTACGTGTGGCTTCTGCATCCCTTCTGACATAATGGAAATGTTCCAAGAGAGCAGGAGAGCCCGTATGTTTCAGTGGAGCTCATTCAGATCTCAGGAATGAGAGCACGCCATTATCTCCCTCCCCTTTTATTTTTTTTTTTTTGCCTCTTAGTTGATTTTCTCCCAGAAGTGGGGTGAACCTCTCTCTTTAAAATTATACCTATAATTTCATGGAAAGAGGGAGCTCCCAGTGAGAAACTTCCTCTACCCATGCAGGCTGACACCTGCTCTTACCTGATATTCTCTTAATGGGAAGCCTGGGGCAATAAGAAGATGAACGTCACCCCCGTCCCCTTCTCCCCGACACCCACTGGGGTCCCACAGTCAGGAAGTGCCAGAGGCAGGATTTGATCCCAGGTTTTTCTCCCTCTCAGGTCAACACTTTATCCACTTAAGCAAGCTGCCTCTGATGATTCTCCTTCAAATCCCCTCTGGAGAATATAACCTCCCTGAAAGGGAGGGAGGGTAGAGAAGGTCTTTCCACACTGGGAAATGGCTGTGTTTGCTGCAGCCTGGCTGTTGGTATTGTTAGGGCCACAGAGAGGGTAGAGCACTTGATTAAGAATCAGGAAACTACATTTGCATTCCAGCTCAGCCACTCACTGAGCTGAAGAAGGTTATGTGAAACCCTTCACTTTGCTGTGCTGCCATTTATTCCCCTGTAACATGAGGCAGTTAGATGAGATGATCCCCAAAGTCAATGACTCTATCTATCCTAGGAACCAGAACTGGACAGAAGTATGGGACCCATCAGATGCACCCATCGTTGACCTTTCTGTTGGCCCTGTACAGACTCCCGAGCTGTCGCACATTTGGTGTAATGGAAAGGGCAAAGGCTCAGTGTCAGCAGACCTGGGTCCCTCAGGTCCTGGTTCTGTTTGTAAAGAGCTATGTGCATGTAGACAAAGCCACCTGGCCCTCTGCACCAATTTTCTCCTGTGTAAATGGGGTAAATTACACCTCTTCTTCCTCCCTTGTTGGGGTCCTACACACGGAGGACCTCCTCCCCACGCTAGAGTCATTGTTTTGACAGGAATCCTTTGAATGGAAGCAGCTTGGACAAGGCTTAGGCACCATTGCCTGAACAATGGTCCAGGCTTTCAAGTTCTTTGTGTCCTTGTGCTGAATCTAACCGGGCTCAGCTGAGCCTCCTTGGAAGGTAGCGGGAGCACCCCGTCCATCCTGCTCCCTGCACTCTCATGGGTTCAGCTAGCCTTATTTTAAACAAGCTTATGAAAGACTGAAGTGTTCACCTGAGAGTCAGCCCCAGGTGCAGAAGCTGGCTTCAGATGTCCTCATCCTTTGACCCTCCCTGATGCAGCCTTGAAACTTCCTTTCTCTTAGGGAAATGGCGCACAAGCACCCCCCCCCCCATTCATCATTTTCTTTCACGGGGTCCTGACCCCACAACACATTTGGCCAAGACATGGCTCCCCACAAGAGCGACACGCAGTAACCAGACAGCCAGAGTTTCAGCAGCATTTTCTGCCAACATATTAATGTACATGGAACATACAAAAGACAGAGAGGTTCACATACAAATTACATGAAGGCAAAGGAAGACATGAGGACGAGTCCCTGGGCTGTTCTCCTTCAAATGAGGCCCACTCTTCAGATGCCCCTGGTTCCATCCCTACTGTTAGACTTCTTTTAACCCCTCATTACTTCTAACAATCCACAAGCCAGGAAACTTCCAGAGGGGACCAACCCAGATTGTGCAGAGTCTTGAGAACACAATCTGTGAAGGAACTGAGGATGTTGGGTTTGGAGAAGAAAAGGTTTGGACAGACAGGACCACAGATTTCGAGTATCTGAAAGGCTGTCCATGTGGACATTGAGGACAATGTTCTGCTTGGTCCCAGAGGGCAGAGAGAATTAAGCTGGGGATGGAAGTTGTCAAGAGGCAGATTGAGGCTGGATGTCAAGAACTTTCCATTAGTGAATACTGTCCCAAAATGGCATGAGCTACCCCCAGGAGGTTGGGAGCCTCCTCTCTCTGGTGGTCTTCCAGTGAAAGCTGGATGTCCACTTGTTGGGGTTATTTTAGAAAGGATTCTTGGTCAGGCATAGATTGAGTTGGAAGTCCCTTCCACCTCAGAGGTTCTGTGGTTGACCATTAAGTCCTCCTCTGAAGCCTCATCCCAACTTGGAGATGATCCTGGGCTCTTGAAGGCTATCTCAGTGGAGCCCAAGCTCCAGTAAGTTCACCCAAACTGGAAAGGCTTGGAGCACGGGGCCAGCAATGACCCTAGTGGAACCCAAATAGGGACTGTGCATCCTTTGTCTAAGGACCAGTCTAGCTAAGGTGAGAGAAGCTCATGACCAGGAGCTTGCCCACAGGTGGTACATTTTTGGGAGCCCCAGCAGATTATGAAGACTGACCACCAAGCTGCCAAGACTGTACTTTGCATCGGCATAGGGGGAACTCATATCTAATAATGACGGATAGGGGTATGGGTCTGAGCTCCCTCCATTGGCTCCCTTCAGGGACTCTCCCCTTGGGGGAGCTGCTCAAGATTCAAAGGTAGCACCAAGGAAATAAAACAGCAAGCAGAACACAACACAGAAAAATCACAGACAGTCACAATGGAAACCAGGTAGAAAAGTTGTACAAAAACATACACGGCAAAACTTGAATTGTAATGAACACCTACTATCTCCTCTGACCTGGCACGAAAATCCACACAGAGCAGCATTTGAAAAAAATGGGCCAATGAGGCTCCAGGGAGGAAAGCTTAGCACTGGAAAGTGTCGCCATCCTCACTGCTGTAACTCTATTCTGAGCACCAAGGAGTATTTTGCACCACGTGTCCACAAAATCACAGCCAGACCAGAGAACTGTAGCATTTCCTGGACACAGCTGCCACATTGGCTGGGTGTGTGGTCTGGGGACTCTTATCTACATTCTAGGCCCACAATATGTCCAATATGTTGGTGAAGGGTGAGGAATGTCAGCCACTGCTGGGCTCTTTTCCAATCCCCAGATGTCTGTGGGACCCTCCAGCTAGATGGGGACCTCATTCCTTATCTGCTTGAATGATTGGGCAGTGGTGCCTGACCAGGCATCCTGGATTTGGGAAAAGGAGCCCTGAAGCTTCAGGGACTTCCCCAAAGCCGAGTTCTGAATTGTGTGGCACAGGAAGGGGTTCCTTTGCCCTGATTTATTTAAATAAATATTATACCACATAAAATTTGCATATCACATCCAAGTGGAACTGTCACCCTATCCAGTCCGTCATTTGCAGTGCAAATGTTAGCTTATTTCATGATGTCATTGGGGAATTTTTTCCATGTCATTTAAAGATGATTCCTACATAAACTATTTATATAGTGCTTTTGTCTATATGTAATATATATTTAAAAGTATATATCCTTAATATGCGATGTCCAGTCTGGACTCGTTATCTCACCCATCCTCCAGGCTCACTCAGAATCACGGGGAGAGCAGATTTCCCGAGGCATTTTCTAACCCAGAATTCCATCCCCTGGCTGACTTGATTCACCACTTCTGCAATCCTTGCTGCCATGCTGCTGTGAGGGAAGGTGGAGGGGTGAGATAACTCGGTCTGGCTGTCCATGGCATAGCCTGGCTACGGACGGGGAGCTCGGGCTAGCCCTCGTCAGGCGCTTCAGCAGAGAGCTAGCACCGTCTCGGGGTCCCCCACAATGTCCCTGTGCACCATCTTAAACGTGTCAATGAACAAGTCCATCCAGTCCTGCCTCTCGTCTCCAGTGGCGAACTTGGCTCGCTCAGCTGTATAGACCAAGACCGCCACGAGCTGGGAGTACGCCGCGGGGTCCTGGCTGTGCTTCGTGGAGTTTAGCAACTGTTCGATCAAGGGGATGGTCCTGGGAAAAGATATGTCGGGCCCTTCTTCCGTGCGGAGGAAAGTAACTGGGATTTCCCCGCTAGGCGGCTCCCCATCTGCAAGTGAGTGTCAAAAGGAAATTTTAGGGCATTCTGGCATTGCTGGGGTCCCTGACTGCTGGTCTGATGGCAGGTGTGACCAAAGCAGCAGCCCACTAATGGCAAGGCCAAACACTGAAGGCAGCTGTATCCACCCTTAGCCATGGGCTGGCATGGTCAGGTCAGGGTGCCACAGATTTAAGAACTGCCAGAGACCTTGTGGCATTATTTAGCCCAACTGTCCTCATTGTACAGATGGGGAAACTGAGGCTCATATTGGGGAAGGGTCTCGCCCAAGGTCATAGAGTTAGCTGGGGACAGGACTGGGAGAATTCAGGACTGCTAAAAGCATGCCGATGTTGAGACAAGGCTTCACAAACACATGCAAACAGTTCATTAGGTCTCTTGTTCCATGGTTGCTGCTTGGAGCTTATAAGGAGAGCCTCAGAAAGTCCATGCAGCCTTCTCTCACACATTTTTAGCATCACCCAGAGACAGATGTGAGCAGGCTGAACTGGCTATTTTTGTAGAGCTCCTTTCATTGGTGGGAAGCAACTTGGCCCTATGGAAGGTCTTGACCTTCGTTAATGAAGAATTCACTCGGGCTGCCAAGAAGGCAGAGTGGGCTGCTGCCTTTAGGAGACCCACAGACAGTTACTGGTCTAAAGAAATCAGTGTGGACTTGGCTGGTGTCTACATAGCATCCCAAGGTCTGCTCAGCCCATTAAAAAACGCAGGCTGTTATCTAGGCGTTTGCCTGTTTGCTGCTGAAAGGCAAGCTTGGGTGGATTTTTTACTCATGACACCTTGAAGGTATGTGGACTCAATTAGTCATGCTCTAATTTGATCAACAAATTACAAATGTTAATTTAATTTTAAATTTAAAATAAAAAAAACTAAGCTATTTTTTAAACTTAAAAATGGTTATCTCTATTTGGGAGCTTTGGGGGAATGGATGGACTATCCAGGCCTCTGGGCTTTCTTTCTCTTTCCATTTTGACTTCTTTCATTCCACTGAGGGCAAAAGGAGCAGAGTAAAGGACAGGACTCAACATCACTGTCTTTAGGAGCTGCTGGCATGGAAGTAGCTTGCATCTGGGCAGCTCCTTAGCAAAGAGTTATTCCTGAGAAACACGTTAATGAATTTGGGGAGGAGGAGATGGCGTCAAAATAGCCAGTTTGTGTCAGGCAGACTGAGTGGCTTGCTGACCGAGTCAGGGACTTTTCAGCTGGTTTGGGCACCATGGATGTCATCTAATTCTTGGCGTGGCACGCAAGGTATCTGAATACTTTGAGGGACATCCATGAGGGCAATGAAAGGACAATTTCTAGCTGGTAGATTCTTTGTGTTGGGGAGTGTCCAGCTCCCACAACTGTGAATTAGACCCAAGTCACTGGGGCAAATGCAAATAAGAGAGACATAAGGTCTAGGAATCCCTCCAGCCAGTGGCACCATTGGTGACCAACAGCAACTAGTGGACATGGATTCTAGAGCTGGAAAGGGACTGAGGGGACTTGGCTGATTGCAAAGCAAGGCACATGATCCACGCTGGGATATGCAAAGCCAAGGCTATCACTTTCTCTTGTTCCCAGAATGCCATCATTCATGATCACTTTCAGTAATTACACAGGTAGGCTGTCAGTAGGAAGGGGGAAGGGGTGGCTCGCCTCCTGCTTTAGCCCTCCCTGTCGGGTCCCTCTGTAGGGTTTGCTGTCTCCATCCATGGGAGCTGTGATGGTGGGCAGAGCACTCCGTCTGCTCGCAGCCACAGGTGGTGGCCGGCCATCTTGCAGATGCACACTTAGTCATGCCATTAGAGGGGAATGGGGAGAGGGAGTGTGGAAAGGTCAGTGAAAGTCCATCCTCACTACTGGGGATGCCCCAAAGCACACAGAGGCACAGAGTGCAGACATGCTGTCACCAGATATGCCATCACCAAAGCAGCCAAGCTCAGTGGGGTCTGGCCTGGCGGTGTGAGCCCTTGGTGGAGGGGGCTGAAGAGGCCTCAAAGCCTGGCACACATTCCTTTAGGAAGGGCACCGGGAACCTGGAGCCTTTGAGTCTGTATCACTGAAGGGAGGAGGTTCTGTTTCAGTGTTCGCCCTCATGGGAGAAGCTGAATTAATAGAGGCCAGCTCCTCAGAGAAGACCTGGCCTCTGTCTGAAACAGAGAGGAGAGAACTACGGAGTGAATTCAAGGGTCAAGGCTCTGTTCATGCTCTGCTGTCAACCTGAAGTAAGGCGTCGGGCTTGGACTCAGGCTATGGGTGAAGGGCACCGTGGGAGAATGAGTTTTCCACCTTCTACTAGAGTCCTGCTGGGGGTGGGGGAGGAAAGCCTGGCTTCTCCAAGTGTGGGCCAGCAAGGGACAACCTCTGACCAGTCCCACTAAGCTAGGAAGACATTGAGCATGTGGTTTACGATGGGCTATGCCTTTGCAGCTGCTCTAAAATCAGGGGCTCATCACCAGATTGGCCTGAGGTCATTCACTTTTTGGTGCCAGTGACTTGGAAGACCTACTGAATTCTGGCTGAGATTTAGAGCTGGCAGTGACCCCAGAGGTCATCTAGTCTAAGCTCTCATTAAACTGAGGTTCAGATCAGAGACTCCACCTGCAGTCTCTCTGGGCCAGGCTGGATGGGTGTCAGTGGAGGAAGGAGATCCCAGGCATTGGAAAGACGAATATATTTGAATAGAATGTCTAGGATGTGAAAGCAGGGGCCCGAGGGAGCCCACATTGTGCAGTCCTGACCCTGCAATGCAGGCTGACGTTTAACTGACACTGAGCAGGCAGAAGAGTCAACAGGGCCTAGCCCACCTTTTCAATGTGCCCATTGATTTTCCTGTCCTCCCCATGGCTGTGGGAGCCCATCGGGCGCCACCACATCCTTCTCAAAGCACTCCTTCCGCCTAGTCTCCACCTAAGCAGAAGCAGCCCTGGAAAGTGTGCGGGGCAGGTAGCATTAGCTCCTTCCTCCAGTTGAGGGAACAGAGGTCCAGAAAAGTCTTGCCTCAGGCGGCCCACCTGCTTCCTGGCAAACCCAGGACTCAAACCTACGTCTCTTGGTGCCTAACTCTGAGTTCCTTTTAGCGGCTCACAATTGGCCCTCCCTACTGATACACAGTCTTCAGCCAACTCTAGTGTCTCACCTTCCGTGCTCTGTGTCCTTCTGCCCCAGACACCTTCTGGAGGTATCTGTCCTGGAAAGAGGATGGGAGCCAGACAGATAATGATGCCCAGGACTGAAAACACCAGGCCCTCCACAACTCTTGGAAAGCCTCTCCAAGTTAAAGATACTAAATGAAGCTATGCTACCGACAGCTGACATCAAGGTCATGTCAGAACCTCTGCAGTCCCGGCTTGGCCTTGGTCATTCTGGGTACTTCCCCTCCCTGAGCAAGCTGGACCTCATTGGCCCTCACTTGGCCTGATGGGGCCAAAGGTCTTGGGCTGTATCTGACCCTACAGGAAACTGCCTCAGAGGAGATCAAGCCCTACTAGACTGAGCAAAAGAGACAGGGCCAACATCCATGGGAGTCATGCAGGGTGAGGGCTCTTGGCAGCAGACAACAGGGGAGAGCTAGCAAGCAGAGGGTCCACAAGGGGCATTACCTTATTGACTGGGTTTAGGGTCATTGGCTTATCATCTAAGAGCTAACACACTTTTCTCAGGCAACTCTGAGACCCTGAGTTACAGATGGGATGCAATCTGCATTGTTGGAAGGTGTCTCCACACAGGGAGTCCTCTCTCTCTCCCCTTGCTTCCCAACCCCCCAACATATACATACACCCCAGTGAAACTGAGGGTTTTGGACATCTTGGTACAAGAAATATGCCAGTCTCTTTTTTTCAATCTCTGCTATAGGAATTCTAAATGAGAAGACATTTCAACAATCCCTGTGATTTTATATCAGCCAGAGCTCTCAGGCTCATGCCAAATCTTGTTTGTGGATTAATCCACCAACTTCTTTTTCCCTAGTATTGACTTTCTCTTAGCTATTTCTAGGGTGGGTCCCCACAGTGGAAACTCTTACAAAAGCTACCTGATTTTTCTATGGTGAGGCTTGAACAACCAAGAGGGAAGACTGTACTCTGAAACCCATTTCTGGTCAGATTGAATCCAGCAGTTGTGTGACCAGTGGGCAGAAAGGGCTCTGAGACCCCCAAAGAGAGTCCCCTGAAGCCCAAAGCTGAGAAACCAGTGAGAGTGAACCCCATTCCCAGGGAGAGCTCCCACCCTCACACACACTTAGAGGGTGATGCCCTGGGTCCAGCTCATACTAAGCTCTTATTGGTTATAGAAGTGAATGGATGGATGGAGGAAAGAAGACTCCAGTGAGGTCATCTGGTCCAACCTGGCACCCCATCTGCAGGACCCCTGGCACAGGAACCTTCCAGAATCTTGCCCTGGGTTTTTTCTTTGTAACTGACATCCTGTCTTTGCTGGTTCTGGAAGCCTTGCACTGGGGTGAGAGGGCTAGGAAGAAGCAGCCTGCTTGGGCTGAGCTGAGAAACTGCCCAGTCTCTCATCAATGGAGAGAATGCATCCTGGGAGGTCCAAGTGAAAAGCAAATGTGGCCTAGCTTTCAGCCCAAGGCAATGTTAAATTGGACCTCCACCTTCTCTACCCCACCATGAATACATTGAGCTAGTCTGCATTGTCCCTTCATTCCAAAGAGATTGTGTGTGTGTGTGTGTGTGTGTGGATAGAGAAGATGGGGGTCGGATGGGTTTTACATTACCTGTTTGGCAGGGAAGGTCGGGGCAGACAATCTGTGGATCTGGAAGAGAAAAGCATGCTTGATGAGAATGGGCTGTTCTGAGTCCTAAATATCTTCTGGCTCAGGTCAGTACAAAATCCAGACTAGGGGTCTTTTTGATCCATTCACAGGATCCATAGATTTGGAGCTAGAAAAAATGTTAGAAGTTATGAAGCACAATGCCTTCATTTTACAGATGGGGAAACTGAGGCCCAGAGAGGAGAAGTGACTTGGTCAGGGTCACCCAGCCAGGAAACAGCTGAAAAAGGGTTCCAGTGAAGGTCTTCCTGACTCTGTAGTCAGTGCTCTATGCCCTGCTCTTCTATGGATGCCTCCTTCTTCCTCCCCACAGTGGGAATCTGAGTTCACTTGTTCTGGCCCCAGCTGTATGGGGTTCCTTGATACTTGGGGACAGGGGTGGTGACTTTTCCCTTGGTGTAGTGAACATCTGACTTCGAGGCAGGAAGTCCTGAGTGTGAATCCTACTTCAGACACTGACTAGCTGTGTGACTGTCTGCCTCAGTCCTTTCATCTGCAAAATGAGAATAATCAGGACCTGCCTTACAGGGTTGCCTTGTGGCCCTAAGGAGATGACACAGGGAAAGAGAGCTGTAGCCCTTGCAATATGACAGAAATGTCTTCTACTATTGTGGTTGCCATTGGAGGACCCCCAGGCCTGCTGTAAGAGGCTGGGACCATGGAAGCCAAGGTTACTGGGCTGGCTCAAGGGCCTCTCGATTCAAGCCCACCCCTCCCCTCCACCCGCCCGAGCCTCCAGACGGCCATCACTCCCTCAGTCTCTGGGCACCTATGGGGAGAGACCAGACTGCCCGCACCCTTCCCCTGGGGATGGTGGCTCACATTTCTGCCTTTCTGGGAGAGCAGAGGGAGGGAGAGGGTGTGTTCCCCATCGAGCCCAGAGCACAGCGCGAGCCCCTCTGCAATGGAGCAAAGGCTCCAGGCACTGACCTGGACAGAGGAAAACTTCCATCTCGTCGATGAACTTTTCGGCCACCAAGTCGGAGAACAAGGTCATGTTGCGGACTTGGCCCTTCTGGTTGCAGGCGATCGACTTCAGGCTCTCACTCTCATGCTGCTCATTGAACATGTCCCCGATGCCAATGGCGGTGACCACGACGTTCTCCACCGTGTTGCACAAGGCCGTCAGGGACTGCTCGTCATCGCGGGGATCGTGGCGCCCATCGGTGATGACCACCGCGAACACCTTGGTTTTCTTCCGCCTGCTGCCCTTGATGAGCGCGTTGTAGGTGTAATTCAGGGCCGAGGGCGTCCAGGTGCCCCCCGCGATCCACTCTAACTTCTTCACCTCCTCCTTGAATTGGGAAAGGGTGGTGATCCGCTCATCGTCCAGCTTGATGGCCTCGAAGGTCCCGTCATGGCTGTACTGAACCACACCAATGCGAGTCCCTGAAGCAGAGGGGACAGAATGAGCTGGGACGGGCCCTTCCGTAAAGGTGATCCCTCTTCCCCGCACCCCGCAAGAATGGTTGGGACTCCCTCCTGCCCCACTCCCCCATCCTGAGGTCAATGGCTGCCTCCGGGAGGTCCTGGCTCTTCCTCTCCCTGGATGGGACCCGGCTCTGCTATTTGTCAGAGACAAGTTCCAGAACAGGGAGCTTTCTCGTTCCCTTTTCTGAGGGTTCTAGGTTGTACAAATGAGAGTGCCTGCACCTCGTAGGATGAAGGTGTGGCCCATGCGGAGGCTGACCTGTGTCTGAGTTGGGATCCTTGGTGATTGAACCCAGCCTGTTGACCACATTGATGACAAAATTCTTCTCCAGTGAGAAGTTGGTGTAGCCGATGCTCTCAGAGCTATCGATGACAAACACGATGTCCAGAGCTCCACAGTGCTTCACACAGTCTGGGGAGGGAAACCAAGGCAGGGAAGGGTGAAAGGAGGGGGAGAAGGGAGACGGTGTCAGTGATTAGGCAGCCCCACAAGTCTGAGAGAGCGGCTTTGGCGTTATGACCTCACCAGGCTTGCTCAGCTCCCCCGTGGGCACAGAATTTTCCTTTCCCCAGTGAATCCAGCACTGTGCTGAGTCCCATCCACTGAGCAACTGACCCGAATGTGTAAATAGCATGTAACATCAGTCAAGTGGAAAGGAAAGGCCAAAGATGGTGAGCGGCCATTGCGGCATGAGCTTGGCTGAATCCAGCTCGTGCCCCAGACGGGCATCAAGTAATGGTCGTCTCTGCTCCCCCTCAGGTCTCCCCTGGCCTCTGCTCAGACCCTCCTCAGACTGCTCATCACCCCTCCTGTCCTGTGTACTGATCTCCACATTTACTTATGAACTCTTGAGCTTATCTCAATCCTGGCCTCAAGCAGAAGGGTCTTAACCTGTGACGATTTCCTCCTATCGATGATTTCCTAGGTGTGAGGAACTCCCTGTGTGCACACTCTCTCCCCTGATGCAGGTTGGTCACTGAAGCCTCAGGGTGCACCAGGAGGTCCAGCCTCCTCAGGGTACCTCAGCCAGGGTGAGGGCTTGGCCCCTTCCTCCTGATTCTGTAGCCTTGTTGACTTTCTCATACAATCCAGAGCAGGTCCCTAATAAATGCTGGTTGTTGAATCAAATCCCAGCCTCTCTTGGTATGGAAGCTGGTGGTGCCGCTGCCCTGGAAAAGCCAGCTGGGAGGAGAGATGCCAACTTACCACAGCAGCCACATGTCTCCCTCACATAAGTCATGACGTCACATTCCTGCCAAGAACAAGGGAGAGGTCAGCGCAAGCTGGGGGCTCCATGGGATCTCCCCATGACAACAGCGTCAGAGCCAGAATGTTGCCCTGGGCTCTCCCCTCCCTCCCCAGCTTATCTCCCTGTCTGCTCCTGGGAAAAGGAAGGATTGTCCCTTCATGAAGTTTGGTTTGGTTTCTTCCTAGAAGGCTCCCGAATGAGGGGCATAGATCCTGTCCCACTCTGGATGTAGTGAACAGTCCCCCCACCTCCACAATCAGGCCCACATACCGTCAGGCCAGGGTCTCCAGGGGGTCCAGGTTCACCCTAGGGGAAGAAGAAATCTATGATTAGGGTATTTCCTGGAAGCTCTGGAGGGCTCCGTCCCTGAGGACAGCTTTGCCAGTAGCTGCCAGCTCCTGCTACATGGGGAGGACAAGGGCAGGGGGGATGTGAGAGGTGCTGGGATTCAAGGTGGCCAGGGAACCCTTGCTGGGCTTCTGTTCACAAGCCTGACCTGGCTGGCTGGCAGAAAATGGGCAATACCTCTGGGCCTGGAGATCCTTTGGGTCCTCTGGGTCCAGGCTCTCCAGGGGGGCCAGGATCGGCCTGTAAAGAAAAAGTCCCAATGAGAAGGCCCCAACTTCCACTGAAACCTGGGGGTAGGGGGTGGATGTGGCCCATGCTGATGAACATGGTGTCCTTGTGCAGGGCTGCCCCTCCTCCAAAGGGGGAGGCCGTAGAGGCAAGGGGAGGGGGCTCATTGGAGGGGGGAATACAAGGCAGGAAAAGTGACCCTGAGCTAGATCCTGAGGGCCAGACAAGAAGCCCTTGTGGGCTAAGCCAACTTGTCATTCAAGGCCTTGCCTAGACCGGCCCCCTCTGCTGCTTCTAACTCTGGCTTTTCTCCTTGGTTCTGCTGGTCTCAGTGGTCTCAGTGGTCCGCCCATTCTCATGGTATGCCAAAGTTTACAGAACACCTACTCACAGCTGCCCATTTACCACAAACTACAGTGACTAGCCCAGAGGCCCACAGCTAGAGAGGGTCAGAGCTGGAATTTGAACCCAGGGCCAAGGCTCCTCCTCCACAGCAGCCCTATGGTCTAGCCTTTCCATAAAGCCTGGGGGGCTTCCCACAAGGCATGACAGCCCAAGAGTGTACTCACCGGCTCTCCTTTCTCTCCTTTTTTCCCTGGGGCTCCTTTGATACCAAAGTCCCCTCTTCCACCCTGTTTGTTACATAAGAGAATCTGGTTATGCAGGATCATGACATTGGGGAAGAGCCTGACCCTGGGTGAGAACTCGGTGGTAAACGTAGGTCTAAGAGTTAGAAATGTTCCCATGAAAACCATTTACTCAGTCCAAGAGAGGCTGACTGAAATGTCTCAGGGTCCATCGTCCTTCCCCAGCTCCAGAAGCCTCAGCCTCCCTCAGTAGGGTCTCGTGGCAGCCAGGGACAGGAGGGGGTGAGCTGGGCAGCCTCTCCTGGGCTCAGGCTGAGGGGCACGGAGCTGGGGACAGGGAATGGGCATTCCTAGCCTGGAGATGACAGGCTGAGTAAGCATGTTTGTAATTAGCTGGGTGAAACCCAATTCTGCCTCCTCATC
>NW_027186643.1:0-14926 GCF_028583685.1 Petaurus breviceps papuanus | reverse complement strand
GGAGGGTGCTAGAAAATTGGAGAATGGGAAAGAAATGGCGAGAATAAAACACAGCCATAGAAAGGAGGTTAGGAGTGGAAGGAAGAGACGCTGGGGGTGGGGAGCAGAAAGGAAAGTGGAGGAGGGGACAGGAGGCTGGCAGCACAGCAAAGGCTTGTCAGAGTAGAAGGTAAAAAAGGACCCACGCTGCTCTTCCCCACGCTGCCAGAGCCACCTGGCCCTTGAGTTAATAAGGACCGGGGACAGCAAACAGCAGGGCTGAAGAGTTTTGAGAAGAATAAGGCCAGAGGAAGGATGGAGTCTCGGAAAGGAGAGGGATGAGCAAGGGGGGGATGGGGTGGGGAGGAAACAGGATCAACGAGGTTGGTGAAGATGGGGAGGCCTGTCCCACTAAGACCCTTCCTTCACGGACATTTGGGGGGGGGGCGGAGTATGAAAAGGAAAGGGTTAATAGGTTCCGGTAGATGTGGGACTTGTAAACAGATGCAGTTGCTATGGCAACTGGCTCCATCACTCGGCTGGAAAAACCCACAATGGAGAGGAAAGGAGGAGGGGGGACAGACAAACCTGGGTACAAACAGAGAGATGCCCTACCAGGAAAAGAGCTATACTGGAAGAAATTAAGCCCCCGAAACTTCCCCAAACCCCTGCTTCCCGTCCAGCTGTACGGGGGGACCGGAACGGGGTATCAGGGACAAAGGAAAAAGAGAATGGGAAAGGGGAACAGGTATTCGAGGAAGGAGGAGGAAGAGAGAAGGCAAGGGTGGGAGAGGGAATAGGAGCAGGCAAGTTTCCCCTCGTTGCCCTGAGAAGTTCCCCCCGGAGCGTGCAGTGTTCCCGCCCCCGCGGGCGCCCGGGGCCGGAGATCCCCCCCCCCCCCCGGTCCTGGTCTGGTTCCGTCCCCCGGCCCCCGGCCTTACGTGCCAGATGACAAAGAAGATGAGGGATGCGCACAGCACCAGCGTCAGCATGTAGCAGAACGCGGCGAAGGTGAACGCCATGGCCCCGGGGCCCAGCGCCAGGCCGGGGGGCGCCAGCCTACGCCGTCGGGTGGCCCCGTCGCCGGGGGGCCCCGGCCCGGCCCGGCTCCCGCTCCGGCCGCCACCCCGCCCCACAGGGCTCAGCGCTGGCCTGGCATGGCCGAGGGGGTCGCCCAGGCGAGCCCCGAAGAGAGTCGCGCCCACCCAGCCGGCCGACCCGGCCGCGGGGGGCTCGGGGAGCACGGGGCGGGCAGGCGGCTCGGGGGGCGCGTCCGCTGGCGCTGGCGGCTGCTCCTGCCCCTCTCGCTCATCCTGCGCTCGCCCCGCGGCTCCCTCTCCAGCCCGGGAAGCGGGGGGGGGGGGGGGCGGAGCCGGGGCGGGGCTCCCCCACAAAGGGGCAGGCCCGGCCTCCAGGCGGGCGGGGCCACAGCCCGGGAGCTAGCGGGCTGCTGGGGAAGGGGCAATGTCCCGGGGTCCTCCGGGCGAGGGACAAGACAGGACACCGGAGGGTCCTACGGCGCGGGGTGCAGGGCCCACGTTAGTCCGAGGCGATCTTGCCCAGCACAATCAGCCTGGCGCCCGCACACACACACCCATACACGCGCGCGCGCACTCACCCCGATACTCGCAAATGACTGCTCCCCACCCCCCACATCGTGCTGCCAAAATCGAGCACAAAAGACACCCCGAACTCTTGCAGCTCTCCGATCCCCCGCCTCTCCCCCTCCACAGACATTCACCCTGAGCCGACAATGCAATCACGCACCCACGCAGATTGCCACCGAGGATGGAGGGGGCATTGCTTGTAGGTCCTAGGAGGGAGGAAGGGACAATGCTTTAGAGCTGCGCTGAATGGCTACCCTTACAGAGTCCCCACGCAGTAGGCTTGAGGGGTGTGTGCACGTCTTCGCCACCTGATGGGCATGGAGAAGGGCGGGGGCGGTGACAGGTAGGAAAGGCAGCCAGGCGAGGCATTCCTGTGAACTTCCCATCGTCTTCCGGCATTAGCAATCAAAGCCCCAGCTCCCTTCCCCTCCATTCCATCCCCAACCCTTCTGTGGAGAGCTGGAGCTCCTTGGGGGACCCTCCCCAGAAGCAGGAAGCCGGTCAAGAACCCACCTCTTACCACGCCAGGGTTCTGTGGGTCTCAGAAGCTTCCCGTTTCTGGCTCGAGACTTCCCTCAGCCCACAGCCACCCCATATGCACCTTCTCCCGGTACTGGGGATCCCCTCTGGGCGCAGCCCACAAACCACACTGGCTGTCTGCCAACTTCCTTGCAAAACCCCCTGGGGGGGCTCTCCCGAGGCCACTGGAGATTTATTGAGGATTTCTTTTGTCCTTGTTTCTTTTCCCCAAGTGGCTTTTCCTTGCAAAATGCTGGACGAAATGTGACTAGGAAGAATGGGGGTGGGTGGCAACCCCAAGGAAAGGCTGCCCTGCGAGGGTCCCCACCCTGCAGCTTCAATACAAGCAAAAACACGTT
Organism: Petaurus breviceps papuanus; assembly: GCF_028583685.1. Classification (NCBI taxonomy): domain Eukaryota; kingdom Metazoa; phylum Chordata; class Mammalia; order Diprotodontia; family Petauridae; genus Petaurus; species Petaurus breviceps. The sequence continues at coordinate 12,462 of NW_027186643.1, read as the reverse complement.
TGTGTATATGGGCGTGTTCGTGTATGTCACACTGACCAGGGGACCACGGGACAAAGGAAAACGGAAAGGGTGAACGGACTCCCCCACTGAAGGAGTCCTAGGGTCTTGAGACTGTGTCCCTGGCCAACACTGACTGAGACTGACACACTCAAGCTGTTTGGGAAAAGGGGGCCATGACAAAGGAAGAAATGGGGAAGGGAGGGGCACAAGTAATGGAATCAAGGCAAGAAACACCATTTACTCTATCCTGGGGTGGAAGGAAAAACACCAGGAGCGAGTAAGCCAGCCTAACGGCAGAGGAAGGGGGACAATCCTTGGGGGGTTGGGCAGCAGGCCCCAGAGCCGCCCTCCAGCAGGTTAGAGCCGGGGCCCAGACCTTCCACCTCCACAGCCTCCTGGGGCCCAGAAGGGGACAGGTGGGAGGTGCACCAGGGGCAGAGGGAATTAACAACAGCCCCCCTCAAAGCACAACCCCAAATCCCAAATTGCTGCCGCCCACCCACTCGGGCTTTGTGCAAAGCCTCACTGCCCCCCCCCTCCCCAAGCCATTATGGACGGATTGAGCGGAAAGCTCAAGGCCAGGAGGGGTTAGCGGCAGGGGAGGGCAGGCTACAGTGATGCAAGGACAAGGGAAAGAGAGCAGGGGTTGACAAAGCTCCCCAAGGCTGCTCCCTCCTGATGTCTGGCCCATCCCCCCCAGGATCCTCATCCCCCAGTCTGGGCCTTGGGTCTACGGAAGAGGCTCCCTGCTCCTAGGGTGTAGGGGCTCCCCAGGACTCACTGCAGCTCTGAGGGAAAGCAGGGGGAGCGAGCTGGAAACAAGGCAGACAACTCCTCCCCAAGAAGGCTGGGGAGAGGGCAGGGGCTGGGGGGGCAGGACTCGGGAGGCCTCAGGCTGCTGGGCAGAGGCTCTGTGCAGGTCCCCAGCCCCTACCTGCAGCACAGATCTGACCGGGAGCTTTGGGAAGGTCGGGGGTGGGAGTGGGCAAGAGGACTCACTGCCCACAAGCCACAGAATCAAATGCCCCTTGGTGGTGGTGGGAGGAGGGGGAGGCAGGCTTGGGGCTCCGCCTCCTGGCCTCAGAGGCATCATCTGAAAAGAAGGTGCCCTCCCAGGCCCCCCCAGCCCCGCAGCTCTGCCCCCTAGCAGCAGCCTCCGCTGGCCGGCTTCACCGGAGTGCTGTCGATCTTGAGGTTGGGTCGCTCGCCCCCCGAGGCTGCCCCAGGACCCATTCGCTTCTTGATCTCAGCTGCCATGGTCATGAACGCCTGTTCCACGTTGGTGGCATTCTTGGCGCTGGTCTCCAGAAAAGGGATGCCCAGAGAGTCAGCAAACTCCTGAGGGGAAGCCAGGGCAGGGCGGGGCAGGTCAGAGGCTCCAGAGATGCCCGCCTGAGCAGCACCCCCCGCCCCTAGCACTGACCCCTCACCTTGGCAGTGGGGTTGTCCACTACCTTCTTGGTGGTGAGGTCACTTTTATTGCCCACCAACAGCTTGTTGACATTCTCACTGGCATATCTGTTGATCTCCTCCAGCCACTGCTTGACGTTGGCATAGGATTCCTAAAGAGAGTGCCATCAGAGGTGAGTGACAAGGCTCCCTCCCTCCAGCCCCCACCCAGAGCAGAAAGGAGGGGGGCAGCTGGAATCAACCTTCCCTGCCCAGAGGGAGATGAGAGGTCAGATCACAGGATGCTTAATAGGCTTCTTAGATCCCCTGCTTGGAGAGAGGCTGAGAATCTGGGGCAGAAGGGCAGCACCCATTTTACATCTTGGTGGGTAAGGGGCCAAGCAGCTGGGGCCGATGTTCATCCATCACTGCCTAACCAATGGAGACTGGAGTGAGAAGCCCAGATCCAGACCATGTGAACATAAGCCAGGCCCAAGATTCTCTGTCTGGAGAATGGGAGCAAAGGAAGGACCAGTGCCAGAAGGAAGGGAGGCTATCATTTTACACAGGACGAAACAATTTGCCCAGAGAATAATCCTGGCTCCTCCTCCTACAGGAGACTGAAGGTGGGGGGGTGGTGTCTGTCTGTCTGTCACAGCTCTAGGAAAATGTCTCTCCATGTTAAGAAGGGCTGGGCCTGGGTACTCAGCTCCCACAAGCTTCTGGGAGACCCCAGCCTAGAAAATTCAGTCCCCTGTGTGCCAATGTTAATAAGGCCCAGGGCCCCCTCTGCCCTGTTTCCCAGCTGCACCTCAACCTCCGACTCCTCCTTGAGCTGTTACTGGCAGAGTGCAGGGCCTGGCCTGGGCTACCAGGAAGGGCTGTTACCTGGTCAGTGACATCATACACCACAATGATGCCGTGGGCTCCTCTGTAATAGCTGGATGTGATGGTCCGGAATCGCTCCTGACCTGCTGTATCCCACTAAGGCAAGAGACAAAAGGCAGGGATGGGGAGAAATCTGGTCAGGGGGCCCAGGCCAGGCACTGCACCCCGCCCCCTCCCCGCACAAAGCTGCACTCACAATCTGAAGCTTGATGGTTTTGCCGTCCAGTTCAATGGTTCGGATCTTGAAGTCAACCCCAATGGTGCTGATGTAGCTTTCAGTATATGTGTCATCCTGGGAATGTCAGAGTGTGCAGTCTCTGAGAACCCAGGAATTCTACTCCAGCTGAGGGACCCCAGCCTCCTGAGCACATTTCCCCAAAAGCCAACAGTGGGTTCTATCTCCACCCTTCCCCTACCCCCAAATAAGCCCTCCTGTGCCTTCTAATCCTTGCAGACGCACAGCCCACCCTGTATCTGAGAAGCCAGAGGGCAGCCGGAATTCTCAGCTGCCTTCAAGCAGCCCAAGACCAAGAACTCCAGATGGCAAAGCAGGGCCCCGGAGACAGTGGGGACACTCACAGCAAAGCGGAGGAGCAGGCAGGACTTCCCTACGCCTGAGTCACCGATCAGCAGCAGTTTAAACAGGTAATCACTGTAGGGAGAGGAAGACAAATGTGTGAGAGGCCAGGAGAGGCCCTGCTCCCATGAAGCTCTCACTGGGGCCCAGAGAAAATAGAAGTGAGAGCAGAATCCTGAAATTGGGAAAATTGTGGAAGACAGAGGCAGACGGGGGCTTGGCGTACTGCCTGGTAAAGGTGGAAAGAGAATCCAAGACCTGTTAGAAGGAGGGATCGGGGCTCTCTCCCCTCCCCACATGTCCCCATAACTGGGCTCGGAAGAGAAAAGCCTGCTGGGATTCAGGGCAGAGGCTCACAGGAACATGGCAACACACAGCCTCTTGCCACTGGTCAATCGAAACCAGCCTGTGAGGTGTCACTACAGGTATCCTTACCCCCTTTCTACAGATGAGGAAACTGAGGCTTAGAGTGGTGACCACACAACTGAGTAAACATCAGAGTCAGGATCGGAACCCAGGTGTTCCTGACTCCAAGCAAGACCTGCTACTCACTCCACCACAAAGCCGGCCTTATCAGGACTGGGGGAGACCCTGAGAAAGTGGCTTCACAGACCCAATGCGGTCTGACAGGCAAAGCTTACAGCAATGATTCGGTACCAGGGAGGGGGAGGGTCAAAGAGGGGGCACCTCCCAAACATTCAGACAGGGACAAAGGGCACGAGCCAGTCAGGACGAGATGACTGACCATCACAGGGCAATGGGACTAGAAGGGACGAACACCAGTGTATCATTCCCATTTACAGGGAGGAAAACTGAGGCTCAGGAGAAATGATGGAGGAGCTAGAAAGCAGCTGCTGAGCGCCAATCAGGGCAGAGCCAGCCTGCCTCCATGGGGCAGCGCAGCCAGGCCTCACTGGCTTCAGGCTATTTCAGAAGGATGGAGAACAAAGATGACAAGAAGGAGGAAAGGCCAGCGCTGGAAGGCCTGAGGGCCTGAGGGAACCTGGTCTGGCTGCTGTCACCCAAACACAACATCCCTGGTGGGGATGGGTGGAGGCAGTCATGGGGGACTTAAAAATAAAAGAATAAACTAAAATCAAAAAGGAGAAGAACAAACTGTTCCATGCCAAAGAAGGTGGCTCCATGCGGGGGCAGGATCTGAAGCCCTTGTGTCATGGACTCTGGCAGCGGGTGAAGCCCCCAGATCCTTTCTCAGAACAGCATTTGTAAATAATGAAGGGAAATGCTCAATATTACTTAAAGGTTAGTGAAAATAAAGATGGGATTGTTTGTGTGCCCGGGTTCAGAGAGCCCTTGAAATCGTGGTGAAGCAGAAGCAGCCGGGCAGAGGCATTGCACCCTCCCCCAGGCTGTAATCAGTGTGGGCGCCACAGCAGGGTCCCTGACATTTCTGGCCCTGGGGGCCTCAGAAGCGGCAAAGGCACTCAAAGTGTTCCTAAAAGTCAAGGGAGGGCCCCCTCCCAGCATGCTGAGGCAGCCAGGGCATGGGGGTGCTTTCCCCACCTAACATTCACCCTGCTTTCCGAGGAAGGGGAGGGCACATATGCCCACTGCCACCCAGCCTTCTTAAGCCCTTGGGAGGTGGCCTGGACCAGCCACTTGCCTCTCACGGGCTCCCCGAGCCTCCTTCCGCGGATCTTCGGGGGGCTCTGTCTGAATGCACCCTCCCCCCCACAATCCAGCCTCCAGACAGCTGCCCACCCAGGTCCCTCCCGTGTGCCTCTCTCCAGCCTCAGGCCCTGGCCCAAGACCGTCCCTGCTCGGGCACCCTCCCCATGACCTCGCTCCCAGAACGGGCACACAGGGGCTCACCCTGCTCCGCCCCCCATCCGCCGGCCCTCCCAGCCTGGGGGTGCTCCCTGCTCACCGCGGCGGCATTTATTAAGCACCTACTGCATCCCGAGCCCCGGCTCGGCCGCGGGTATACAGCGGCCCCGAGCTGGGGGGGCCGGGCTTCCCCTCCCCCGGGGAGCATTTTGTCTCTTGGGTGCCCGTAACACAGTAGGAGGTTAATAAATGCTTCCGGAAGCGCGCTTCCTCACGGACCCCTAGATTTACTTCTTAAACGTGAACACCGGTCCTTAAGGAAACATGGGGCAGGGGGCGCCGTGTCCATAGCCGGGTCCCCGAGTCATGTCTACACTGGAGAGAGCTGGGTGGGCGCCGCGGGGGGCTGCAGGGCGCCCCTCCGCATCGGGAACCTGGGGCCTAACGTGTTCCCACGCCTCTGCCGCGACCCCGTCACTGCCAAGCTCACAGCGGGGGGCCGAGATACGAGGGGGCTCCCCGGGGGCCCGGGTCTGGGGGAGCGCCGACCTAAGTCTACAAGAGTCACGGCCCCCACGACCCCCCCACCCCAAGTGGCTGGGGGGGGAGACAAGGGAAAGGAAGAGCAAGGGGGCGCAGCCTCCTCGGCCCCCTCCCAGTCTAGGGGGCGTGGGGGGTCCTGGCTAGGCAACCCCTCATCGCAGGACCCGGATGTGTGTGTGTGGGGGGGGGGGGTCACCGAGGGCAGGAACCCGGATGTCAGGGAGAAGGGCAGCGAGGACCCCGGGCGGGAGCCCGATGAGGGGAGGGGGACAAGTCAAGGACGCGGGGCCCGAGGCCTCCCTGGTCCGAGGGGCGGCGGTCCGGCGGTCCGGGCAAGGGTCACTCACTACTCAGGGTTCATGGCGGCGGCAGCGGCCCCGGTCGGTCGCTCCCTCCCAGTCTGCTTCGCTCCGCCTCCCGCTCCAAGATGGCGGCGGCTCCGCCCCCACGCGCAGACGCAGGCGCAGGCGCAGGCCCTCCCTTCTTGTTGTCGCACAGCGCGGCCTCTTGGAACCTGTAGTTCTCTCCTGACTTCATCCTTTCCCCGACTGCGCAGGCGCCAGGACGCCGCGGCGTACGTACGACTCCTTGCTTGGCCCGCCCCCGCCACCGTACTGCCTTCTGGGATTTGTAGTTTTCTACTCACTTCCCCAATCTTAAGCTTTTCCAGTGGAGCAAGGCTGGAGGGAACTTGGGGCAATAATCATCACACCTACAGCGCCGTCAGCTGCTCTGCCCCCACCTAACATCATCCCTGACCCTCTGCGTCTTCTGTGAAAATGAGGGGCTTGAACCCAATCTTCCATATTTCTTCCTTTGATTCTTAGACTGCCTGCATGGTGGGCAGGATGAAAAGGGGATCCCCGAGCCTCCAGTCTCCTCTTGTCCTATACCCGACAGCCTGGAGCACCCTCCACCCCACCCCCAAACACGAGGGCACAGAAGGATGCAGAGCTGGGGTGGGAGGGAGCCCTGCTTCCACTGAGAGACTGAACTCATTTGGATTCAAACTGTCTTTATTTCTACAGCAACATCTGAACAAAGCATGTGGGTTCCCCGGCCCAGCCCAGCCCTGGCCCCCTCCCAGCTACAGGGAGGGGAGTGCAGAGCCCTCCCTCAGAGCCTGAGGGGGAGAACAGCTCGGCAGGTGGGACCTCGGGAGGGAAGGGCTAGAAGTCCCTGGAATGTGGCTCAAAGGTGGGGTACTTAAGGCCCCGAAGGAACAAGGGTGTCAGCTATTGTAGAGGGGGCCATGGTGCCTCCGGCTTACACTAATGGGCTTCAGGGGGTGGGAAGGGCTTAAGGCCTGGGTAGCATCCCTGGAAAGGGGAAGGGCAGAGAGAGGTACCACAGACAGGGCTTGGGGAAGGAAGCGGCCAATAACTTATTTCTTTATATACAGAAGCAGAGGCCTGGGGAAGGAGGAGGGAGATTCCTAGGGTTGTCTTTCCCCAAGGCCAGGGGGCCCGGCATGCTCTGGGAAGTGCGGCCAGGGCCCTGAGGAGGCTCCAGGGGACTGCTCTTCACTTTCCTGGCTTCCACTGGAAGGGAAGGGAAATAAATACAGGCGTGGGGGATCCTGGCTCCTCTCTGCACTGTCACCAACGGGACACTTCTCAACTTCGTGACTAACAGTGCTAAACTGGGCGGGGGGCAGGGGAATAAGCCTTGAGCTGCTAAGCCTGAAATGACAGGGGAAGAGGTTACCCTGAGATTGAACAAAAAACAATGGGGGAGGGGGACCTGTGGGAAACAGCTGTCAGGGGAAGGGTGGCTGAAGCAGGGCAGGAGGAAAGCTGAGGCTCAGGTCTCCCCGTACCCCCATCCCTGTGGGGCATGACAAGCAGCCAAGGAAGGCCCAGGAGCTGGGGAGGGGGCAGGCCCTCCGACCCCTCCCTCTTAGCCAATTAGAGAGCTCCGGCGAGAGAGGTCAAGAGAGCTGGAACTGAGCATGCGGCTGTCGGACAGGTTGGTGTCACCGGACTGTGGGCAGATACAGTGAGTGGGGTTAGAGGAAGGGCCACCTGCCTCATACCCACTAGCCCTCAGGGGTGGGGAGGCAGTGCTCTCAGGGTCCCTGCCACAAGCCTAGTGAAGGTCCAGGAGGCCTGGGCACCTTTGGTCGGTGGCCTAGAGAGGCACTGATTGGGCAGAGGGTGGTGCCAGCCAAGGGATCTCCTTCAGGCAAGGCAGACTGGCACGAGGCTCAGCATCAGCCAAGCAGGGTCACACGGCCAGAGCGGTGGCTCCAGCACCCCATGCCGGCTGCAGAGATCCATCTGCCCTCAGGAACCTCGTGTTCTAATCACAAAATGGTCCCGAGTGGGAGGGAGCACCCAGTCTGGGAGGCTTCGTCTCTGGCTCTCCTTACCTGGCTGGCCTCTTCTGTGCTCTTGTGAAGAAAGTTGAGGGAACTGGCTCGTTTCATCCTGCAGGAAGGAGAGGAGGAGCTGACATTTGGGGGTGGGGGCAGCTCAGAGAACCTAAAGCTGGGGGGGGGCTGGGTGGCACTAGGAGTCAGAGGGCTCTCACCGGGGGTTGGGAGGCTCTTGGGGGCCACCCCCCTGTAGCTTCTTCACTAACATCTCACTGCTGCGCCGGAGGGCATCTCGGAGCTTCCCAAAAGAGCCGCTTCTCCGGAGGGAACCACTGCCATCCTGGGGCCGGAGGAGCTGGTCACACTGTGCCCCCCTGCCCTCCTGCCCCCGCCCCGCCTCCCCGCCACCTCCCTGAGGCCTCCTCACCCCAGCCCACTCGGCCGTGGGCCCCGAGTCCTCGGGCTCCGGCTCGGCCCGAGACCCCCCGGCTCCGGTGCCCTCTCGGCCGCTCCGGCGATCCCCTCGCCCCCCGCCGTCCTTCAGCAGCTCCACCACCTTGGTCTGACTTGCTGCGTCCAGGCCCTGGTTGCGGGAGGAGAGGGGTGAGGTGGGAGTGAAGCTGACAAGGCCCTGGCCCCTCCCACCCTGACCTCCCAGACCTTGCCGACCTGCTTCCGACTGCGGCTGGCACAATCCTCCAGGGTGTGAGCCGCCTCCATCTTCCCCTGGCGGCGGTACAGAGCTCCCAGGCTCCGCAGCGTGGTGTTCACCGTGGGGCTGGAGGAGGGGGCGGGTGTGAGCCGGGGCCCGCCCAGCTCCTGCCCCTCCATCCCCCCCACCCCGCAGAGGCCCTGTCACCTGTCCACTTTACAAGCCTTGTACCAGCTCCCATACTCTCCATAGGGGGTGGTGTCCCGACGCTTCTCCTGAAGGGGAGGAGAAGAGTCAAACCTTGTGCGGGGAAAGGGTCGCGGCCGAGCCCCAGGTGAGAGGGGAGCTCAGGCTCTCTGCCCCCCTACCTTGCTCTCCTCTCGCTCTTCAGCGTGCATCCAGATGGGTTTGTTGTCTCCTGGGGACACAGAAAAGAGGGGCAGTCATGGGGCCCTGGTGCCCTGACACCAGGCTGACAGGCTTATTCCCTTCCCAAGGCCAGGAGGGGCTGGGGAGGCACTTGCCATTGACTGAGCCAAACTCTTTCTCATGCGCCCGAGTCAGGATCTCCTTATACAGGGTCTCTGCATCTTGGTACTTGCCCTGCTTCAGATAGCAAGAGGCCTGTGGCAGGGGCAGAGCAGGGGAAGAGTGAAGGGCCCGCCCAGTCCCAGCTCTGCCCGCCCTGGCCACCCCTCCCAGGGCATCCCTCGCATCAGGCACCAAGTTATTCTTGGTCTTGGCCACGTTGGGGTCGTCCGGGCCCAGACGAGCTTCATAGATCTCCAGAGCACGCCGGTAGTAGTACTCCACTTCCCCGGCCTTGCCCTGGTTCTGACAGAGCAGGGCCAGGTTATTCAGCTGCTTGGCCACATCAGGGTGGAATCTGCCCAGCACCTAGGAGGAGGCAGAGGCTCTCTTCACTTGTGCTCGGGCCCAGCAGCCAGCCAAGCCATCAGGCTCCTCCCGCAGCCCAGGGGCAGGGCCCACACCGGCTCTACCTTCTCTCGGATCTCCAGGGCTCGCTTACACAAGGGCTCTGCTTCTCTGTACTTGCCCCTTTTGCCATACAGAACCGCCAGGTTGTTCAAGGTAGCTGCCACCTGGGCCCAGGGCAAAGGAAGGGAGAAGGCTGCAGAGGCCTGCCGAGGCAGGGGCCCTCTTTCACCCCCCCCCAGCCCCAGCCCCAGCCCAGGGAAGCCAGGCCTCACTCACAGCAGGATGGTCCTTGCCCAAGGTCTTCTCCCGAATGGCTAGAGCGTCATTGAGCAGGTGGGCGGCCTCTTTGTATTTGTTCTGGTCCCTGAGGGGACAAAAAGACAGTGGGGGGGAGGCAGAGGAAGGACCACCACAGACCCTTCCTGCTCCCCATCTATAAAATGAGGCTCCTTGCCTGGCCCACTGGGCCACACATTTGCTCCCTTGTACAGGGATATTTTCAGTTTCCATCAGGGGCTTGGGAAGAGGAAGGCTGACCTCGGAGGAGTGATGGGTCAGTGAGGGGCTTTCGGGTACCAGTGTAGGTTTTCTCAGGGTGGGGTGTAGGTGGTGCTCAGCATTGTATCCCTGGCCCCTTCCTTCTTCACCTGGGGTAGGGTCAGGCCTATGCAGAGCTACTTTGTACAGAATCCAAGGCTGCTTCTCACTCAGTCATTTTCGATTCTTGCCTGGCCCTTCATGACCCCACTTAAGTATATATATATATATATATATATTTTGGCAGAGATACTGGAGGGGTTTTCCATTTCCTACTCCAGCTCATTTTACAAATAAGGAAACTGAGGCAAACAGGGTGAAGTGACTTGCCCAGGGTCACACAGCTAGTAAGTATCTGAGGCTGGATTTGAGCTCATGAAGAAGAGTCTTCCTGAGGCCAGGCCGGGTGCCCCATCCACCTCGCCAGGGCATCCCCTTACCGGTACACCAGAGCCAGGATGTTCAGCATGGTGGCCACATCCGGGTGGTCATGTCCTGAAGTCTTTTCCAGATCCTCCAGGGCCTGCTTGCAGAGGGGGACTGCGACCTCATAGCGCCCCTGGGAGGCATACTGAATCACCAGATTGTGCAAGGTCCTCAGGCGGGCAGGAATCTCATAGCCTCCATGCTGGGCAGCTGCATCTCCGCCCCCAGGGCCCTGAGCTGAAGGAAGGCAGGAGGTCAGAGGGGGCCCTGGGCATCCAGGGCTGGGGCAGAGTCTGCATGGGGGAGTTTCCCTCCTATCTGCATCCCTCTGGGTCCTCAGGCAATGCAATCACCCTCCCAGGCACACATGTGGGAACCTTCATGGACTGTGACCTCCTGACCATCACAGGGCCCCCAGTTAAGAAATCATCTTCTGCTGCTGGCCTCCCTACCTGGGTTCTGTTCATCCTCATTAGGGAAAAGGTCATCCAGAGAATCCTTGGAAACATCCCCCTTCTCTTCCTGAGGAAGGAAGGGCTAGAATCAACAAACCAGAAGGGGACAGGGAATGGGGGGGGGGGGGCCCTGCCAGCCGGGGAGGGGATCGGGCTCACGCTGGGAGAAGGGTCCTCGTCCAGCTTCCGGATCTGGCTCATGAAAAGCAGGTGCTGCTTCTCTTCCTCCAGCTGGACCACGGCCTGTTCGCTGCGCTGCAGCTTCTGCTGGGTGCCGGCCAGCTCCTCCCGCAGCCACTGGTTCTCCTGTACCAGGCGGCGCACCTGGGCGCGCAGCTTCTGCTTCTCCGACTCCACAGCCCCGAGGTGGCCCGATAGTGCCAGGATCACCTACGGCCCCTCGGCCGGGAGAGCGGGCTCAAGGGGGGCTCCAGGCGGGTCTCCTGCCGCCCGCCCCACCCCGTGCCCCCCAGACCCAGCTGCCCGGGTACCTGAGCCTCCCCAAGTCCCAGCTCGATGGCCTCCAGGGATCGGCGCAGGAGCCCGGAGCGCTCTTGGGCTCCGGGCTCGGCCTCGCCCGCCTCCCGCCCGGCCACATTCTCCAGCAGGGAGGCCAGCAGGGCCCGGTGCTCGCCCCTCAGGGTCTCCAGCCCCTGGATGACCGCCTTGGTGCCCAGCACGATCTCATCCTGGCTCAGCTTCTCCTCCCGGGACATCACCAGGGTGGCCATGGCCGGAGGGTTCGGATTGGGGAGGAGGCCCCTGCGGGGGAGGACGAGGAAGCTGGGCTGGGCGGCCAGGGCGGCCCGAGTTCTGCCCGGGGTCCTGCCCCGGCTCGGCCGGACTTCCTGCAGTGGCCTCCAGGGGGCGGCTCCGGCAGCGCTCTCCCTTGCAGACGCATTGCAGGGGGTGCCGGCCCCTGCACGGCCCGCGGGGACCCGGCGCAGCACCAGGGAAGCCGGAGAACCCCCCTATTGTAGGGGGCGCACGGGGCTGTCCCAGCCCGATCTGCCCTGTCCATCCGCCAGGCATGCAGGTCCTTCTGGGGGGGGGGGGGGCCGATCTCCACCCCCATCCCCTCGCTTTCCTCTAGGCTGCATACAGCTTGTACTAGGTCCAGAGAGTTACTCCGCGTGTGGACCCTACCCCCTGGGGCGCCCTGGCACAGAGGGGAGCTCCCCCTCCTCCTGGGGCATGCCGTAAGAAAGAGCTCTGCCTCCTCCTGGGGCACCTCAAAACAGAGGGGAGCTCCTCCTCCTAGGGGCACCCCAAAACAGAGGGGAGCTCCCCCTCCTCCTGGGGGCACCCCTTACCAGAGCAGAGCTTGGCCTCCCTGGGGGGATGCCCCATGACAGTCCCTGCCGGCCCCCGAGGGGCGCCCCAGACTAGAGGGGGGAGACCCCCGCCCCGCAGGGGGCGCCCGAGGCGGAGGGGGGAGCTCCTGGTCCCCCGTTCTCTCCCCGGAACGACGCCCCGCCCTGCCCCCGCTCACCTGCGACCCGGACCCAGTCCCAGCTCTGGCCCGCCCCGGCCCAGCCCGGCCTCCTCAGCCTCAGCTGCCCCGCAAGGCCCGCGCAGCCTCCATGGCCGCTTCTCCCGGCGGCCCCCGCGCCCACCCCCGCGCCTGCGCAGTAGCCACCGCAACGGGCCTTAAAGGGGAGGGGAGGGAGAGAGGGGGCTGTTCCCCCCTCCCGCCCCAGCATCCTTAAAGGGGAAGGTCAACGGGGGAGGGGGAGAGGGGGGCGGAGAGGAGCGACGCCCCCCCCCGCCCCAGGTGGAAGGGTGGGATTTGCTGGGAAACGAGCCAGGCTGCTCTTGGGTATGCCGAGTTTACACTCCCCAGACTTCCCCATCCTTCTCTATCCCTCCATTTCCTCCCTTCTCCCCATCCCCCATCCTCCCACTCCTCCATCCCCCATCCTCTGCATCCCCCCATCCCCTCCATCGCCCC
>NW_027186642.1:0-10557 GCF_028583685.1 Petaurus breviceps papuanus | reverse complement strand
CTGAGTATAATGCTACAGGGAAAAATATGGTCATTCAATGAAATAGAGGACTTTCAAGCATTCTTGATGAAAAAACTTTAGCTGAACAGAAAATTTGACTTTCAAATACAAGAAGCAAGAAAAGCATGAGATGGTAAACAGGAAAAAGAAATCATAAGGAACTTATTAAACTTGAACTATTTACATTTCTACATGGAAAATGATAATTGCAACTCTCAAGACTTTTCTCAGTATGAGGAAAGATAAAAGGAATATATATATATATGTGTGTGTGTATATATATGTATACATACATACATATGTATGTATAGGAGGATGTCTGTTTCTATAAATATATATGTGAGTGTGGGCATTTGTATGTTCATGTATACATAGAGGGCACAGGATTAGTTGAATATGAAGGGATGATATCTAAAAAATAAAATTAAGAGGTGAGAGAGAAATTTATTGGGAGAAGAAGAAAGGGAGAGATAGAATGAGGTAAATTATTTCATATAAAAGAGGCAAGAGAAAACTTACAATGGAGGGGAAGAGCAGGAAGGTGAAGGGGAATGGAACAACCTTATTCTGATTGAATTTTACTTAAGGAGGTAATAACATACACACTCAATTGGGTATCTTACACTACAGGAAAATAGGGGGGTATGGGATAAGAGGGGGGATGATTAGAAGGGAGGACAGATTGGGGGAGAGGGTAGTTAGAAGCAAACATTTCTGAAAAGAGATAGGGTCAAAGGGGAAAATAGAATAAGTGGGGGGTGGGATAGGATGGAGGGAAATATAGTTAGTCTTTCACAATATAAGTACTATGGAAATGATTTGGGTAACTACACATGTATAATCTATATTGAATTGCTTATCTTCCCAGTGGGGCTGGGTGAGTATGGAAGAAGGGGAAAAAATCTGGAACTCAAAGTTTTGAAAACAGAGGTTTAAAAGTTGGTTTTTTACATGCAACTGGGAAATAAGGTATACAGGTACTGGGGTATAGAATCCCATCTTGTCCTACTAGAAAGTTAGGAGTGATTAAGGGGGAGGATGTAAGAGAGAACAGTTTGGGGGAAGGGGTATTCAGTAGGCTTGCTATTTTGGGGTGGGAGTAGGGGGAAGATGAAGAGAGAAAAAACTGTAACTCAAAATCTTGCGGAAATGAATGTTGAAAACTAAAAATAAATAATTTTTTTTAAAAAAGAAAATATTGTAAAAAAAAAATAAAAAGAAATAGGGAGCAAAGTAGACACTGAAAGAATCCCGTGGTCACCTCCTTAAGAAATTCCCAAATGAAAACTCCCAGAAATATTATAGTCAAAATCCAGAACTCTCAGGTCAAGGAAAAAATATTCAAAGAAGCCAGAAAGAATTTAATTACTGCAGAGTCACAGTCAGAATCAGAAAAGATTTAGCAGTCATTACTTCAAAGAAATGAAGAGCTTGGAATACTACCATTCTGAAATGCAAAAGATTTAAGATTACAACTAGGAATGACCTACCCAAAAATACTGAGTATAATCCTACAGATGAAAAAAAATAGATATTTGATGAAATAGTATTTCAAATATTCCTGAAGAATATGACCATGAATAAGAGACCATGGTTAAGTAGAAAATATGACATTCAAACTAGGACTCAAGAGAATCATAAAAAGGAGGAAATAATTAAAAGAAATAAGGAACTAAATAAGGTTAAGTTGTTTATGGGAAGATGATATATGTATCTCCTCAGAATTTTATCATTAGCAGATCCTATTATTTTTGGATGATCTCAAGAGAAAAATGGAAGAGTGGGGAAAAGGAATGTGCTGGGAGAATAGGGAAGGGAGAGGAAGAATGGGGGAAAGTATCTTACATAAATGGGGCATTCAAAGAAGAGTTTTATACAATGGGGGAAAGGGAAAGCAATACTTACACCTTGCTCTATCTAAACTGATCCAAGAAGGGATGAATGCACATACACACATAGTTGGACACAGGAATTCATCTGACTCAACAGGGAAGAAGGAGGGAAAGAGGTTGAGAAAAGGGATGGGAAGAATAAGAAGGAGAGGAGATTAAGGGGAGGCAGTTGTCAGAAGCAAAAAAGACTCTTAAAGAAAAGTATAAAAAAGAGAAAAATAAGTATAATATAATAGGATGGAGGGAAAGATACAGTTAGCCATCATAATTGTGAATATGAATGATCTTCCATAAAAATAAAAAGCATATCAGAATGGATTACAAACCAAAATCCAACAATATGTTGTTTATAAGAAATTCTCTTGAAACATAAAAATATACATAGAGTTAAAATAAGGAACAGGAGCAAAATCTATTCTGTTCATCTGATGTAAAAAGGGCAGGGGTGGCAATTACAATCTCTGACAAAGCAAAAGCAAAAATATACTTAATAAAAGAGAGAAAGAGGAAAATTATATTTTACTAAAAGGTACCACGTACAATTAATTAATAGTAATACTGAATATATGTGTACCAAATGGCACAACATCTTAAATGAAAATTTAAATGAGTTATGTCATTCCTCTCAAGACTAGATAAAGCTAAACACAAACAAGAAAGAAGTTAAGGGGATGACTAAAATATTAGAAAAGTTAGATATGATAGACCTTTGGAGAATACTGAATGGGAATAAATACAAGCATACCTAGATATCTGCTGTGCATGGAATTTCACAAAAATGGACCTTGAAGAGATAGAGAAATTCCATTTAAAATAACTGTAGACAATATAAAAATCTCGGAGTCTACTTGCTAAGACAAACCCAGGAACTGTATGAACACAATTACAAAACACTTTTCACACAAATAAAGTAAGATCTAAACAACTGGGAAAATATCAATTGTTCATGGGTAGGCTGAGCCAATATAACAAAAATTACAATTCTACCAAAATTAATTTACTTATTCAGTCCCATACCAAACTACCAAAAATATTTTTAGAACTAAAATAAATAATATCAAAATTAATCTAGAAGAACAAAAGGTCCAGAATATCAAGGAAATTAATGAAAAGAAATGCTAGGGAAAGTGGCCTAGCCATACCAGATCTTAAATTGTATTATAAAGTAGCAATCAATCATCAAAACCACTTAGTACTGGCTAAGAAATAGAGGGGTAGATCAGTGGAATAGGTTAGGTACACAAGTCACAATAGTTAATCTACTGTTTGATAAACCCAAGACCCCAGCTTCTAGGATAACAACCCACTGCTGCGAAAACTGGAAAACAGTATGGCAGAAACTGGGCATAGACCAACATCTGATACCGTATACCAGAATAAAGTCCAAATGGGTACACAATCTAGGTATAAAGGCTGATATTATAAACAAAATAAGGGAGCAAGGAATAGTTTATCTGTCAGATTATGGAGGAGGAATTTATGACCAAAAAAGAGATGAAATAAACATTGTGAAATGCAAACTATAATTAATAATTGTAAAAATTATAAAAATAATTTTGATTACATTAAATTGAAAAGTTTTTGCACAAACAAAGCCAATGCAACCAAGATTGGGAGGAAAGCAGAAACGTGGGAAAGAATTTTTACAACCAGTGTCTCTGATAAAGGACTCACTTCTAAAATACAGAGAGAACTGAGTCAAATTTACAAGAATACAAGTCATTTCCCAATTGATAAATGGTCAAAGGATATGAACAAGCAGTTTTCAGAAGAAGAAATTAAAGTTATCTACAGTCACATGAAAAAATTCTCTGAATCACTACTGATTAGAGAGATGCAAATCAAAACAACTCTGAGGTACCACATCACACCCATCAGATTGGCTCACATGCAAAACAGGAAAATGATAAATGCTGGAGAGGATGTGGGAATTTTGGAACACTAATTCATTGTTGGTGGAGCTGTGAGCTGATCCAACCATTCTGGAGAGCAATTTTGAACTATACCCAAAGGATTATAAATATGTGCATATCCTTTGACCCAGCAATACCACTTCTAGGTCTGTATCCCAAATAGATCATAAAACTGAAAAAGGACCCATATGTACAAAAATATTTATAGCAGCTCTTGAAATCAATGGGATGCCCATCAATTGAGGAATGCCTAAACAAGCTGTGAAATATGAATGTAATGGAATACTATTGTGCTATAATAAATGATGAACAGGAGGACTTCAGAGAAACCTGGAATGACTTATATGAACTGATGCTGAGTGAGGGGAGCAGAACAAATATTGTACACAGTAACAGCCACAGTGTGTGAGGACTGATTTTGACAGAATTAGCCCTTGTCAGGATTGCAGGACCTAAAACAATTCCAAATGACATATGATGGAAAATACCATCTAGAGATGAACTATGAAGTTGGAATGCATAATGAAGCAGACTATTTTCTTTTTTCTTTCTCTTGGTTTTTCCCATTTGTTATAACTCTTCTATAAAATTTGGAGTCCAAAATTTAAAAAAATATATTAAAAACTATAACCAATGTGAAAATATGTTTAATAGGAATGTATGTATAGAGCTCATACAAGATTGCAAACTGTCTTAGGGAGGAAGGGGGAAGGAATGGGAAGAAAGTTTAAAACATATGGAATTGATGTTGAAAATAAAAACTATATAATCTAATAAATTGGAGGGGGGTGGAATGAACCTTGAAGAAATAGAGAAATTCTGTTTAAAATAACTGTAGACAATATAAAAATATTTGAGAGTCTACTTGCTAAGACAAACCCAGGAACTATTTGAACACAATTACAAAACACTTTGCACACAAATAAAGTCAGATC
Source organism: Petaurus breviceps papuanus (assembly GCF_028583685.1). Taxonomy (NCBI): domain Eukaryota; kingdom Metazoa; phylum Chordata; class Mammalia; order Diprotodontia; family Petauridae; genus Petaurus; species Petaurus breviceps. The sequence continues at coordinate 5,817 of NW_027186642.1, read as the reverse complement.
TAAATAACTGGGAAAATATCAATTGTTCATGAGTTGGCTGAGCTAATATAACAAAAATGACAATTCTACCAAAATTAATAAACTTATTCAACCCCATACCAATTAAACTACCAAAAAATTATTTTATAGAGCTAGGAAAAAAAATAACAAAATCCATCTGGAAGAACAAATGTCAAGTATTTCAAGGGAATTAATGAAAAAAACAGTGTGGAGGAAGGGACCTAGAGCTCAAACTGTATTATGGAGAAGTAATCATCAAAACAATTTGCTACTAGCTAAGACACAGTAGTGGATCAGTGAAATAGATTAGGAACATGATACACAGTAGTAAATGACCATAGTAATCTAGTGTTTGATAACCCAAAGACCCAAACTTTGGAGACAAGAACTCATCATCTGACAAAACCTGCTTGGAAAACTGGAAAACAGTATGGCAGAAAATATGTACAGACCGAGATCTTATACTGTAAACCAAGATAAGGTTAAAATGGGTACATGATATAAACATAAAGGGTGATACCATAAACAAATTAGGAAAGCAAGGAATAGTTTACCTGTTAGATTTATGGAAAGGAATAATTTAGATATAGAGAGTATTACAAGATATGAAATGGATAATTTTGATTGTATTAAAATTTTAAATACATATTTTATTTTTCCCCCAATTACATGTTAAAATAATTTTTAAATATTTGTTGTTGTTTTTTTGGAGGGGGGAAGGCAGAGTAACTGGGGTGGGGTTAAGTGACTTGCCCAAGGTTACACGGCTAGTAAGTGTTAAGTGTCTGGGTCCGGATTTGAACTCAGTTTCTCCTAACTCCAGAGCTGGTGCTTTTTATTCACTGCACCACCTACCTGCCCCAATATTTGTTTCTTTAAAAAGTTTTGGATTCCATAGTTTACCATAGTTTGTCAGATTTATGGAGAAGGGAAGATTTTATGACCAAACAAGAGTTAAAGAATATTATAAAATGCAAAATGGATAATTTTGATTACATTAAATTGAAAAGTTTCTGTACAAATAAAGCCAATGCAACCAAGATTAAGAGGGAAGTGGAAAACTGGGAAAGAATTTTTACAACCAGTGTCTCTGATAAAGGCCTCATTTCTAAAATATACAGAGAATTGAGTCAAATCTATAAGAATATAAGTCATTCCCCAAATGATAAATGGTCAAAGGATATGAACAGGCAGTTTTCAGAGGAAGAAATTGAAGATATCTATAAGCATATGAAAAAATGCTCTGAATCACTACTTATTAGAGAAATGCAAATCAAAACAACTCTGAGGTACCACATCTCACCAGTCATATTGGCTAAGATGACAAAACAGGAAAATGACAAATGCTGGAGAGGATGTGGAAAAATTGGAACACTAATGCATTGCTGCTGGAGTTGTGAACTGATTAAACCATTCTGGAGAGCAATCTGTAACTATGCCCAAAGGGCTATAAATAAGTGCATACCCTTTGACCCAGCAATACACCTTCTAGGGTTTTATCCCAAAGAGATCATAGAAGTGGGAAGAGGACCCCAATTACAAAAATATTTATAGCAACTCTTTTTGTGGTGGCAAAGAATTGGAAATCAAGGGGATGCCCATCAATTGGGGAATGGCTGAACAAGTTGTGGCATATGAATGTAATGGAATACTATTGTTCTATAAGAAATGAGGAGCAGATGGACTTCATAATAACCTGGAGAGATTTATATAAATTGATGTTGAGTGAGAAGAACAGAACTAGGAGAAATTTGTACACAATTACAGAAACAACGTATGTGTGATGACTAACTTTGATAGACTGGGCTGTTCTCAGCAATGTAAATTTATAAGACAACTCCAAAAGACTCATGATGGAAAGAGATGTCCACATCCAGAGAAAGAACTACAGAGTTTGAATGCAGATTGAAGCAAACTATTTGCTCTCTTTCTTTTTCTTGTTTTGTTTTGTTCCTTCTTTCCCATTGTTCAATCCATCAGTTATAATCCTTCTGATAAAGGTCTCATTTCCCAAATACATAGAGAACTGAGACAAATTTATAAGAATATAAATCATTCCCCAACTGACAAATGATCAAAAGATATGAACAGGTCTCGCTTTCAGATGAAGGAATCAAAGGTATCTATCGTAGTGGCAAAAAAAGTTCTTTATCACTATTGACTAGAGAAATGCAAGTTAAAATAACCCTGAGGTACCACCTGTAATGGTAATGGTAATTTGAAGATCTTCCCTGACCATTAATATGCCAAATGTACTCACATGGAGCCTGTGGTGAGAGGAGTTTGCTGAACGGGTGGTGTAGAGCCCAGGAGAAGCTGGGAGTCAGAGCAGTTAGCAGGGTAGGAGAGAGAGGACACAGGCAAGGAGACAGCTAAGCTTGTGAGTGTTTGTGGGAAGACTAAAGGTATGGTATTGCTCTCTGCAGTGATAAGGTATATTAACTTCTTTGTTGCTATAACGGATTTGTCTTTGTGGTGTTGGGATTTGACTTTTTGGTTTTGGGATTTGGCTTTCTGCTGTCAGAATAAATGTTTTGCTTCTATTGTCTATGTAGGAGAGTCTGTTATATTTTGCAATTCAGAATTATGCCATCATATTCATAATCCCTGTTGATGCTGTGAATGTTGTGTTGGCACCACATTTGGTGACAAAGATGGGATCACAAAATATCAGACCTCTCTTTGGAGACAGAAGGGCTTTAGAAGAAGAAATGGATATCCCAGGATGGGAAGATTTACCTTATTCCTCCCTAGCAAGGGAAAGGGCTAAAAGTACAGGGATCTGTGAAAACTGGGACCTGAGGCTACAGAAGGGAGAACCTAGAGATTTAGAAACAGTTTGCAAGGAATACCAATAAAACCAGGCAAAGAATTGTAAGGAGTATGTAGAAGAGGCTGGATTTTACTAATAGATTACTGTATTATATGTAAAAGCAGGGACAAACTGCTGGAAGAGAAAACTCAGATGGAAAGGGAGATGGCTGTGTTACAGCCTTCAGGCTTTCCTTCAGAAGGACAAGCTGGGGGGGTCTCAAGTGGCAGAGGAGAAGGCTGCTATGTGTTTAGTTCTCAAAAAGAAGAGGAAAATTAACAAAAGGAATGTACATGGAACTCTGGCACAGGCTGAGAGTTACAGTGGCAACCACTGCAAGAAGAATGTGCGGGAGGAAAATGAAACAAAATTAGATGAGGCTTTTACTAGGGCAGAAATTTGCCCCATACTGAGTACAAAGCAGAAGAACCAAGGAGCCCAAACAGACTTCAGGGAGATAATTGAGGATTTCACTCACCAGGAACTACTGATATATTAAGTCTATTCACAAAAAGGATGGGAGAATCATTAGTGTCTTGGATGGTGAGAATCAGTGATGAAGGGGCTGGAGGAGTATGGGTAGATAGTGTGAATAGCTTGAAATTTATAGATATTAGTCAGAATCCTTTTGTACAGCAAGCTTTTAGGGATTATCAGATGCAAGGAGGTAATAATACGACTAATTTGTTAGCTTTAGCTGCCAAGGGATGCAATAAAATGTATCCCACTGATTTTATGTGACCTAGTGGAGAGAGACCCTGGCACTCTCTTAGGATCTATGTGAGAAAGTTGAAGGAGGAGGTAGTGAAGACTGCTATCATGATGGCAGACACCAAAGTTTATCATGAGATCCCTTTCTCAATTTCTCACAGAAATAACATAGTGAAGACAAATCCTCCTGCTTATGAAAGCACCTTCTTTCAGAAGTGCTGGATAAGATTTTATAGTTAACTGATTTAGGAGAATGGGGAAAAGATAAATCTGCTTGAAAGAAGTGTAAATAGCCAATGGATGCAAAGTCAGAAGAGAATGACAAGAAAAGAATTGTTTACTGCTCTACTGAGAGCAGGGGTAGATTTGGGAAAAATTGATGGCATTCCAACTAATGAACCATACAAAATGTATTGAGAAAAGGCGTTTGATGTTAGATAAAATAAAGAAGTAAGAACTGCCCCAACAGTCCAAGAGACTTTCCTGAACCATTGTATCCAAGTTTGTTACACTTTCAGGGAGACTCAGATACTGGGATAGCTGGAAGTAGTCAATATGCTGAATTTATGGCAGTACATCAAATCATTAAAACAGAACAAGGAGGAGATTGTCATATATTCACTGTTTCATGGGCAGTAGCTAATGGGTTTGCTACATGGATGCCCATGTGGAAAAAACAAATTTGGGAAATTAATGGTAAACAAGTCTGGGGCAAAGAATTATGGGCAGATATATGGGTCATGTCTTTTGTTACTAATTTGTCAGTTTTTTAAAAAGTAAATTTATTGGGGCGGCCAGGTAGCACAGTGAGTAAGAGCACCGGCCCCAGTGTCAGAACGACCTGGAGATCGAATCCCAGGCTCAGACACTTAGCACCCACCCAGAAACACCTGGCCATGTAACCTTGAGCAAGTTACTTAACCCCAATTGCTTAGGGGCGGCCAGGTGGCTCAGCGAGTAAGAGTACCCGCTTCAGTGTTGGGACGACCTGGAGATTGAATCCCAGGCTCAGACACTCAGCACCACATCCAGAAATAACTGGCCGTGTAACCTTGAGCAAGTTACTTAACCCTGATTGCTTAAAAAAAAAAAAAGTAAATTTATTTATTTTTAGTTTTCAACATTCATTTCCACAAGATTTTGAGTTACAATGTTTTCTCCCCATCTTTCCCCTAACCCCACCCCAAAATAGCAAGCCTACTGAATACCCCTTCCCCCAATCTGTTCTCTCTTATGTCCTCCCCCATCACCCCCTAACTTTCTAGTAGGGCAAGATGGATTTTCTATACCCCAGTGCCTGTATATCATATTTCCCAGCTGCAGGTAAAAAACAAAATTTTTTAAAAAACATTTGTTTTTAAAATTTAGAGTTCCAGATTTTTTCCCCTTCTTCCATCCTCACCCACCCCAACTGAGAAGATAAGCAATTCAATATAGGTTGTACATGTGTAGTTACCCAAATCATTTCCGTAGTAGTTATATTGTGAAAGACTAATTATATTTCCCTCCATCTTATTCTGCCCCCCCACTTATACTATTTTCTCCTTTGACCCTATCCCTTTTCAGAAATGTTTGCTTCTAACTACCCTCTCCCCCAATCTGCCCTCCCTTCTATCATCTCCCCTCGTATCCCCTATCCCTCTATTTTCCTGTAGTGTAAGATACCCAATTGAGTGTGTTTGTTATTACCTCCTTAAGTAAAATTCAATGAGAATAAGGTTGTCCCATTTCCTTTTACCTTCCTGCTCTTCCCCTCCATTGTAAAAGTTTTCTCTTGCCTTTTTTATATAGAGAGATAATTTACCCTAATCTATCTCTCCCTTTCTTCTCCCAATAAATTTCTCTCTCACCTCTTAATTTTATTTTTTAGATATCATCCCTTCATATTCAACTCATCCTGTGCCCTCTGAATGTGTATGCATGAACATACAAATGCCCACACTCAAATATATATTTATATACACATACACCCTCTTATACACACACATATATATTCCCTTCAGCTATCCTCATACTGAGAAAAGTCTTATGAGTTTCAATTATCATTTTTCCATATAGGAATGTAAATAGTTCAATTTTAATAAGTTCCTTATGATTTCTTTTTCCTGTTTACCATCTCATGCTTCTCTTGCTTTTTGTATTTGAAAGTTAAACTTTCTGTTCAGCTCAGGCTTTTTCATCAAGAATGCTTGAAAATCCTCTATTTCATTGAATGATCATATTTTCCCCTGGAGCATTATACTCAGTTTTGCTGGGTAGGTGATTCTTGGTTTTAGTCCTAGCTCCTTTGACCT
>NW_027186641.1:0-12413 GCF_028583685.1 Petaurus breviceps papuanus | reverse complement strand
ACAGACCAATGAGACCTGGGATAAACAGCCTGAATGGTTGCTTGTTTGACTAGTGTCCTGAGATCTCCAGGAGGATCTAAATGACTTCATTGTGTAGGAGGCAAGTTTCTGGTGTGTGCCTGTGGCTGGTGAGACTAACCTGAGCTTGGAAGGCCCTACCACTGGGCAGGAACAAAGGGTCCAGTGACTATCTAGGGCAGGGCTCTAAATTTGCCCATCTTGCCATTCTTGAGTGCCACTGCAATTCCCCCCACCAGTGTGGTCTTTAAAAGACTGCTCAGACCCCCAGGGAGCTGGCCAATCCCACTGCAGCTTCAGTCCAGTGAGAAGAAGACCCTATGGGCTGGTTCACCTGTGTGCATGGCTGTGACTCCAGCTCTCAGTGTACCCACATCTGCTGCTTCCTCCCTTGTCTGTGGACACAGGACTTTGAGATGGGCATAATGGTAAAATGATGGGTGATGGCTTTTAATTTATGCCTAAATTGGATTTAAGTGAGGTAGAGTTTCATGCAGTTTTTGGACTCATTCTGTCCTCCACAATCATCACAGTCAAGATGACTGTTGACAGCTTAAGATGCAGGGGATGACCTTGATGTCTACCCAAGCTCTCAGCACTACACAGGCCCTCTTGCCCCTGCCTTCATGGCCATTAGAACACATTGTTCTCATCCACCCATTGCACCAGAAGTCTTCACACGCATGAGGTAGACACTCCCCTCACTCAACAATGGGTGTGAGACCCCTAGCTCACACTCAGCCTGGTTTAGCCCAACAGCCTGAATGTCTTACCAAAATGTGACCGCTGGGCATGCTACAGCTTCTTGGAGCCACAGGTGAGAGTTGGGTAGAACAGAGGGACACGAAAAGGTAGAAAGCAGCCCTGAAAAGGGCTCAGGAGACTTCACAACAGAGGGATTGGGTAAACAGGAAACAATTAAGAGAACAAAAGCACTGGCATTCAGAGAGCTTGGGACAGGCTTTCTGTAGAAGATTCCAGGTTAGTTGGGACTTGAAGAAAGCTTAGGAAAACAGTAACTAGAAATGAGGAGGGAGAGTATTCCAGGCAGGGGGAGAACCAGAGAAAATGCCCCCAGAAAAGGAGGTAGCCAGGAGTGAGGCATAAGAAAATAGGAAAGGAAGGAGGGGCTTAGGTTGGGAAGGGCTTTAAATTCCAAGCAGACTGTTTGTATGGGATCCTGGAGGAAATAGGGAGCCACTGGAGGTTACTGACTAATAGGTAAGAGATAGAGTTAAACCATAGGGATTAGAAAAATCCCTTTGGTGCTTGGATTGAGGATGGACTAGAGTGGGGAGAGATTGGAGGCAGACCAACCCGCCCAGCAGCCACTGCCATAGTCCAGGTGTGAAAGTTGGTGGGATAGATTAGATAGGAAGAGTGGAGAGGACTCTTGCCATAGACAGACATCCAGGGTGGCCTGGAGCTTGTAAGTCTGGGCTCCTGAGAGATGAGGGGAAGGGGCAAAAGGGAAGATAATGACTTACCTTGCAGTCTGACTAGGACTCACCCTTACATGAGTATAGTGTCCTACATGAGTATACAGAGGAAGGCTGAGGCCCACAGAGGGACAATGACTGGCCTAGGGTCACATAACCAAGGCATCCTGTATCCAACTTCAGGAAGTATGTTCCACTACACCAGGCTCGCATTCTCCCCAAGAACTAGCTCCTGTGGCTCCAAGAAAGATGGCAAAGTCCTATCCTCCAAATCACCGTGGATACCTATGGGAGCAGGAAGGACCTGCCTGATGGATCTCCAAGCAGCCTTTTGTGGATCCACTACTACGTCTCCTAAGCACCAACCTGCACTGATCAAGGCAGGCCTGAGTGTAGCCTGAAGGCCAGAGTCTGCTCTCCCAGCAGGCTCCATGTCACTGGGGATAAACAGCTTCCAGAGAGTACAAAGAGATCTCCCTGGACAGGGTGGGGGTCTCAACCCTAGGGCACCAGGAAAGGAGCCTGGGAGACAGAGAGAGATCTGGGTCTGTATGTAATTCACTGGGAAGTTTTTGACATTTTGAGTCTGAGGTCTTGTCACAGGAGCAAACTCCTTATTGACCCCATCCCACCCCCCCCAAAAAAAATTCCCTAGAAATGATTGTATTATGTCAGTTCAGCAAAGGAGAGAGCTAGCAAGAGACAAGTCTCTGTGAGGATGACATTATATATATATAGAGTCTAGAAAAGGTGTCAGCACAGGAACTGCTGCATGCAGGCAGTTGGCTTGACATGTCTACCAGCAGGTACATATAACCAGAAAACCCAAGGGACACAGTGGTTGGGGTGGGAGGTTGGCTTTTGCTGCAACCCTTGTGGACTGACAGCATATCTGGTGCTAAGCTGGGGTCCAAGTGGTGGGGTGTGCTCAGGCCTGCTGGCATTTTTCTGCATTTCCCTGGGTCTACACTGAATCTTGTAGAGGCCTGGCCCCCAAAGGATGCCCCTCCTAGAACCACACAAGTACATGGAGGTAAAACTGCCATAGGATACCTGCCGAGGCCAAGACTAAAGAGATTGCAGGACCTCTGCCTGCACAGGGTTTTTCCAAAGCATGTGGTGTTTCTCAGAGCTGGAGCCTGCTGCTTCCCTTGGTTCTGGTAATTCATGTTGGGGTCCTGGTTTGGGCGTTGGCCTGCTCTCCACCTGGCAGCTGTAAAACCAGTCCTGAGCAGCTCTACTGAGGACTGCTGCTGTGCATAACTTTAAGCATCTAATTGCATAGTAAAATGAACTACATTTACTCAGCAATAAACTAAAGTAAAACATTCACAAAACTAAAGCACAAGATTCACACCCATATAACATAACAACTTATTGCTAATTTGACCACATAGACTTGAACAAAACTTCTCATTCAGTAAATCTCAATCTCCTCAATCTATATGGAGAACCAATCTGAAGTCTTCTTGCATCTTGACTGGAGGCTGGCTTCCAATCATCCTTAAACCCATAAGGCTTAAGGGGGAGCAGATAGTGCAAACACCATCCACCCCTAGGTCACAGTAAGTTACATTATCTTCAGTCACTACTAAGTACCCAAGTAAAACTTCTTTCATCTTGACTCAAGGCTGACTTCCAAACCCCTCAGTTCCTCCTCCACTGGCTGACTGCTCCCAGCTCTTACCTGGATTCACCCAAACCTTGCCTGGATTCACACTTAGGTGGCTCTCTACTCCTGTTTCATAAGGACTGCTCCAGTCCAAGCCCTGCATAGTTTCTCTTTCTAGGAAGACAAAATTTACACACACATTGCAGGCACTATCATCTCAATTCACTTTCAGTCTGACAAAGTAACACAAACCAACAGGCAAAGCTTCTGTCTGAGAAATCAAACACAAAGCAAGAGTAAAGTCCCAGGGCTTGTGTCAACAGCCGTAAAACCCTATTTCAGGACTGCTGTAAACACCAGTACCTTGTTTCAAGACTTCTGTGTCAACAATAAAGTACTCTTTCAACAGAAAGAATGCCTCATTCTGACAAAGTAATGTCAATGCAGACGGAACAGACAGAGTACTGATATCACAAACATTCTCCCTCTCAGTTCTGCTTGGTTCCAGGTCATGCTTGAACTTTTATCTGTGCTGCTCCTTCTTGTCCCACTTTTCCTGTTCTGCTCTTTGGGCAACCTCCTCCCACCTTGGGTTCCATCTGATGATATTAAGCCTGTTAAGGTCAGGAAGATCTCCAAACTCCCTTAGGTCTATTAAGCTTAACACAATGTTTGCTGTTTCCAACAAAAACGTGACCCAATCAAAGGTGAGACTCAAAGGCACTTGAATAGATGAAACAAGCAGCAAAGTACTACTTTCCATGCCATTACAGGGACTCGGGATATTCCACCGGCTTGCTGAGGTGGGGCTTGCTGTTGGCTTGCTAGGGTGCTTCCTGGTCTGGAATGCACTTCCCCTTTGCCCCTCTAAATCACTATTGATTAGAAAAACAGAAATTAAAGCAGCTCTAAGTTATCTTAGAGGGTAACTCTGAGTTATCACCTCACACCTATGAGAAATACCAAAGGCTGGAGGCAATGAGGCAAAAATATGGATTCCAATGACCTTTTGGTGGAGTAGTGAACTGATTCAATCGTTTGGAACTACGCCCAAAGGGCTAGAAAACTGGGACTGCTCAGTGACCAAAGTGTATCATTATGAGGTCTTAATGATAGCTTAAGATCCTTTGAGCCTCCCCCAATAAGGGCCAAAACCTGGGCTACCCAGCCAGAAGACACACCCTGGCCTAGGTTGTAATGTGAAATGACAGTGAGTGAGACCATTAATCATTTTAAATGAAGTTTTGATTGTGGAGCATAATTAACCCGGGGACTGCCAGGGGTCATGTACCCAAATCAAATAGCCCAAGCATATACATCTTGGGGTTTATATAAACAAAAGCGATAACATCATAAATGTTACCAAGGGGAGCAAGCAAGGAAAACACAGAAGCTAAAGTATAGTGTTGCTTAACAATTGTTGCCCAGTGGTCAGTTTCTTGCCCAACTGGAAAGTTCCCAAATCTAATTCAAGAACTGAACAGAAGGAGAGGGGCTATGGGCTTCAGGTAGCAGGTTTGGGCAGGTTTACTCGACAGGTTTACTGCTTAGGTGGGCTTTGTTGGGTTTGGGCAAGTTTCCTAGGCAGCTCTCTTATGATGGGGAGATATGGGGGATGTTCACAAAATGGGGGATTACTACAGTCCCCATTTCTTTTTGTCGAGAATCAAACCCTTGACTCACAATTGGTGTCTGCTAGTGGGGTGATAGAGACATTGTCATAGTGGGCAGAAATCGACTCATGCAGGGGCTGATACATAGGTTCCCTTACAAGGGGAAGCTTGAATGCAGGATTACAACAAACAAACAAAGCCTATAGTAGGGGGCATGCCAAGAGACAGTAAAATTGGATGCCTGGGAGACTTCCTCGGACAGGGCTAGCCCAACATAGTAGGGGGGTTGGGCATTCATGCAAAACCAAGGTCTAGCCGGGAAGGGTTTTGACCTCGTAATATCAAGGTCACGCTCCCCCCCCCCCCAAACCTTCATTTAGGACATTGATGAATGGAAAGTAACAACAGAAATGCATCAGTAGAGAAATCAGGGCAGAGGGTGGACTCATCCATAAGCGCTCCTCTGCCTGGAATGTCCAGAATGCTTGATCTCCCTTTCTAATAATCCAGGTGTTTTACCATTAGGAGCATTAGGGTTTGACCGGGAGAAAGGGCACAATAACATTATGAGGAAACATGGGAAAATCTTCACTTGAGAAAATCTGGTCCTGGGTCCACCTTCCATTTGTCAAGCTAATTTCATGGGAGAGTGGTGGACCAGGCAGGGATAGAGTTAACTTTGAGTAAGGATGCAGGATTTGATATAGGGACAGGCAAAGGATCTTGAATCAATTTGAGGACCCTCCCTTACATTTCTTGTAAAACTTTTAGGAACTTAATTAAGGAAGAATTAGTAACCTCAGCTTTTAACTCTTCTCTAATCAGTGGGAGGATAGGTGGATGACATCCATATATAATTTCAAAGGGAAGAAGCCTAATTCAGTTGGGGGTGCACTTGATTCTGAGTAGGGTGAGGGGAAAAAGTGTGATCCTGTTTTCTTTTGTTTCTAGGACTAATTTGGCGAGGAATTCCTTCAGGGTCTGGTTGGTCCGCTCCACTTAGCCTGAGCTATGCAGCTGGTAAGCACAAAAGCTGTCCCACTATCAGAGCCCAATCCAATCTGAAGGCCAAACCAGGGAAGGAGTTCATTCAGAATTTTCTTAACTACCACTAGCACATTGTGATTATACTTTTCTTTACAGACACACAGAAAGACAGGTGTACACAGAGTGCTCAAAGCACCTAGATAAGACAGACAAAACAGACAGGAAGGCTTACCCAAGGGGCTCTCTCTGACATCTCAGAGAGAAGCCAGAGGTGAGGAATTTTACTGCATCCTGCTGCCAATCAATTCCCACCTACATAAGGGGTACTCCTAGCAATAGACACTCACCTCTAGAAACAGGACACATAGCTCCATATGGCCAAATTGCAGGAACTAATCTGAGTTGAGGAGGGCCTTGGCCAACTATGCCCAAAGCTGGGGGCCCTGGGAAAGTACTTTTTTCCTCCAGGACCAGCTCCCCTCAGGGTTAAGGCAGGGCCAGTTCGTCCCCTCCCCAAGGCTAAAGTCCTGAGGTCTCAGCAGCTACACAGAATGCCACAATCTGGCTGGGGTCTCCAAATGTTGTAATGTAAATGACAGTGAATGAGACCATTAATCATTTTAAATGAAGTTTTAATTATGGAGAATAATTAACCCAGGGACTGCCAGGGGTCATGTACCCAAATCAAGCAGACCAAGAATATACACTGTATTGGCATATTCCTAGGCAGCTCTCCTATGATGGGGAGAGATGGGGGATGTTCACAAAATGAGGGGTTACTACACCTAACAGATATGCTTTGTGTGCTCTCTGAGGGAAGCCAATCTCTCTTGCTGAATGTGACTTTCTGAGAAGATTATTCTGTAAGGACCTGGCCCAGGCATTTCCCAGATGGATGGGGAAAGGAGAGAGCATGGAGGAAAGGGACCAATTAGTAGGGTATCCCAGTGCTTCAGGTGAGAGGTGCCAGGACCTTAACTTCAGTGATAGTCCTGTGAACAGAGAGAAGGACAAAGAGATCATGGATGTAGACTGAAAAATATCTGGGAACAAGGGACTTATATACTTTAAAAAAAATTTCAGGCTTGGAGACTAGGACTGAATCCAGAGAGGTAACACCTGTGGAAAATATTTCAGAAGGTGAATCACCAAAGTGACTGATAGTTGAAAGACTCAGAATCCAAGGTCTTTGGTACTCTTTTCATGAGTAGTCTGGAGATCCTAGAAACCAGGAAAAGGGGCAGCAAGGAGATCAGGAGAGGTATTTGGGACAAATAGCTAAAAACCCAGAGATTCATATGAGATAAGACTTATGGATGTGATGAAAGTGAGAGAGGATGAAAGCTCAACACTGATGAGGCACTTGGTGATTCACACTGCAGAGAAGCCTCATAAATGTAATGACTCTGGGAAAGTCTTCAATCGATAGGGAAATCTTATTGTACATCAGAGGATTCATTCTGGAGGAAAGCCTTAGGAATATAAGGAATGTGGGAAAGGCTTCAGTAGCAGTTCAAGTTTTAATGTTGCTAAGAGGATTCATTCTGGAGAGAAGCCTTAACATTGTGATGAATGTGGAAAACCTTTCAGAAAAAGTTCCATAATTATTAAGCACCTTTGAATTCATACTGGAGAAGTCTTACTACTGTAATGAATGTGGGAAAACATTCTGCCAAAACCCAATCCTTATTGTCCATTAAAGGATTCACCAGGAAGAGAAGCCTTATAAGTCTGAAGAATGTGGGAAAGTTTTCTGAATTTCTACACCACTTCTTGTACATAGAGAATTCACACTGGAGATAAAGCTTTTAAGTGTGATGAATGTGGGAAATTCTTCAATGAAAGATCAAGACTCAATCGGTACCATAGGATTAACAATGAAGAGAAGTTTAACTGTCTCCCATCCTTCTGGGAGAACAAGGGTAAAGCCAAGCATGAGCAGCTTTCCAGAGGGCTGCTGCTGTGATCCCCTTCAAGGTTCTGATTACATAGCATAGTGAATTCTCTATTTATTAAGTAATAAACGAAGACAAAATATTGACAGGAACCAAAGTGCAGCATTCACAATGTTACAACATAATAACTTACCACTGAAGTGGCCACATAGTTTTCACCAAAGTGTCTACATAGTTTTAAACAAAATATATCATTCAGTAAGTCGTTAACTCAATCATCCTTAAGGAACAAGCATCCTTAAGGGATACAAAGTACACAGGTCAAAGTTCCCCACCCATAGGTCACATTGTTTTAATCTCTCAATCAAAAAATCTTCTTTCTTCTTGATTGGAGATTAGTTTCCAATCATCCTTAACTCAATCATCCTTAAGGAGCAAGCCTCCTTAAAGGACACAAAGTACAAAGGTCAAAGTTCTCCACCTCTAGGCCAGAGTATCTCAGTCAGCATCAAGTACCCAAGGAGAGGTCTTTTTTATCTTGTCTGCAGGCTGGCTCTCAAATTCCATGTTTCCTCTTCGATGGTCCCACAACTGTCACCTGTATTCAAAGGTAGGCAGCTCTCAGCTCCTCATCCAGTTCCATATTGAAGTTCACAGTGTCCAGTCCACCTCAAGTCCTTCGCATTTTCTGTTTCTTGGAAGACAAAGCTTAACAGAGGCAAAACAATATGCATACACATTGCTGCCACTATCATCAATTCACTATCTTCCTGTAAAATCAACACAGACCACAAATAAAGTCTGAAAACTCAACACAAATTGTCATTATACTTCTGGGACCTCCCAAACCCTCCTGGAGTATCCTCTTGTTTCTTTTTTGTTTTGTTTTGTTTTTAAAGTTTCGATTTTATTAAGATACTTAGCTTAAAAATTCCAGTTCGTCTCAGAAGTTTTGTGCATATTCTGGTTTTGGACATCAAAAGTAATTTTAAGCTCCACACTTTAAACGTGTTTTGTTTTTGTTAAATCCACCACCTATTTTTTCCTACAGCTGGGAAGCTGACTGGAGGTATAACCCCATACTTATTTCATCTCTTTTCTACACATACTTTACTCTTCCAAGTGATATTCTGCATAGACAGGAGGAGACCACACTAGACTTTGCTCATAAATATAAACAGCAGAGGGTCCCAAGAGAAAAGGGAGAGCAACTAATACCACCCCAATCCCTGAACCAAAACCCAACAGGAGAAAGAGCTCCAACAAATAACTAAATTTTGAGGTGCCCTTCAGATAGAAATACCCCAGCCCATCCCACTGTTCTTTGGAATAAAGGTAGACTGGGGTGGGGGAAAGGAATAAAAAAAAACAGAAGAGGGAAAAACTCCCCAAGGGGCAAACCGAACACTGGAAAGGACCCACCCCCTTGAATTACTGGGATCGCCCTCTAAATTCAGGGCAAAGTTGGCATGGGACCAAAAGGCAGGGAAGAATTTATTTGCAAAGCAAAAGAGAAAGGCAACAATCCAAGGGGTGGGGGGGGGGTGTAGAGAAGCGGCTCCCAGGGGAGTGCATGGAGCCAAAGGGGCGCCTGGTGACCACCAGGTGAGGATCCAAGGGTGCAATAAGCCAGCCCACACACACTTACAACACATAGCCCAGGAAGGCCCTGAAGCTGGCTGATGGGGAATGGAGACTGGGGCTGGGGCCTCGAGGCCTTACTGAACAATGGGGCCTTCAGGGCCCACCCCCAGTGATCTTACTCCCCCTTGAGCCCCTTGCAGTGCCTGCACAGGGCTAAGGCCTCCTGCTGGGCACCCCCAGGTTCCAGCAGCATGCCTCCTCCATCAGCTTCCTACGATCCGCTAGCACTGCCTGGTTCTTGCTAGCCTGGGCAGTGACCTCCTCCAGCAGCCTCTCATTCTCATCCAGGTAGTGCCACACTGTCTCATGGGCCTCCTGGGGCCAGCTCCAGAAGGCCTCCCGGGAAGCCTGCAGCCAGGCCTGCTACTTGTGCAGGGCCTGCAGGCCCAGAAGGGCTCCCTCTGGCACTGCTCCAGGGCTGAGGGCAGCTCAGGAGCCTTGCTTTTTCCACTCAGTCAGACTTCCTGGTCTCCCATGTGAGCCCAGGAAGAGCAGCACCATGACCAGCAGTGGGAGCCCCAAAAGGGTTGCCTAGGCTCAGCATCCCGAGCACCAGGCAGGAGCTGAGGGGAGATGCAGGGTCTGCAGGATGCCCAGGACCGCCGTGTGGAAGGAGGTGGCCACTGCCCTCTGCTGGAAGCTCACCCAAGACACACTTGTGCAAGTGTGTCTCTTGTAGGCACCATATTGTGGGGTTGTGGTTTGTAATCCATTCTGCTCTGCTTCATTTTATGGGAGAGTTCATCCCATTGGCATCCAGTTATGATTATTGTCTGTCTCTTTCCCTTCAGCCTATTCCCTTCCATTTGTGCTTTTGTTTCTTCCTTCTCCCGTCCCCTCCTTAAGAATTTTCCTTGTGACCACCGCCTCCCTCAGTATTCACTCCCTGTGCCCCCCTTTACCTACCTTTCCCCCTTACTACTATTTTCCTCCCTTCTAACTCCCCCTCCCCTTTTCCCTCTTACCCTTCCTACTACCTGTAAGAGACAAAAGATTTTTATACTTAATGGAGTATGTTGTTCCCTCCTTGTATCCAAATCAATGAGAGTAAATTTCATACACTGCTCCTCTCACTCTCTCCTTTCCCTCTATTATAATGAGTTTTTGTGTCTTTTCACTTTAGAAGCCTAAACTTAACTGATTATGTTGATCCCTCCTTGAACCAGAACCAAGGAGAATAAAGTTCATATGATATTCATCTCCTTCACTTCTTTCCCTCTACTACAGTATGTCTTTATGCTTTTGTGTGTCAATTTACCCTTTTCCTCCTCCTCCTTTCCTTTTCTCCCATTACAGCCCCTTTGTACCCCTTAATAAGGTTTTTTCTTATCAGATTAGTTCATTTATACCCACGCCCTCTATTTATGTATATCCCCTTTAAATGTTACAATAATTATATAAATTTCAATATTCACAGGTATTGTAATGGACAACCAAGAAAGCAGACAGCAAAACCAATAATGATTTGATAGGAGTGTTTATTAAACGGCCGGTGGCGGCCTCTCAGAGGGAAAGACAGCAGCGAGCTTTCTGTTATACGTAATTTTATAGAAAATGTGGTTGCTAGCAACAGAGTATGTTTCTAAGGGGGCGCAGTGCCATTAGTATTGTTCCTACTGAAGCGAAGCCATGATCCCTTAGCAAAGCCTTGGATACAAACATAAACAGACCTGAATCTGTGGGAATCTGTGGCATGTTTCTAGCAACACAGATGAAACATTTCTTTACTATTGGGGCCTATTAAGTGGTTTCCAAGGAACCTAGTAGGGGTCCCCTCTAGCAGGTTTAAGGGGCATTGGTGTTCTGGTGGTCACTTCAATATCAGCTTCTCATATAGGAATGTAAGCAGTTTGCTCTTATTAATTCACAAGTTATATGTGTGAGCGTAAATGCATGTGTGTGTTTTCCTTGTTCACCTTTTTATGTCTTTTTTGAATCTTGTTTTGGGAGATCAAGTTTTCCATTGAGCTCTGACTTTTTCATCAGGAAAGTCTGGAAGTCCCTTATTTCATTAAATAGCCATCTTCTTGCCTGAAAGATTATGCTCATTTTTACCACATAGTTGATCCTGGGTTGCAGTCCAAGCTCTTTTGCCTAACAAAATATCAAATTCCAATACCTCCTATCTTTACTGTAGAAGCTGCTAGGTAGGTCCTGTGTAATCCTGACTGGAGTTCCATGCTATTTGAATTGTTTCTTTCTGGCTGCTTGCAGTATTTTGTCCTTGACCGTGTAATTCTGAAATTTGGCTACTTTATTTCTTGGAGTTGTCAATTCGGGATCTCTTTCAGGAGGACTCTGGTGAGCTTGGTTAGACATCAAAGACCCCAAGGTCATGCCTGCATCTTAAGCTGTCAACGGTTATTTTGACTCTGTCCTGCCACTGGACTGGGAACACTCTGGAGGACAGAGTGAGTCCAACAACTAAGTGCCACTCTGCCTCACTTAAAACCAATTTAGGCATAAATCAAAAGCCATCACCAAGACTATTTTACCATTATACCTATCTCAAAGTCCTGTGTCCACAGACAAGTGAGGAAGCAACAGGTGTGAGTACACTGGGAGCTGGAATCACAGCCTTGCACACAGGTGACCCATACAATTTGGTCATCTCATTGGATTGAAGCTACAGTGGGATTGGGCAGCCCCCTAGGAGTCTGAGCAGTCTTTTAAAGACCACACTGCTCTACTCCTGGTGGGGGAATTACAGTGGCACTCAAGAAAGGAAAGACGTGCAAATTTAGAGTCACTGCCCCAAATAGTCACTGGACCCTCTGATCCTGCCCAGTGGTAGGGCCTTCCAAGCTCAGGTGGGTCTGATCAGAAACAAGCAGACATCAGGAACTTGCCTCCAACACAATGAAGTCATTTTGGTCTTCCTGGAGAATGAGGACACCAGTCAAACAACCAACCAGTCAGGCTGTTTATCCTAGGTCTCATTTGTCTGTGTATTTGTTTACTTGTTGTGTCCCTCATTAGATTGGGATCTCCTTGAGGGTGGGCTCTTCTTGTTCTTCTGGGTTGGCAATCTTATCTCACTCTTCCTAATGCCATTGGGGGTTTCTTTGCAAAGATACTGGAATGTTTTGCCATTTCTTCTCCTGCTCATTTTTTAGATGAGGAAACTGAAGAAAGATGTTTAAAGTGACTTGCCCAGGTTCACACAGCTAGGACTTCTCTGAGGCTGGATTTGAATTCAGGTCTA
>NW_027186640.1:0-11600 GCF_028583685.1 Petaurus breviceps papuanus | reverse complement strand
CTTCAGAATTAGATTGGAGCAAATGGAAGCTAGTGACTTTGTGAGAAGTCAAGATACTATTAAACAGATTCAAACAGATGAAAAAATAACAGGCAATGTGAAATATCTCATTGGAAAAACTACTAACCTGGAAAATAGATCCAGGAGAGATCATTTAAAAATTATTGCACTACTTGAAAGCCATCATCAAAAAAAGAACCTAGAAATCATCCTTCAAGAAATTCTCAAGGAAAATTGCCCTGATGTTTTAGAACCAGAGTGCAAAATAGAGGTCGAAAGAATCCACTGATCACCTCCTGAAAAAGATCCTAAAAAGATAACTCCAAGGAATATTATAGCCAGGTTCCAGAGTTCCCAGATCAAGGAGAAAATACTACAAGCAGCCAGGAAGAAACAATTTGAATACTGTGGAAACACAATCAGGATAACACAGGATCTGGCAGCTTCTACACTGAGGGATCAAAGGGCTTGGAATATGACATTCTGGAGGTCAAAGGAGCTGGGATTAAAACCAAGAATCACCTCCCCACCAAAACTGAGTATCATGTTTCAGGGGAAAATATGGTCATTTGGTGGAATAGAGGACTTTCAAGCATTCTTGATGAAAAACCCAGAGTTGAATAGAAAATTTGACATTCAGATGTAAGAAGCAAGAGAAACATGAGAAGATAAACAGGGAAAAGAAATCATAAGGAGCTTATCAAAGTTGAACTACTTATATTCCTACATGGAAAAATGATCATTGTAAATTATTAAACTTTTCTCAGTATGAGAACAGTTGAAGGGAATAGAAGTGTGTGTGTGTGTGTGTATTATGTATATATATATATATGTCTATATAGGAGGGTATATGGGCATATGAATACATATGTGAGTGTGTGTATATATGTGTACAGGTATACATAGACAGAAGGCACAGGACCAATTGAATAGGAAGGGATGATACTTAAAAGGTGAAATTAAGAGGTGAGAGAGGAATATAATGAGAGGAGATGGGGAGAGATAGAATGGGGTAAATTATCTCATATAGAAGAGGCAGGGGAAAACTTTTACAATGGAGGGGAAGAACAGGAAGGTGAAAGGGAATGAGTCAACCTTATTCTCATTGAATTTGGCTTACGGAGAGAATGACATACACACTAAATAAGGTATCTTACCCTACAAGAGAGTAGGGGGAAGGGGAGCAGAGAGGGGATGATGGAAAGGGAGGGCAGGCTGGGGGGGGGGGAAGGGAAGTTGGAAGCACCCACTTTTGAAAAGGGATAGGATCAAAGTAGAGAATAGACCTAGTGGGGAGTGGGATAGGATGGAGGGAAATTTAGTCAAATTTTTTTTTTTTGCTTTTTGGATGGCAATTGGGGTTAAGCGACTTGCCCAAGGTCACACGGCTAGTTTTTGTGTTAAGTCTCTGAGGCCAGATTTGAACTCAGGTCCTCTTGACTCCAGGGCCAGTGCTCTATTCACTTCGCCCCCTAGCTGCCCCAAAATATAGTCAATCTTTCACAATATATCCACTATGGAAATGTTTTGCATAGCTACCCATGTACAACTTATATTAAATTGCTTATCTTCCCAGTAAGGGTGGGTGATGAGGGAGGTAAGGAAAGAATCTGGAATTCAAAGGTTTAAACCAAATGTTTAAAATATTTGTATATCATTATTATTATTATAATTATTATTTTACATATAAGTGGGCAAGAAGATATACAGGCACTGGGGCATAGAGATCCACTGTGCCCTACTGGAAAGTCATAGGGGGTTTGGGGGAAGATATGGGTGAGTGCAGATTGGGGGAGGGGATATTCAGGGAATTGCTGTTTTGGGGTGGTGGGTAAGGGGAAAATGGGGAGAAAATTTGCATCTCAAAATCTTGTGGAAATGAATGATGTAAACTAAAAATAATTAAAAAAAAAAGTAAAAGAAAAAAATTACAAGTATAGGGGACAACTAGGTGGTACACTGAATAGAACACCAGCCCTGGAGTCAGGAGGACCTGAGTTCAAATCTGACCTCAGACACAACACAAAGGTAGCCCTGTGACCTTGGGCAAGTCACTTAACCCCAATTGCCCTACCTTTCCCCCTCCAAAAAAAAAGGAATTACAAATATCACCTTCCCATGGAGGAATGTAAACTGCTTAACCTTACTGAATAACTTTTTTTCTTTCCTGTTTACCTTTTTATGCTTCTCTTGAGTCTTGTATTTGAAAATCAAATTTTCTGTTCACCTCTGGTCTTTTCATCAGGAATGTTTGAAAATCTTCTATTTCATTGAATGACATTTTCCCCCTGAAGGATTATGCTTAGTTTCACCAGGTAAGTGATTCTTGGTTGTAGTTCTTGCTCCTTTGCCTTCTGAAATATCATATTCCATGCCTTCCAGTTCTTTAATATTGAAGCTGCCAAATACTGTGTAATCCTGGTTGTGTCCCCCCAATATTTGAATTGTTTCTTTCTGGCTGCTTGCAGTATTTTCTCCTTGACCTAGGAGCTCTGGACATTGTCTATAATGTTCCTAGGAGTTTTCATTTGGGGATCTCTTTCTGGAGGTGATCAGTGAATTCTTTTAATGTCTATTTGCCCTCTGTTTCTGGAATATCTGGGCAATTTTATTTGACAATTTCTTGAAATATGATGTCCAAGTCCTTTTTTCACACAGTCCAGTAATTCTTAAATTATCTCTTCTGGATCTATTTTCCAGGTCAGTTGTTTTTCCAATGAGGTATTTACATTTTCTTCTATTTTTTCATTCTTTTGATTTTGTTTCAATGATTCTTGATGTCTCATAGAGACGTTAGCTTCCACTTTTCCAATTCTAATTTTTAAGGAGTTATTTTCTTCTTTTTTACTTTCTTTTCTATTTGGCCAATTTTATTTTTAAGGAGCTGTTTTCTTCAGTAAATTTTTGTACCCCCTTTCCCATTTTCCATGCTTCCCTTATTAAGTTGTTGATTTTTTTCATGATTCCCTTGCAACACTCTCATTTCTTTTCCCAATTTTTCTTCTACTTCTCTTATTTGACTTTTAAATTCCCTTTTAGTCTTCTAGGCATTCTTCTGAGGCTTGAGACCAACTCATATTTTTCTTTGAGGCTTTGCATGTAGGCATTTTGACATTGTCCTCTTCTTAGTTTGTGTCTTGATCTTTTCTGTCACCATAATAACTTTGTATAGTCAGGTGTTTTGCTGTTGTTGTTGTTTACTCATCTTTTCCAGTCCATTTCATTACTTTTAAAGTTGAGCTCTTCTCCTGGGGTGGGGGAACCCTGTTTGACCCTGATTGTTTGCCCACAGGGGACCCTCATGCTGTGCCAGGACTGTGGAGGTCTGCCTGTTTATCGAGTGCTGTGCTGAGGCAATAGGGGGATTTGGTGCTATGCCAGAGCCGTGGGGGTGTGCCCATTAGTCTGTGGCTGTGCTGAGGCAGAAGGGTGAGCTTGATAATGTGTGGTACCATGGGGGTCTGGCAGTCTACCTGGTGTTGAACTGAGGCTGGAGGTGTGTGTGTGTGTGTGTGTGTGTGTGTGTGTGTGTGTGTGTGTACGCTATGCTGGGACCACCGTGGTCTGCCTATTCACCTGTGCTACACTGTGGCAAGCGGTGGGAGGGATTATTGCTGCATCAGGGATGTAGGGGGGAGGGGCCTTAGCCATTTGTCCACTGCTGCAACAGGGCCATGGGACCTTAGTCACTGACCTGTACTAGGGCTGAAGGCCTATCACTGGTTTTCTGGGGCAGGGCTTGCTGCTAGTTTGCTGGGATGCTGCCTACCCTGGACTGTGCTCCATTTTCACCCAAGTGAGATAGATCTTTCCTGCCAACCTTCCAAGTTGTCTTGAGCTATAGTTTCATCGCATCTTTTTGTTAGTCAGGCCATTCCAGAATTCATTTTGATGTGCTATTTTATTGTTGTTTGGAGGTGAATATAGGAAAGTTGAGTTGATAGCCTGCTTAGTCAGCCATCTTGGCTCTCAGAAGTCATTCCAGCCTTTTAATGCATCTTCCACACAGTTGCCAAAGTGATATTTCTGACACACAGGTCTAACTATGTCATTGCTTGCCCTGGTCAAAAATCTATTGTCTTTAGGATGAAATGCAAAGTCATCTGTTTGACATTTAAAACTCATTCCAATCTGACTCTAGTCTACTTTTCCAGGCCTATTACACATTCCTCCCCTTTCCGCACTCTAGAGTTCTGCTATACTGGCCTTTTTTTCTGTTCCTTGTATAGAAAAGTTGAATTGATAATAGAAACCATCATATGGATCATGTTCGGAGCTGCCTGAGCATTCCTGGTTCTATGGCAGCTAGGAGGCCTGTTTATGGACATGTCTGACTTGGGGCTAAAGTCTTTGCATTTCCAGATTATGAACATTCTTTTTACTGGCTTCAGAACCAGAAAAGTTGATGATTCAGGAGATGCATAAAAGAGAGCAATATTCACCTCAGCTTCTCTCTTCCACTCTTTCTGGGAACCTTGTAAGGACTGTTTCAAATTGCTTCCCAAGAGGGGCATAGAGGAAAGAGCAATTTATCCTAATCCCTACCTCAGGCCTCTGGCTGCTATGCCATGTGGCTGTGAGTTCATAGCATCTACAACATATTTCCTGCCTAGGTAAGGTTGAAATTGGCTTTTGGCAGTCTTTTTTGTGCTTGTTCTTTCCAGAACTTAGGAAAATCAATGCCTATCCTAAGATGAAAGTCCTAAGTCCAGTTGCATGGCAGAGGGAGGGGCAAGGAGTAGAGAGTCCTAGGACACTATTCCAAAGTCTTTTAAGAGGACAACCGCTAACAAGAAAATTCGCCCAAACCAGACTGTTTTTACCAGCAAAATATTGTTTAGACAGTGCAAAGCTGATTTGAAATGTAAAATGTCTAGTTAGCAGTCTTGCAAACTACTTTTGTTGTGATGCAGTTTAGATGTCAGTCTCAGCTCACATGATAATGATAGTTATAAGTTGATGGTGAATCCTCTTTTAAGTTGTGTTAGTATGCATTATCTTTTAAGCTTAGCACTTTTTTTGAATGTAGAAATGAAAGACCCATCCCATATCTGATTTATATTATACTTTGAGTACCTTTCTACTCCCCCATTTGGGGGAAAACCAAGATGTGAGCCATAAATAGCTATAAGTAAATTTTTCCTTTCAGTGTCAGGGTAGAGATTTAATGAGTCAAAGAATTTCACAAAAGGATACCTAACCTCTCTAATTAGAGCCTAGGCTCCCCAAGGTCAGAACCTAGTTCAAACTGCCGATCTGAGTCCAGAACAGAAGGGTCATAGCTCCTCAGGTACAGCAGGAATTCCTAAATGCTAGACTCATACAGAATAATCTATTTCTATGTCTTTGAACAAGCTGTCCCCAATTCTTGGAATTCATTCCTTCATCTCTGCTTCTTAGATTCCCTAATTTCCTTAAAAATTCAATTAAAACATTACCCCTTATATAAAGCCTTTCCTGATTCCTCAGGCTGGTGGTAGTGCCCCTCCACCCCAAAATTACTTTGCATTCATTTTGCATTAAATTTTGTCATTTCATTTCTCCCATTAGAATACAAATAGGAATTATTTTGCTTTAGCTTTTGTATCCCTAATGTCTAACATAATGTCTAGCACATAGTGGGTGCTTAATAAATGCTTCCTGATTAATAGAACCCTAGACCACAAATTAATATCAATAAGAAACTTATATGCTCCAAATATCTTGTCATTCAAATTCATAAAGAAAATAATAATTGAACTACAAGAAAGCATAGTCATATGATAGTAATAGGAGATTTCAATACTTCAAAACTTCAAACTCAATTTTGGATAAGTCCAAAAGAAAGAGAAACAAAAGGGGAAAATGTAGAATTGAACAAATTACTGGAGAACTAGAGTTAAAAGATATGACATCTTCTAAATGGGACTGCTCAAATCTCAGTACCACATGATATTTTTACAAAAAGTGACCATGTATTAGGGCACAGAGATATTGCAAACAAGTGTAAAAAGGCAAACCATATTAAAAATAGTCACTGGTTCAAAGATAACAAACAAAAAGCAAAGATCCAAATAAAGATTTACCAATGAAATATTGTGCAACAAGTGGGCCAAAGAACAACTCATAGCAATAATTAATAATTATGTGAAAGAAAATGATAGGGTGGCTAGGTGGTGCAATGAGTAGAGTACTGGCCCTGGAGTCAGGAGGACCTGAGTTCAAATGTGGCCTCAAACAATTTACACTTACTATCTGTGTGACCTTGAGCAAGTCATTTAACCCCAATTGCCCCTCAAAAAAAAGAAAGAAAATGATAGTGATGAAACAACATATCAAAATGTCTAGGGTGTAGTTAAAGAAATTCTCAGGAGGAAAAACAATATTTCTACAAGTATACATTTAAAAGTAGTTAAATAGAGGACTAATAAACTGATTATGACTTTTTAAAAATTAGAAAGACAACAAGTAAACAAACCCAAAATAAATGAAAAAGAGGACATCTTAATAATTAGTGAGAAATAGATAAATTGTGGGGAAACCCATAGAAATGATAAATAAAACTAAAATCTCATTCTTTGATAAGACTAGTAAAATTGATACACCTTTAGTTAATCTCATTTTTAAAAGAGGGCAGAAAATCAAAACAATAAAATAGCAAATGAGAGAGGTGATATCATAAACCAGAAGAAAGAAAAAAATATGTACTAACAAAACTGATAGCACAAAAGAAACAAAGGAATATCTTCAAAAATATAAAATACTGAAACAATTAGAAGGCCAAATAAAGATATTAAATAATCAACTCTCAGAAAAGGAAATAGATCTATCTGTAAAGGAACTACTGGAGGGGGGAAAAGCTCCTGATCTTAACTGATTCACAGGAGAATTCTATCAAATCTTTAAAGAACAATTAGTCCCAATACTTCACAAATTATTCTCAAAAATTGAAAAAGAAGGTACCCTACAAGAATTCTTTTATGAGACAATATAGTCCTAATATCTAAACCAAAGAAAGCCAAAACACAGAAGGAAAACTATGGACTAATATCATTAATGAATATTGACTCAAAAATTTTAAACAAATTCCTGTCAAACACATTATAGTGATATATCAAAGAAATAATTCATTATGACAAAGTGGAATTTATACCAGTAATGTAAGGATGCTTCAACAACAATCCACATAAATCATCAGATTGTAACCCAAGTCCCGAGATCCATTGGTATGGGACTGTCTCCTGTGAAGATAAATACTCCCAACCTGCATAAAGAACTGGATGGAGTTGGTGAGATTAAAAGAGAGGAAAGGGCCACTCTTTTTGAGCTCTTGAGTCTTTTCGAGTCTTTGGACCTTCTTTGCTCTTTTAGGAATCTCTTCAGGCTCTGTAATTGCTTTGGATGCTTCTGCCTTCCAGCTTCAAGAAAGAAGATGTATGATGCCAACTCCACTTCAGGTTGTTCCTTAAAGAAATAAAGAACAACTTAAATAGCTGGACGAATCTTCAGCGCTCATGACTATTTTGTTGTTGTTATTGTTTAGTCATTTTCACTCATGTCCAACTCTTTATGACCCTTTTTTGGAATTTTCTTGACAAATATACTGGAGTGGTTTGCCATTTTTTTCCAGCTTATTTTACAGATGAGGAAACTGAGGTAAACAGAGATTAAAGTGACTTGCTTAGACTCACACAGTTAGTAAGTGTCTGAGGACAGATTTGAACTCAGGCCTTCTTGTCTCCAGGTCTGGAACTCTATCCACTGTACTACTTACCTGCATGCCAATATAATAAAAATGACAATACTTCCTAAGTTAACTTACATTTTTAATGCTACACTAATCAAGTTACAAAGGAGACGCTTTATAGAACTTGATAAATTAATAACAAAATTCATCTGGAAAACAAAAATCTAGAATATTTAGGGTAATGATGAAAAGAAATAGGGAAAAGGGGGATTAACACTTCCAAACCACTAACTATATTATAAAAGAGCTGTCATCAAAAACATATTCATATTGATTTAAAAAATAAAAAGATATATCAGTGGAACAGGCTAAAGAAGGGAGAATCAGAAACAATGGAATTCAATAACCCAGTGTTTGATATAATGGAAAACATAAAATGTGTAGGAAAGAACTCCTTATTTGATAGAGACTACTGGGAAAATTGGAAAGCAGTCTGGCAGAAATGAGGCTTAGGCCAATATCTTTCAACATATTTCACACCACTTTCTAAAAGGATATGCAACTTTAATATTAAAGATCATACAATGAAAAAATTAGAAGAAAAGCTGATCATATATCTCTTACTGCTATGGATAGGAGAAGTATTCTTTTTTTAAATTTTCTTTCTTTTTTTTGGAGGGCATTTGGGGTTAAGTGACTTGCCCAAGGTCAGACGGCTAGTTTTTTGTGTTAAGTATCTGAAGCTGGATTTAAACTCAGGTCCTCCTGACTCCAGGTTGGTGCTCTATTCACCGTGCCACCTAGCCACCCCTAGGAGATGTATTCTTTTTTTTTTTTTTTTAAAGCAATAGGGGTTAAGTAACTTGCTCAAGGTTACACGGCCAGTTATTTCTGGGTGTGGTGCTAAGTCTTCGAGAAGTATCTGAGCCTGGATTTGATCCCCAGGTCATCCCGATACTGGAGCCAGTGCTCTTACTCGCTGAGCCACCTGGCCACCCCTAAGCAATTGGGGGTAAGTAACTTGCTCAAGGTTACACGGCCAGGTGTTTCTGGGTGGGTGCTAAGTGTCTGAGCCCGGATTCGATCCCCAGATCATCCCGACCCTGGAGCCAGTGCTCTTACTTGCTGTGCTACCTGGCCACCCCTAGGAGATGTATTCTTAACCAAACAAGAGATTAACGTAATTACAAAAGAAAAAATAGCTAGTTTTGATTACATGGAAATGAAAAGCTTTTGCACAGACAAAATTAATGCCCCTAAAATAAGAAGGGAAGAGTTAGAATTGAGGGGGGGGAATCTTTAAATCAAATTGCTTTGAGAAGGGTTTGTTACGCAAGATGTATAAACAATATATGTATTATGTATATATATGTAAGTATGT
Organism: Petaurus breviceps papuanus; assembly: GCF_028583685.1. Classification (NCBI taxonomy): domain Eukaryota; kingdom Metazoa; phylum Chordata; class Mammalia; order Diprotodontia; family Petauridae; genus Petaurus; species Petaurus breviceps. The sequence continues at coordinate 2,553 of NW_027186640.1, read as the reverse complement.
ATGTGTGTGTGCATAGCATATTTGTGTAAGAATAATAGAAATTCCCTAATAGATAAGTGGTAAAAAAATATGAACAGTTCTCAAAAGTATTGCAGAGTATTCACAACCACATGGAAGAATGCTTCAAATCACTAATAATAAGAGAAATGAAAAAAATAAAACAACTTTAAGGCTTCACCTCACATGCTACACATTGGCAAAGATGACCAAAAATGGCAATACTTAATGTTGGAAAAGTTGTAGAATGCTAAGTACATTAATACACTGTTGTTGGAGCTGTAAAATGGTACAACCATTTTAGAAAGCAATTTTGAATTATACAAACAAAGTCATTAAAATGTCCATACCCTTTGAATCAGAGACTCCGTTATTGGGCTTATGCTCCAAAGAAGTGATTAATAAAAAGTCCCAATATACACTAAAATATTTATAGTAGCACTTTTTGTGATAATAAAGAATTGGAAATAAAGTAGATGTCCATTGATTAGGGAATGACTTAACCAATTATGGTACATACATGTAACAATACATGGAATATTAATGTGCTATAAGAAATTATGTATGTGATGAATATTGAGAAGCACAGAAAAATCTACATGAAATGAAGTTGACTGAAGTAAGCAGAGCAAGAAAACAATATATACAGTTACTACCATAGTGTAAATAGAAAGAACTACATATAAAAAAATTAAATCAAAAGTGAATGTAACAAAATTATAAAGATCAAGCATGACTTGAATGAAGACATAGAAGAGGACACCCTTAACTCATTCCTTCATATAAGTGGGAAGACCTCAGGTGTTACACACTGGATATATTTTAGTACTCTTATTATTATTATTTTTTATTTTACATCATTCATCTCCACAAAATTTTGAGTTACAAATTGTCTACCCATTTTCCCCTAACCAACACCCCAAAACAGAGATTCCACTGAATATCCCTTCCCCCAATCTACTCTCATCCCTTATCTTCTCCCATCCCCCCTCCAACTTTCCAGTAGAGTACAGTGGATCTCTATGTCACAGTGCCTGTATATCTTATTTCCCACTTATATGTAAAATAATAATAATATATTTTAAACATTTAATTTTAAACCTTTGAATTCAAGATTCTTTCCTTAACTCCCTCGTCACCCATCCTGACTGGGAAGATAAGCAATTCAATATAGGTTGTACATGGGTAGCTATGCAAAACATTTCCATACTGGATATATTGTGAAAGACTGACTATATTTCCCTCCATCCTATCCCACACCCCACTAGTTCTATTCTCTACTTTGATCCTGTCCCTTTTCAAAAATGGGTGCTTCCAACTTCCCTTCCCCCAAGCCTGCGATCCCTTACATCAACCCCCCTCTCATCCCTTTCCTCCCTACTCTCCTGCAGGGTGAAATACCCTATTTAGTGTGTATGTCATTCTCTCCTTAAGCCAAATTCAATGAGAATAAGGTTGACTCATTCCCTTTTGCCTTCCTGTTTTTCCCCTCCATTGTAACAGTTTTCCCTTGCCTCTTCTATATGAGATAATTTACCCCATTCTATCTCTCCCCATCTCCTCTTATTATATTCCTCTCTCACCTCTTAATTTCACCTTTTAAGTACCATCCCTTCCTATTCAATTGGTCCTGTGCCTTCTGTCTATGTATACCTGTACACATATATACACAGACTCACATATGTATTCATATGCCTGTATACCCTCCTGTATAGACATATTTTATGTATATGTATATATATATATATATATATATTTACATTTTTATTCCCTTCAACTGTTTCCATACTGAAAAAAAGTTTCATAAGTTACAATGATCATTTTTCCATGTAGGAATGTAAGTAGTTCAACTTTGATAAGTTCCTTATGATTTCTTTTCCCTGTTTACCTTCTCATGCTTCTCTTGCTTCTTGTATCTGAGTGTCAAATTTTCTATTCAACTCTGGTTTTTTCGTCAAGAATGCTTGAAAGCCCTCTATTCCACTGAATGACCATATTTTCCCATGAAGCATGATACTCAGTTTTGGTGGGGAGGTGATTCTTGGTTTTAATCCCAGCTCCTTTGACCTCCAGAATGTCATATTCCAAGCCCTTTGATCCCTCAGTGTAGAAGCTGCCAGATCCTGTGTTATCCTGATTGTGTTTCCACAATATTCAAATTGTTTCTTCCTGGATGTTTGTAATATTCTCTCCTTAATCTGGGAATTCCAGAACCTGGCTATAATATTCCTAGGAGTTTTCTTTTTGGGATCTTTTTCAGGAGGTGATCAGTGGATTCTTTCAACCTCTATTTTGCCCTTTGGTTCTAAAGCATCAGGGCAATTTTCCTTGAGAATTTCTTGAAGAATGACTTCTAGATTATTTTTTTGATCATGGCTTTCAGGTAGTGCAATAATTTTTAAATGATCTCTCCTGGATCTATTTTCCAGGTCAGTAGTTTTTCCAATGAGATATTTCACATTGCCTGTTATTTTTTCATCTGTTTGAATCTGTTTAATAGTATCTTGATTTCTCACAAAGTCACTAGCTTCCATTTGCTCCAATCTAATTCTGAAG
>NW_027186639.1:0-29235 GCF_028583685.1 Petaurus breviceps papuanus | reverse complement strand
TTTTTTTTTTTTTTTTTTGGAGAGCAGTTAGGGTTAAGTGACTTGCCCAGGTCACATGGCTAGTTTTTGTGTTAAATGTCTGAGGCCGGATTTGAACTCGGGTCCTCCTGACTCCAGGGCCAGTGCTCTATTCACTGCGCCACCTAGCCGCCATATGGAAACCCTTTAGAAACAGTATTGTTAGGTGGTATTATTATCTTCCTTAAAAAACTTACTGCGTCTACTAGGTGGTACAGTGAATAGAGCACTGGCCCTGGAGGCAGGAGGACCTGAGTTCAAATTAGACCTCAGACAGTTAACACTTAGTAGCTGTGTGACCTTGGGCAAGTCACTTAACCCCATTTGTCCTGCCTTCCCCCCTTCAAAAAAAAAAAAAAGAAAAAACTTGCTAATCATATCACTGTCACATAGAGACCTCCAGGGGCTCCCCATTGCCTTGGATAAGGTTCAGCCTTGTTAACATGAGATTTAAGGCCTAGGGGAAGCTAGTGGATTGAGAGTGTTGAGCCCTAATCCAGCCTCAGGCACTGGTTAGCTGTGTGATGCAGGGCAAGTTGTTCACCCTCTGTCTACCTCAGTTTTTTCAGCTGTAAAATGGTGATAATAATACCTCCTATTTCCCAGGGTTGTTGTGAAGATAAACAGTGCTTGGCACATAGTAAGCACTTAATTAACGTCTATTTCCTTCCTTCCTTCCCAATCCGCCCTGAGGCTGGTGCAGTTTTGTGAAGAGGAGAAGTGGAAGAGAAACTTGGCCAGGTTTACTGCAGTGACCTCTTCCCCCTCTGAACTCCCATGGCCTTTATTTTCTGCACACTCACTCAGCCATCTGAGTGAGTATTGTGTGACATCTGTGATATTTTTGTCATTGTTACTTAAATCTTTTACTTTTTCCATGTCTTCACCATACCTTTAGCAAACATGAACTTCTTTAAGGCAGGGTTAGCATGACACTTCTTTGTACCTAGCCAGTAAATTTTTGGTAATTGAATTTGGTGATTATGGAATTTTCTTTTGAGACACGGATGGAAATAATCATTCTTCTCCATTCTCACATGCCTAAAACTTTTGCTTCAGTTGAATGGATGTTCCTGGGGCCAAGGTTGGGAATGGGGGAAGGGAGCTCTGAGGGTTCCCAGGTGGACTGGAGGGAGAAAAGGCCAGCCAACCTGTGACTTCCAGGTGGATAAGAATGAGCTGCTATTTGTGGACCCTTCCTCAGCCCAGTGTTCTCCACTCTGATGCTGCCAGAATATTCTTTTAGAATTTTCCTTCAGATCAAAGAAGCGAAGGAGAAAATGCACAGTACTAACTGCAACAGCATATAACTTTGCTTTTGATAACATTTGCATGACTGTAATTGCTGAGTTTTTAAACTATTAGAGCTGACAGATCTGAGACTGTCTAGTTCATTGTTCTGGTACTAAAGCCACTCAGTCCAACCTCATTTTATATATGAGGAAACAGAGCCAGGAAGGTTAATTTAACTAAAGTTTACTATACTAGTTAGTGAAGGTCTGGGGGACTATACCCAGGTCTCATGATTTTTAATCAAGAATGCTTATTTAGTTACTTATTCAACAAATATTTATTGAGTATAAGACACTGTGAGAGATACGAAATACAAGGCACAACCCAAGACTATATAATTGGGGAAAGAAGATGGCCGCTGGACTGCTCCTAACTTAAAGAGGTGGTTTAGAGCTCTGTCAAATTTAACAGTGCCCTGGGACTATAATAGGGAAATGAAGAGCCAGATTTTGGCTAGGGTAGCACTGCTCCCTGAGATACCTAGGGCTGCAGAATAACTGTGTACTTTCCTTCCCCTGGTCACTTCTTGGCTCTAAACACTCTTTACTCTCGTTCTTTTCTTCCAGAGGTCCTTGGGGATTATCCTGCTTTCTGTCCCTTCTTTCTATTTCCGTAACATACTTTCCACCAGGAATTTTCTCCATCTAGTGTCTGCAATGGAAGAGAATGAAATCTCAAGATTTTTCCCTACCCTTCTGTCCTTGAAGCAAATACGAGGTCTGGGAAATGGGCATTGGGTAAAGATTCCTCTTCTAATATTCCCCGTTGCTCCCATCTTCCCTTTTCAACTTTGAGCCTTTGCAGAAAAAACAAAATCACCCAGGTACCGATGATGGTTCTTTGAGGTACAAAAAGGAACAGAAGTATGATTGATCTACTTCTAAATCAAAACCGTATTATAGCCCTTCTAGGCTCCAGTATTTTTGTTAAAGGATTCAACCTTACGGTGAAGCATAAGAGGGAGACTGCTCAGGTCAAGTCAACTATTGCCCACTATGTGCCAGGCCCTATGTTTAGTGCTGGCAATAATACAAAGAAAGCCTGCAACAGTACCTGCTCTCAAGGAGCTTGAAATCTAATGGAAGAATATAACACACAAATGATTATGTACAAATAAGATATAGACAGGACAAATTGAGGCTAGACTCAGAAGTAGCAATTTTTTTTCTTTTTGGAGGGCAATTGGGGTTAAGTGACTTGCCCAAAGTCACACAGCTAGTAAGTATTAAGTATCTGAGGCTGGATTTGAACTCTGGTTTTCCTGACCACAAGGCCGGTGCTCTATTATTCACTGCGCCACCTAGCCGCTCCAAGGCTAGACTCAGGAAAAGCATTTCAGTTAAGGAGGTCTTCTTGGGGTGCTGGAGGAGTGATTCTATGGCATGTTGAATCAGACATTGTTATATATTGGCACCATCAGGTCAAGGCAGCTTGGCTTCCACTGTTTAGGAGCTGGAAGAACTCTGTGGGTATGACAGTGGCATTGTGTGTGGGATTTTCTGATTTTAGTGCTCCTAACTCATGGGCTCCCAGTGAAGTCAATTGTCAATTATATATTCCGCTGATGGTAAACATTAGGGCAGATTATCCAGTTTCAATCAACTATTTTGGGGTTGTGACTCTACTTCCTGGGAATAAGGAGATTTGTAATAGGATTGTGCAGAACATGGTGCCTTACACGTCCTATGGACTCAGAGAGGAATAAATGGAAGAGGGACTGTAGTCTGTAATCAGTTGGGTAGCACAGCAGTGAAGCAGGATCCCTCTTGGAGAAATTTCTGAATGAAGGATTTTGTCTCCTACCTGGGCAAGACTCGTATCTTTCTTAGTTTTCCCTAGCAAAGGGAAAGAAGAAGAACAGCAGGAAACTTTTCTTCAACCTGTGAGGAAAGATGCGAATGACTCCTGTTGGGAAGGTGTTTGGGGGACAAAGTGCTCTTCTCCACTCAACAGATTTGAAGCCGTCATCCCACTTCTTGTGATGGAAACTCAGCTGGGCTGTGAGGTTCCATATCTAGAAGAATGAGAATGTTCACTGAAGCCGGATCCCCACACTCAGCCTCATGGGCCCCTCCCTCTCCCACATCATAAGGAAACTCTTTCTTAGTGTAACTTAAATCAGTCTCCAGAATTGAACAAATTATCAGAGGCCGACCCTGGGTCCACTGCCTCTATGGAAGAATCGTGTCTAAAAGCAGCTAATATAGATGTCCAGTTTTCCTTCCAAACTGAAAAAACATAATCTCCCCCACATCTCCTTTGGTCTCATTGTCTCGTTCCCCTCCTTTTCAAGTATATTCTCTTCTGTGGCCCAGCATGAGAACTGTATGTGTGTAACTGAGCCTGAGTGCTAAAGAGAAACAAATAACAAGCTGGCTTGTTAAGATATTAGTAATCTGTGGTTCAGAAGTTGAAAATGATCAAAAGAACCTTTTGATAGTTATTTTGACTGAACTACTCCCTTTCTACTAAAATAAGTATTTACAAAAGCAAGGATTTGAATAAGCAGTACCCCCTCCACTCCCCCCCCCAAAAAAAAACAAAACAAAACCCAACACAACAGCAGCAGCAAGAAAACCACCAACACTTCAAACTATGGAATTAACATTTAAACATTTGTCTACATGGCAACAATTTGATAGGCAGCTTCGATTAACCACTTCTCCCCATTTTCTTGGTCAGTGCCAGGTTATTATTAATTTTTTAAGTCTAGCTGTCATGGACCAAAAGAGCTCTTCTTGCTTCAATGGTTCCTTCCTTGTAAACAGATTCCTTGAATATAAATCCTGAATTCATAATAAAGTTCTCTAGAGAAATGCACCACATCATTATAGTGAAGCTTTTTCATAACCCATTCTCGTCTTTTATTGGCGTAGTTAAGAAGACTGGGGGTGGTGGTAAGCTTTGTGTTGTCTTGAATAAATAAATATGACAGGGAAAAGGATATGGGCACAACAGCTAGAACACCAGATTTTTAAACCTTACAAAATCAGACATTCACCCCATTCCCCCCCCCCCATTTTTGGTCAAGCAAACTTAATATAATGGTTCCAAGGTCATGTAAAATCAAAGAGAACAAAGTACATTGCCCAGGGCACCTGGAAAAATCATCCTATGTAATGGAACATTTGAACAGAAGGTTTTGGGTGCTTCCCACTTAAGTGTGCTTGTCCCCTTCCGGGGAAGGAAATGCCAAGGTTATCATAATTCTTTTTTTCCTTAAGAGAAAGGTTTCTTGTAAGCAGTCCTTTCAAAGAGAGTACTGAATTTTTACATTGTGATTACATTGTGAATCAAGGTGCTTGATGTGAATTTTATTAAACAAATTATATATGTATATATATATACACACACATATGCACATATTTATATACAGCGAGTTATAGCTGTTAAAGGATGAGAAAATTGAGGGGAGAGGAAGAAAATTTTCTTGTGCTTGTTTTTGAAGGATTTTTATAATTATAATTATAATTCAACCTTTTAAGAGTGTTTGCAAAGCATTTTGTATACATTATTCCATTTAACCCCTCAACAATGGTGTGAGGAAAGGTGCTAATGTTATCTCTGTTTCACAAATGAGAAAACTGAGGATCAGAGACTGAGTAATTTGCCAGGGCCCCACGGTTAGTAAATGTCCAAGGTGAGACTTTGTTTGACTTCAGATATGGATGCCAGGATGCCTCTCTGGCTCCTTTAAATAAATGGGCAAATATTACTGTGATTATTTGGTACAGTGATGCAGTAAGTCTGCGAACAGTAATGTGGTGGTGCCAGTATGTCCAGTGTGCTAACCCTAATTTGAAAGAATAGAATCATAGCACAGAATAATAGGGTTTTAGAGCTAGAAGGAACCTTGTCCAGCCTTCTCCTTTTATTATTGAGGGAGCTGATGATGGACGGATCACATGACTTGCTTGAGGTCAGGCAGCTAGTTAATAACAAAGCCAGGATTACCCTGGTCTCCTGACTCCTTTTCAAGTAGTCAGCTTTAAAAAAAAAATTGCTTATAAGGGAAGGGAACCAAGTGCATTATTTTTAACAGATGACCCTTCTCTGCTTCTGCTTTCATTTTCTTCTCTGAGAGGTAGAATTGAATTCCTCAACAGTATATCTAAAAACTAAGCTCCAGCTTCCACCACCACTATCTCTGACCCTGCTACAAGTGGAAAAGAACCCTTCCTTCCTCCCCAAATCTTCAATGCCAGCCTGAACGCTCCTTAAATCACATTCTATTTATTATTAGAGCTATTTACACATGTAGCTTATTGTAAGCTAATCGAGGGCAGGTCTCTGCTTTTTAAATTCTTTGTATCTTTAAGCTCTTATCACAGCTTTGCACATAGTAGATGTTTAGATTCTAAAGACCTGTTCCACAGATAGTGAGCCCTTAGTATCAGTCTATTGTTAATACTTGTTTTAATCGTTTTATTATGATAATAGTAATAATTATAACAATAAATAGCATTTTTTTTTCTTTTTTGGAGGGGGGAAGGCAGGGCAGTTGGGGTTAAGTGACTTGCCCAAGGTCACATGGCTAGTAAGTATTAAGTGTCTGAGGCCAGATTTGAACTCAGTCCTCCTGACTCCAGGGCTGGTGCTCTATTCACTGTGCTGCCTAGCCGCCCCCAATAGCATAATATTTTAATAATTTAAAATTACTTAATTTACTTAAAAATTTTTTTAAAGTTTTATTATCTAAGGACAGAAATGTCATCTTTTTAAGATTTCTGATCATGCCCAATAACTTGGACCAGCTGAAGCTCCATGTCAGTGCTTTCCCTCCATGTCACTGCTTGGTCAAAATAGTCAGCTGCCCCTTAATTAAGTTAGCAACTAGCATATGTAATGAGCCCACTATGTACAAGGTGTTGTGGAAAGTACTGGTGATATGAAGGCAAAAGACTGCCCCTGCTCTCAGGGAGCTTCTCGTCTAATGGGGGAGACAGCATGCAAACGTATTCTATGAACAATATATATAAAGGATCAATTGGAGATGATCAATACTAAGATTAAGAGGACTAGGAAAGGTTTCTTACAGAAAGTAGGACTTCAGCTGAGGCCTGAAGGAAGCTAGAGAAGCCAGAAGGTGCCAGAGATGAGGAGGGAGTGAGAGAAATGATTATTTCTCTTATATTAATAATCAATTATTGAATTAGGGTCAGGATTTTTTTTTAACCTTCCTATTTCCTCCTTTAAAAATCAACCCTTTTTTATTCAGCCAGCATCTGCAGGACATTGCTGATAATGAGATTGGATTAATTTTCTCCTCAATCTTGTTCAGATACCACCAGAGTAGAGAAGCCCATTGTGTTCTACACTGGCTTGGGGGTTGGGGTTGGGGTGAGGGGCTTGTGTGTAGATTCTTTGTTTACATTCGCCACGACCGGGGGTGGTTTGGGAGCAAAAGTGACATAATCGAAGGCCTCCAGCCCTCTTAAGAATAGGTATGCCTCTCATAATAGTCATTCTTTTAATTAATTGTTAACCAATCAGAGTTGTCAGGAAATACCCACTCTTCCAAGGACATACAAGCATCAAAAAGCCACCATGATCCCTCTGTGGTTCAAGAGAGATGGTCAAACGACCAATCCTTTTATTAATATTCTCTAGCCACGATTAATAAAATGATTAATTACCCAGAAGTCATGTCTCTTGAACTTTTTATTCTTCACATGGGTGGGCCCATGACATGATCAGACCTACATTTTAGGGAGAAACTAAATTGTACCTAGAACAGACTCTGGCTGGTGCTGGGGAAGGAGTCAACATCAAGGTGTGATATGTAAGTCAATACTGAGTGTTCAGCTGCTTTTTCCAGAGACAAGCAGAGACAGAACTTTGTGTAGTGAGATGTGTGTACACAGCTTTCCTTTTGGCCTGGGGAATGAATTGCACCTTGCTCTGTGAGGGCTGTCATTTCCCCAGTATCAGTTGCCCTGTGAGCAGCGGCCTTTCTGGATAACTTGGGGGACACCTCCCTCCCCGCCCCCACTTAGACGGATGCTGGATTCCAGAAAATGATGCAGAAACTGCTGTGGAAAAGGGAGGAGGAGAGATGGGAGGGTGTGACCCAAGTCTGGGCAGGTGTGGTTTTCAGACAGATTCATTTGTCAGTGTGTAGCTAGTTGCACATAGTGTGGAGGTGAAACACAAGTCTGGCTGAACTGTAAAGTATGGTCTCTTTGTCCTGAGGAGAGAAAGAGATTGATCTCCAGAGCGTTGGCCATGAGAAGAGGAGTGTTTGGCCACAGCAGTTCAACATGGAAGGATCGCAGTCTGCCTGAGTGATTTCTCTGCCATACAAGAGCAATCACAGATCTTTCAAAGTATCAAAATATTGTCATCCCCCAGAAATTGAGCCCTCTACCTCATTTGTGAGCCGTGTGTCAGTAAGGCAGTTAGTCAGCCAGTATTTATTGCTATACTGTGCTAACCCCTGGGAACATAAATACAAGGAGAAAGAAAGATAGCCTCTGCCTGGAGGAGCTTACATTCTGATGAGGGAAGACAACACATAAAAGGAAGCTGAGAAGGGATGCCAGGCCAGTGGGATAGTTGAGGAAGGTTGGAGCGTAGCCTAGAGAGGAGTAAGACTATATTGATATATTCAATTGAGTTAGCATTAACCTTAAAATTTGTAATTAAAATATGCTGCAGGATCAGATTTAGTATCTAGGTTATTCAACTTGTCTGAGGGAGAAAATGTATATTTTATGTGAATGTTGAGAATTATTAGCTGATTTAATGATGATAATAACGACTAGAATTTATATAGTGCTTTAAGGCTTGCAAAACACTTTACTAATATTTCATTCCGTCCTCACAAAAACTCTGGGAGGTAGGTGCTATTATTCCCATTTTACCAAGGATGAAACTGAGGCAGATAGTGGTTAAGTGACTAGCCTAGGTAAGTATGGTGTTATTGTTGTTCAGCTGTTTTCAGTTGTCCAACTTCTGTATGTCTTATGGGTCTTTATTCCTTTCATAAAATATTTTTCTTATTATGATCACCATCAAAAAAACACAAAAATTTTCAATATACAAAGAACCCCCCAAAAGATTTTCTGAACTCATAAACTACTGTTACTGAACTTTTTCCCTCAAAGATATCAGACAATAAATAGTATGTAAAAATTAGCATGTTTCTGTTCTAAATGAAACAGCATACTGTGTACAGTTGAAAATTGTCAATAATTTCACTTTCACAAAAATGATTTATCGATTGTTTCTACTGAGAGAAGGGAGCAGAAACATCAGGAACCCCAAATGGTGAATTATCACAGAGTCATTCCTGTTTGGTTTTTGGATTTTTATTCCATTGTTGTTGGTTGATGATCTGGGGCTTCTTCTCCTTACCTGGCCTGGCTGTGGTGATTTCTAGGCAGTTCCAGAGCTGAAGCACTTGAGAAAGATTACTAAGAGCTAGCTAGATCTAGCAATCAGATCCAAAGGCCTGACAGGATAAACTGGTAAACTCTTTACTTTCTGCAAACTGCCCTTTTGCTTAACTTCTTCCCCAGCCCTCTCCTGGCCAGAAATCTGATGGTTGCAAGCCTGGATTTAGGTTTACCCACTCTCAGGTGAAGTGATTAAATGTTTGGGTTTTTTATTTTTTCTGAAGGGATTGAAATTTTAACAAAATGATTAAGTTTTTATTTGGTGCAAGCTGTCAGTTGTGAGTTGAGATACAAAGGGAGTGTAGATCTGTTCTTGTGAACTGAAAGATAAAGCTGCTCTAAATTCCCTAACAGTTAATCTTTGGTTTCTGTAATCTAGCAGAAAGAGGATTGAGGTCTAAGAAGGAATCAGATTGGCAGTTTTTAGCTGTGGGACCTTGATCAATTAACTTAGCAGCCAGGAGTAGGGAACCTGTGGCCTCGAGGCCTTATATAGGCCTCTAGGTCCTGAAGTGCAGCCCCTTGACTGAATCCAGACTTCACAGAAAGATTTGTTCAAGAGGATCTAGAAGGTCATATGTGGCCTCGAGGCCACAGGTTCCTCCCCTACCTCCCAACCCTTCTGGTACCTCAGGTTTGTTTCTCCAAACAATGGAAATAATAACACTTTCATTAACTGTCTCGTTGAGTTGCTATAAAGACCAGTGGAATAATAATGCATGCAGAGTACTTTGCAAATCATAAAGAACGGAATCCATGTAAACTATTATTTATATATTTCTGAACAGTCATTTGGAGTTGACTGTTTTAAAGCTATCTTATGCTCAGCTACCTCCAATGAAGCCTGAGTTTCTATGGTGTGGTAATTGTTTTTTCTCCTTTTTTGTGTACTTAGGGTTTTATAATCAAGCCCTCCTCAAACCCTCTTGATTCTAGTACCTCCCTTCTTTTATTTACTTCCTATTTATCCTTGCTCTTCATATATTTGTTTGCATGTTGTCTTTCCTTTTAGATCATAAGCTGCTTGAGGGCAGGAACTCTTTTGCCACTATTTGTATCCCTAGCTCTTACTACACAAAGCCTGGCCCATAGTTCGCTTTATTAATATTGATTGATTGACAGTTCTTATAATCTTATTACTAAACTAAACTAATAATCTTATTACTAAACTAAACTTGGAAAACTTTAAAAAGTTAATTTTCATTTTTAATATGAATGATTAAGCTTAATTATAGAAGTGTTGTCTATGAAGGAAAAATGTAATCTTTTTAAAGTTCCAAAATTTGGCTCCAGAATATGGCAGTGATGTTAGAAATCATGAGAAAATTTTAAATCTCATAGTTTTGTAATATTGGCATACATTTAAAATGTTAAAAATGAGATATAGTTTAAAAAACTTTGGTTTCATTAGAAGTTTATGAGAATTTTAAGCCTAAGAGAATAATTAGTACCTTCATTCAGGCCTCCCCCCCCCCCCATTCTTTGCCTGTAGGAGGAAGAAGAGATTTATTTTTAAAATCATTGTCTGGAATTTGTACCCCAAGGTCCATTCAGTACATTCAGTTCAATATTCTAGACTTGGATTGTCTATGCAGGAGCTTAGAAATTTAAGATCATTTAATCTAGTCTTTTTTTTTTTTTTCCTCCTCCAGATGAGGTCTAGGGTAGTTAAAGAACCTAGACCAGTTCTCTTGATCCCCAATCTCATGGGTTTGTTGTTCTACTTCAAATGATGGCCTGGTATACCGAGTCATATCACCAATCTGTAGGAATCTGGGCTAAACACTTTCTGATTGCTAGATCTAGCTAGCTCTTAGTAATCCTTTCTCAAGTGCTTCAGCTCTGGAACTGCCTAGAACTCACCACAGCCAGGCCAGGTAAGGAGAAGAAGGACCTTTCAGGAGCTAAATCAAGTCATACCGTGTTTCCCCGATAATAAGACACTGTCTTATTATATTTTTGGACAGAAAAACACCAGAGGGCTTATTTTCAGAGGAGGGCTTATTTTAATGAACATTGACAGCAATTTTAATAAACAGGTAAATGTGAACAAAAAAATGTACCAGCAAGCAAATCACTGGGGAAGAACAGGATGACGCGCTCACTGCTGCAGCTCTGATTGGATGCAGCTCGGAGCGCCGTGTGCGTTTCACGGGGGGGAGGAGGGGCGGACGGGGGTCGGTGCATACAGAGGGTACCGTAATGTAGCGTGTAGCGCAGGGGATCACCTTCACTACAGTAGCAATCTCAATAGGGCTTATTTTCGGGGGGAGGGCTTATTTTAGAGGAATCTTACACAGTAAGGGGAGGGCTTATTTTCGGGATAGGTCTTATTATCGGGGAAACACGGTAGCTAGGTGGCTGGTTATAGACTCTGAGGAAAGAGGGGGCAAGCCTGGTTTTAGGCCAAATTTCAAAGTGAAATTTGTCTTTGGCTCCTTTCTATCTCTCTTCCTTTCTCTTGTTCTGTGGCCACCCTTCTCTCCCCTGGGAGTCTCTTGTTGCCTTCATATTTCCCCTTTGACTGTTTAAAGGCTACTCAACCTTCCCTTCTTCTAAATTTATAATCCTAATTCTACACGTGCTCCAATTCTCTTTCCTTCTTACCTTCCCTTCCCCTTTTCCTCCTTGTACCAGTAAAAACTCCTATTAATTCATTTTCCTAATTCTTAGTAAGAATTAGTATTAGTAAGCTGTACATGACTGATAGCTCTTTCTTCTTTCCCTCTTGCAGGATCATTTGCTTATTAACCCAAATGAGTCTCTAAATTGGCAACATTTCAGACTCTGTCTCCTGTCCTTAATCAATTTTCTGTCTTGCACCTTAAGTTTCTTAGAACACCTAGATAAGTCATCTTATAGTAAAGAGTTCTGGTTGACTGGGGAAGTCCTCTTGGGTTTATAAATTTAGGAGTCTTCTCCTAAAGGGCTCCATACCTACTGCCTTCTGAGATACCCCTCCTCCCCAAGACCACCTCCAGATGCCCTGAGAAATACACAGCTTGATCTGGGTTCTTTGAGCCACTCTTCCTTCCCAAGTCCATACTCCCCTTACCACTACCACCCACCTCCCCACCCCCAAATAGTTGAATAATTTTTCTCTTACCTTCATTTGGCAGCAAATGTGTAAGAGAGAAGGCTACAAATGGTGGGATTTACCCAAGGCTGACACTTGGCTTTAATGCAAGATATGATAAGGGGCTAGTGATTCAAGAGAGAAGAATAATATAGAGTTGAATTATTTCACCAAGGAATCAAGATGGGAAAAAGAGGAGGGAGTGGTTAGTTCAAGGGAGATGCCTGGGAGAGAATTGAGGGATCAAAGGATTGGATCTCATGGTGAGGATGAAGAATAGAGTTATATAAGGGAAGCCAGAGGCAAGGGAAGGCAAAAGCAGAGGAGAAAAACCAAGAGATTATGGTTGGATAAGGGTAATTCAGAATTCTTGAACATGGAGGTGGTACACGATGGGTGATGGCAAGATCGAGGGTATGATCATCTGTGTGTGGCTGAGGTGGGGCAGTGGAGAGGAGAGCAGGCTGAGGAACTGAGTGGTTCAGGTATTTGAGAGAGAATCAATAGATATGTTGATGTTCCCTATGTATGGGGAGGAGAGGAAAGTGGGAAGCCAAGTTTTGAACTCATTGAGGGAGGAAGGGAAGTGCCATGGAGGTCAGTAGCCAACAGCTAAGCTACCAGGATTTTGATTGGGTAGGAGATATGAATATGGGGAGAGAGAAATTGGAAGTGACAGTGGGAACCAAGGAGTGAAGGTGCAGTCAGTCCTGGAAGGGGGTGGCCAGACAGGTTGTGTCATCTAAAGGGAGCCAGATTTCAGTGTAAGGATCTCCTCTAACCAGCACAGGCTGGCACTTCTCTGAACTGTCCAGTCTTAGAGAATTGCCTCAGAGCATTTCAAGGGTGAGTAATTTACTCAGGGCTCACAGAGGCAGAGTATGAACCCAGATCTTCCTGGCTTGAGATTGTCTCTCTTCACCATGCAACACTGCCTCTTAACGATTATGCTTATCAAGTGTCAAATTAATTTTGTAAATCTGAAATCTAAGAATATGCCCTGATTTCCAAGGTTTTTATGTGGCCCTTCTGTCTTTAGACAGATATGCTTATGGTCCAGCAGCATGGTAATTTGATAAAAGTTTTTTAAAAATAAGATGAGAGTAAACGAACACCTTGATAGAATGCTCAGTATAAGACTGGAGAGGAAATGAATAACCAGATACAAAAACACATTTTAGAAAAAAAATTCAGCAAGGGTTAAAACCAGATTCTGGTTACCAGAACATGAGAACATTCTCATGGTCCAGTTCTTTGAGGTTTTGCTGTAATTGTCCTTTATCTGGCCAAAGTCACATTTGTGGTCTCCATAGTTAATGACCTCTCTCTTGGATTACTTTAATAGAGTCTTGAAAAGAGCCAACAATCCCACCCCATGTTTGTGCTAAGGTTTCAGTAAAGAATTTGTATTTCCTCTGTCTTATTTGTGTGTGTGTTTTTTTTAGAGAGGAATAGACATTTAAAAGGGAAAAAAATAGAAAAGTTGCAACTGCTACTATTTTGCATGTTATTTGCAAACTTGTTGCTTGACACAGTTCAGCAGGACAACACCAAGCTATGGACAATGCAGGGCCTCTATATCAGGGATTCTAAGGAGCATACAATAGCTTTGCTCTTGGGCGTACTCCAGCTGCTTGTAATTGCTTGGTGGCAAGGGTAGACTGTCATCTAAAATACTATATGGCCTAGGGCTCTCATTCTCTGTATCCCCTCTTTCCAGCTTGGCTTACTAGGAGACTCTGTAGTCTCCAGGTGTGTAGTCTCCATGAAGTGTATCATTGTTAAAGCTCAATATTTTAAAAATGCATCCTCTCCTGATGAAGAAAATCCAAGACTGAAATAAGCCCTCTAGCTATCCAGGGACATGACTTGTAGGGAGATATCAAGTTTTCAATATTTTATGACTTGGGATTTAGTTATATGTTCAGTTCATATTTCAAAATTTTAAATTGACTGATTCTAATGACAGTATAATAGCAGTGTTTGAGCATCTGGACAATACATTTTTCTAAAAGAGTTTATAGCCATAATAGATTAAGAAAAAACCAAGAAAGATGAGAATGTTAAACCATCATTGCAAATAACTATAATCTCTACCTATATAGTGAGTCATAGAAATGCTGATTTCATTCATGTGCTAGAAAGGAGGGGAAGAACTGGTTTAGGAGAATAATGTACACTGCTGAGGGTTTCTTGTTTTTTTGATAATCGTCTGCAAGGCTTAATTATAAAGCGTTCAGATTTTAAATTTTTACGTGGTTGAATTTTGTTGGTACAGTGATTTTCAAATGCTTTCTTTAAAATACCACATGCAAACACACACACACCTCAAAACAAACTTCATTCTGAATTTTTCTGAGTTTCTAGTCTTTTATAGTCCTTTTTTTTGCAGTTGTAATTGGTATATTTCATAACTGTATTTGAAAAATCCACAAGAAGTATTTGGTGACAAATGTACTTTCAACTACTAAAAAAAAAAAAAAAAAGAACCCCAGATGAGTTAAATCTAGCAAAGGGAAAGTTTTGTTTCGTTGGTTTCTGGGGTACCTTTAATGAGCTTACGTGAAAGGTTTTCATTTGGGATTGCTTAAAAACAAGCATGTTTTATTTTCCCCGGTGATCAAAATGATAATGGATTTCCTTTAGAAGACTAGAGTCTTCTGCAACCAAAATGGAAAACTTGTTTCTACATTTTATATAAAATCTTTTGAAAAGTTTGAGTACTGGAACATAGGACCACAGATTGCTTTTGATTTTGACTTCATAAAATTTGTGGATTGAGTTGAAGAATTGAATACAACTTTTATTTGAGGGACTTGCTATAGTATACAATCCAGAACAATAAGGCTTAATTACAGGGGGAAAGGGGAATAGATATGTGTATATAAAGGTGTAAATACACATATAATTACATAATTATATGTATACACACATATAAATATGTGTGTATATCTATATGGTTTTACAAAATATCAACCATTCCAGTCAATCCAAATATATTTCCACTCAATCCAAGTTTCACATTATAGCAACTGAAACATAGAGTGGGCAGTGGCTATTTACTGTTTTTTAAATTCAGTTTTTAAGTGTTATTTTGTTCTTTTACCTCCTGCCACGGGGTAAAAAACAAAAACAAAACCTTTATAAAAAGCAAAGTCAATCTAAACAAATTCCTGTATTGACTATGTCCAAAAATATATAACTATACATTAATTAGTCCATCACTTTTCTGTAAGGAAGTAGTCAATAGTAATTAAAGGCTAGTATTGTAAATTTATTCAATTTGACTGCACATAAAATATCACCTTTTCAACATTCTATATGTCTTATACTCCCTCAGGTCACCATTAAACATTCCATCATAATTTGGTATTATAATATTTATCTTTCTCTCTCTCTCAATGTAGATTATCTAAACAGAATTCTATGATACTATTATAAAAACTGGTCACACAATATTTGTGTTCATGTCAAATATATGTACATGCTATTGCAATGAATAAAACAAAATCATTTAGAAGCATTACCAAATTCACAGAAGCTTTTGTCTTGTATTTTCTTGATAGATACGGAAATAACTTTTTCATATAAACCAATTACCTCAAAATTCTTTGATATTTAAAAAAAGGGGATCTTTTTTAAAAATTAAATTTTATGTTTATTTTTAGTTTACATCATTCATTTCCACAAGATTTTGAATTACAAATTTTCTCCCCATCTTTCCCCTAGCCACCACCCCAAATCAGTGATCTATCTCACTGTATACCCCCTCCCCCAATCTGCTCTCCTATATCCTCCCTCTGACTTTCTGGTAGGGCAAGATAGATCTCTATCCCCCAGTGCCTGTATATCTTATTTCCCAGTTACATGTAAAAAAGAATAATATATATTTAAAACATTTGATTTTAGAACTTTGAATTCCAGATTCTTTCCCTTCCTACCTCATCACTCACCCTTACTGAGAAGATAAGCAACTCAATATAGATTGTATGTGTGTAGCTACGAAAAACATTTCCATAGTGCATATATTGTGAAAGACTGACTATATTTCCCTCCATCCTATCCTGCCTTACACTTGTTCTATTGTTTACTTTGACCCTGTCCCTTTGCAAAAGTGTGTGCTTCTAATTACCATCTCCCCCCCAGCCTGCCCTCCTCTCCATCATCCCCCCTCTAATCCCTGTTCCCCCTACTCTCCTGTAGGGCGAGATATCTTATTTAGTGTTACGTGATTCCCTCCCTAAGTCAAATTCAACTAGAGTAAGGTTGACCCATTCCCTTTTGCCTTCCTGTTTTTCCCCTTCATTGTAACAGTTTTCCCTTGCCTCTTCTATATGAGATAACTCATCCCATTCTGTCTCTCCCCATCTCCTCTCATTATATTCCTCTATCACCTTTCAGTTTTACCTTTTAAGGATCATCCCTTCCTATTCAATTGATCCTGTGCCCTCTGTTTATGTATACCTATACACACATATATATATTCACACACACTCACATATGTATTCATACGCCCATATACCCTCCTATATAGACATATATATATATATATATATATATGTACACACACATATATTCATATTCCCTTCAACTATCCTCATACTGAGAAAAGTTTCATAAGTTACAATTATCATTTTTCCATGTAGGAATGTAAATAGTTCAACTTTGATAAGTTCCTTATGATTTCTTTTCCCTGTTTACCTTCTCATGCTTCTTGTATCTGAATGTCAAATTTTCTTTTCAACTCTGTTTTTTTATCATTAAGAAAGCTTGAGAGTCCTCTATTTCATTGAATGTCCATATTTTCCCCTGAAACATGATACTC
Source organism: Petaurus breviceps papuanus (assembly GCF_028583685.1). NCBI lineage: Eukaryota > Metazoa > Chordata > Mammalia > Diprotodontia > Petauridae > Petaurus > Petaurus breviceps. The sequence goes on along the minus strand of NW_027186639.1, from coordinate 12,626 downwards.
AGTTTTGCTGGGTAGGTGATTCTTGGTTTTAATCCCATCTCCTTTGACCTCCAGAATATCATATTCCAAGCCCTTCAACACCTCAGTGTAGAAGCTGCCAGATCTTGTGTTATCCTGATTGTGTTTCTACAATATTCAAATTGTTTCTCCTTGGCTGCTTGTAATATTTTCTCCTTGATCTGGGAACTCCGGAACCTGGCTATAATATTCCTAGAAGTTTTCTTTTTGGGATCTTTTTCAGGAGGTGATCAGTGGATTCTTTCAACCTGTATTTTGCCCTCTGGTTCTAAAACATCAGGGCAATTTTCCTTGAGAATTTCTTGAAGGATGATTTCTAGGCTCTTTTTTTAAGGTGTTATTTTCTTCAGTCAGATTGTTGACTCTCTTTTCATGATTTTCTTGCATCATTCTCATTTCTCTTCCCAATTTTTCCTCCACTCCTCTTTTTTGGTTTTCAAGATCCTTCCTAAGCTCCTCTATGGCCTGTAACCAGTTCCTGTTTTTCTTGGAAGCTTTTGGTGCAGGAGTTCTGACTTTGTTGTCTTCCTGCTGTTCCATGCTTTGATCCTTTTTGTCCCCACAGAAGAAATCCAGAGTTGGACTTCTGTTCTTGCTTTGCTTCCTTTGCTTGCTCATGTTGCCACTCAATTACTTGACTTTAGAGCTTTTCACCACAGTAGAACTCTGCTACCAGATGGGGGAGCTTTGTCCCAAATTTCTGGGGTTTTTACAGCTGCTGGAACTATTAGTTGGGTACCCTCTCTGAAGCCTCCACAGGCTCTGTCACCTGTCACCCCAGGACCTCCACCCTAGACCACAATCCAGATCCAAGCAGATGAAAGCAAGAATGATAACCCCTCAGAATGGTCGCTTGGTCCCCCTACAATCTGTAGGCCAGGAGCTCTGAAGCAGCCATGCGAGGGTGGCTGCATGGCCACCACACCTCAGGCATTTCTCCCTCTGGGGTCAGAGTCTGGACTGCATTCTTGATCCCCCTGTTCCCAAAGTCCACACTGACCTTTTACTTTGCCCTCGGCAATTATAGGTTGAAAATTCTTGAAACTGCCATAGCTGCTGGTGATCCACTCTCCTGAAGTCTGCTTCAGCTGCTGCTTGTTGGGGATGCCTTGGGGCTAAAACCGAGGGCTTGAGTGGGGCTGGGCTCTGCTCCCAGCATGCTGTAATGGACCCTTCCTATCTGCCTGCTGGGCTGCCTTCAGTGGGAGATTTGTTTCTCTCTGTCACTTTGTGGGTTTTGTAGCTCTAAAGTTTGTTTAAAGTTATATTTTATAGATATTTGAGGTGGTTATGGGGGGAGCTCAGGGAGTTTTCCTGCTTTTATGCTGCCATCTTTGCTCTGCCCCCTGGGGATCTTCTTAATGGAAAAGATTGGGGACAACTGGAATAGTGGAAAGAGGTCTGTGGGACTGGAATTAGAAGACCATGGGTTTGAAGTCTAGCTCTGTGTTACTAGATGTGCAACTTAGAATGTCACATAATCTCTGGTCCTCTATCTTCTTGTCTTTATAAATGGGAATGATAGTACTTAATAGGCTTCCCCACAAGGGAAGACAGTGCTATCTTAAGTATAAGCTGATATATACTTAGATATGTGAATAATATGTTTGAGCTGTTATTATATTATTAATGTAATAATTATTATTTGCTTTCCATCCTGCACTGATTTGGGTGCAGGTTATCATTGTTACTTGATTCATATGGCTTCATAGTGATGGAGTTTCTATTTCACCTACATTTTCAGGGTGTTGCCAGAGGCAACATCCAAACCATCACTATTTTATAAAACTAAATCCAAGTATTTACCATTTTCCTAATGGTAATTTACTCCTTCCTCCCAAAGAGGGAGTGTTGTTAGCATTCTGAAGGATTATCATAGTTTATCTACCTAATAAATACTTCATATTCTTTTAATTTCTCTTCTTCCCCGAGGGATGCTGGGTAATTGACAGGTGGCAGTAATGTGAGAGATTATAAATCCTAGACTTCTGGGCAGTAGTCATTTCCAGGTATAACACTGACACCATATCACCAAGATAGCAGACATAAATTATGTGTAGAGATATTTATACTAAGTATGTGTATATAATGTGTTCCAGAAAGTGATGAATCCAAGAAGGAATAGTTTTCCTCTGTATAACACTATATAAAGCACATTTACATTTAGTCCTCATAGTAACACTATGAAGTAGATAGCAGAAGTGTGATTTTCCCAATTTTACTGGTTATGATAGTGGGATTAGTACAGTTTCATTTGGGTCAGTGCAAGGCTAAGTAAGCGTGGTTCTTGCACCTTCCTTTCTCAGTAATTAATATTAACTTACCATGCCTTTATATATGGGATCCTCAGTGGTAGGTAGGACAGATCCACAAAAGCCTAACAGGGACCAGGACTTGGCCTTATGGTTGACCTAAGCTAAAAAATGTTTTCTATATTCCTTTATTTTTGAGGCAGCTGTTGGTGTGGATAGAGAGCTGGGACTGGACTCAGGAAGACCTGAATTCAAATCCAGCCTCAGACACTTACTCTGTGTGACCTTGGGCAAGTCATTTAACCTCTGTTTGCCTCAGTTTCCTCAACTATAGAATGGGGGAAATAATAGCAATTACTTCTCAGAGTTGTTGTGAGGATCAAATGAAATAATATTTGTAAGACGTGCCCAGCACAAAGTAAGTGCCAAATAAATGCTTATTCCTTCCCTCCATCTTTCATTTCAGATACCCCCTTAAATCCAATCTTTCCTACTCAGACTTTAAAGTCTACTGTATTTCCAGTAGTACCTAGTCTTCTATAAAGCCTTCCTGATCCACTTTATCCATGGTAATAACCTTTTCAGTTCAGTTCCACAAACATTTTTGTGCTTCATGTGTGGCAGTTAGTATGGTAGCTAGTGGGGACACAAAAGAACAGTTATAAAGGAGCTTACTTTCTACTTGGGTGGTGGGGCCAGGGCCAGGGGAACAGAATATTCATTGATAAGTAAATATACACCATTTGAGTGTTAGTAACTTGTACATAACCATAGTTTCTAATACATGCTATCTGTGAAAGCATTGGTATTTCTTTATTAGACTGTAAACTCTATGACGGAAGGAATCTTGTTTTATTTAAACTTTGTATCTCTCCCAGCACCTAGTTATAGCACAGAGAGATAGTTGAGTTTGTTGAATGGTTTTGTCTCTAAACTGATACTTGAGGAGAGTTAAGTTAATTTCTCAAGAATAAGTTAGTTTCTTCATGTGAAAAACAACAGAATGGGACTTGCTTAGAAGACCGTTCTTCTCAAAATTTCTACAGTTATAATCTTCATTCAGTTTCTCTCTTGCTTAAGAACCTATATTTCTTTGGCAATAGGGAGTCTGAACTTCTTGGCCTACCTTTTTGTTAATTTTAATCGATACTTTCTCTTTTTATGTCACCTGCATTTTCTGGTATATCCTTTCCCTCCCACTAACAGAGACACTTTGCTTATAACAAAGAATACAATAGAGGAAAATAAAGAAAAAACCGACAGTTCAGCAAAACTGATTAACACATTAACCAGGTCTGACTTTATATACAGTATTTCTGACCGTAGTCTCCCACCTGTGCAAAGACGGTATGGAGGTATCTCTTCCTTGGGGCCAAGCTTATTTTCTGTAGAAATTCATTCAGTTTCATTTGTTTTGTTGTGGTTTGTTCTTTTCCATTTACATTGTTTCCATCCTTGTGTATATTTTCCTGGTTCTTCATTTTGATTCTCTTCAATTTAAGTCTTACCATTCTTCTCTGTATTTATCATATTCTGTTATCACATTTATGTACCATAATTTGTTTAGCCCAGGGTTGGAGAACCTATGGCCTAAAGGCCACATATGACCTAGGTTCCCCAGTATGGCCTTTTGACTACTCAAAGTTTTACAGAACAAATCCTTTTATGAAGGGGATTTGTTCTGTGAAGTTTTAATTTGAAGTTTGGGCTATCTACTGTATTTCCAATTCTTAACTACTATAAAGAAGAGCTGCTATAAACATTTTGGTGTATGTGGGACCTTTCTTTTTAGCATTGACTTCCTTGGAATGTATGCCTACCAGTGGGATCTCTGGGTCAAAGGGTATTTTCTGTTGACTTTTTAGTTTTTCCATAGCCTGGCCCCCATGTTACTCATTCAATTGTATTGTATTGATTGAGGCTAGACATATAGAAGAGCCAGGATCCAAACCCAGATTCTCTGATTGGAGCAGTTAGGTGGTACCATAATTAGATTACTGGACTTGGAATTAGATCAGTAAGACCTGAGTTCAAATATGGCCTCGTGTGCTTATTAGCGGTGTGATCCTGGGTAAATCACGTAACCTCCATTTGTTTCAGTTTCCTCATCTGTAAGATTGGGATGATAGTAGCACCTACCTCCTAAACTTGTTAAAGTGAGATATAATGAGATAGCATTTGTAAAGTGCTCTACAGATCTTGAAGTTCTATGTAAATGCTGCTGCTGCTTCTTTTCTGTTATATTATTATTAATGTCCAGTGTTATTTCCACTGTATCTGCCATATAGGGAAGAGTAAAAGGCATAAATAAAGACAATTGACTGTTACTTAAAAACTAATCATTAAGTGTCACCCTGGATGCAAACAAGTCCAGAGCACAAAGAAACCAGGTGTAGCCATAAAGCATTGTTTTTGAGTAATTCCACCATTTGAGGAAAAGATCCAAGGGGAAGATTACTCTGTAGCTTCCTGCCATTGATTAATGAAGTACATTGGGGGGCGGAGGGACAGGGGGAGGCAGCATGGTGTGTAGTAAGGTAGGGAGCTGGCTCTGAACCCAGGAAGATTCCTGCCTTTGACACGTGTGCACCAGAGAAGGTGCTGACCTACTTTGGTAGAGAAGTTGCTTCACCTGGGAGTTTGATATACCAATGAAATCACAAGCTCAGTGTCTTTCTCTTGGCAGATCCATGTGTGCATAGCCATATGCATATGTATTTATGTATGTGTATATAAACTATACCTGCATTGGCATTTGAAATCAGGGACAACAATAAATCCCAATTTGGTGACTTGGTATTTATTTACTCTTTTTTTTTTTTTTTTTTTAAGCAATCAGAGTTAAGTAGCTTGCTCAAGGTTACATGGCCAGTTATTTCTGGGTGTGGTGCTGAGTGTCTGAGCCCGGGATTCGATCTCCAGGTCATCCCAACACTGGAGCCGGTGCTCTTACTCGCTGTGCTACCTGGCCGCCCCTTTATTTACTCTTTTATCTGAAGTTTATCATTGTCTTTTCCATACCTCAACTGGAAAAGCATGGACCAACTAATTAAAATACAGTAGGAAAAGGGTTATGAGCATGTTTGACAGTAGAATACTATTGCAAATAGCTGAGTTGGTTTACTGCTGTTTGTAAAGTTTGAATGTAATTAAAAACCCAAGGTATTGAAATGTTAAAACTGTGACACCTCTTCCCAGCCCATTGATTGCTCTGTCCCCACAGTTGTGAAGAAAAATTTTCTTTGATTTATGATTCAGCAAAGTCGTTCAAGGATTGCCTAGGTCCAAAATTACTGGGTCATTAATTTTTTCACATCCAGGAAATGAAGAAATTGTACAAGGTGCTTGGGGAGAGAGGTTTGTGGAGCTTAACTCCCAAGGGGGGCAGGTCCCTCAGGCAAGGAAAATGTCAGACTGACTTAATGAAAAAAAAGTCTGCTTTTAGAGTCACACCCATAATTGCTCCTTTATTCTCTTTTTGCAAATCTACAAGTTCTTCTTGGGTATCACCAAAGACCTGGAGCATTGTTTCTCAAACATGTCCTATGGAACTCTGGCTTCTATGAATAAATAATCCAAAGTAATCTATGAAGGAAAAAAGCTATATATATATTAGAAGCGAAATATAAACACAAAAATAGCTACTTTTCCTATCTATGTAGGGCTACATACATTGTACATATTCAGAAACACTAGAGGTAAGTGCATACCAGTGTCCTGACTAATATTCTCTCATCCCATCTCCTACCCCTACCAAATGAACTCTTATATTGCAGCTACACCATTTGATGTGGTGTTTCCTTGGCTTGACATTGCAATTCCCACCACCATACCTTTGAATAGGCTGTTTTCTAGACTGAGAATACTCTCCCTCTTAATCTATATTGCTTGAACTCTCTGTCTCACTTCAGGGCCCAGCTTTTACCACCATCTTCCTTATTTACTACATATCTCACCCCACCCCACCCCTGCCCCAAATTATTTTGCCTTTAAAATACATATATGTAATGTTTTGTATTAATACTCACCAAAAGTATTCCTTGTGATAGAAAAGACTGAGTGTAGAGCTAATTGCTGACAGATTTCCTCATAAATGGGAAAGTCTTCCAGTTACTCTTATTTGTGAATGATGATGTGCTGGTTGTGTCAGGCACTGCCTGGAATGTTGAATGTCCCCTTGGATAAGATCCCTAACTACTCAAAAAAAGTTTGACCCAGCCATATACACACAGGAAAAACCTCATGAATGAAGAATGGCAGTTGTCCAGATTATGACATCCTGGCGGGTGGGTGGCCTATAGAGTTCATCTTACCAGTATGTATCTTATGCACAGCTACTGCAAATGGAGAGTGATGTGGGCCAGAATTAAATACGAGGAAGACAGTGGGATGCACTGCCTTTGGAAAATAGCAAAGCTCTTAACCTTCTTTCTAAAACAAAAGTTTAAAAAAAATCATGTATTTTGCTGCTGCTGCTGTATATTTGTAAGTCATGGAATACTACAATCTATAAAGAATTAAAAATCAGGATTACGGCAAGAATGATGACGAAGCACATGGCAGGTGCTACAACATATTAAGGAACCTGGAAAGTCTAGAATAAAGAAAAATATGTGCTTGACAAAGGAGTTATATTAGTCACCATGGCAAGAGTGAGAGATAACCAATGGAAACCCCACCTGCTCCACTGGTACACTTTGATGTTAGGAGCAAGTGAGAGGACCCCCTCCCCCTGGAAACTGGGTAGGGCCCCCCCGCCCCGTAGTGAACTTAAGAGAGGGCATGAACAAGAGTCTGGACAGACATGATTGGTCAGCCACAGCAATGAGATCACCTTTCCATAGACACACTTATCTATGTCTATATTATTTTCCCACAGTGGAATGTACACTTCTTGAGGGCAAGGACTGTTATAGTTTTGTACCTGCAGTATAGTGCCTAGCATATAAACGGTTATTGAATTGAACATTATTAGTTTAGAACTGACCATTCCATTCATCCAGAATTGCATGACACACCATCAATTGATTGCTCTGAGCAGGGTACATATGATCAGGTTTCACTTACATGGTACTAGGTCTTTAAAAAAAAAAAATTGTTTGTTGTACCTAATTAAGTATCCTTAGTCACAAAGCAATTAAGACTAATTTTGGCCCCTTTGCATCTTCCAGTCTGTTCCCAATTCATGTTGTTATCTTTACAGAATTAGTGACTGAAGGAAAAATATTCCAACATCTCCTCAACCTCCAAGTCATCTGTAAGCTGTATGCTTATTATGGCAAATCCCTTATGTTTGGTCAAAATTCATTTCCAGGCAGGCGTGTGTGCTGAAGCCAACTTGGACAGAAGCTGATTGTTAAATTTCCAGTATGAGACTTTGCTTCAGAAATTGTCAAACTACAAATTAGGGCTTGATTTTTTGTTTTGTTTTGTTTAGTTTTTGGTCTAGATTTCAGAAAGTGATGGGAAAATGTTAATAATGCAGATTAAACTTATGTGTTGTATGTGTATACATACACATATAAAACATATACATATATATGTTTCTGGAGAGCTGGTTGTTAAACATTTGCTAGCACACCCCTGTTTCTAGATCAGTCAGCCTTAGTTTATCTCTGTAAAGTGCAATGACTTTTCTGGGAGCCCCAGGACAGCATCTAGAAGTTAAATACATTATCCACAAAAGGCAAACACGTGAGATGTTGACCAGTTTTGATCATACTTTTCCCCCCAAGGCTCTGGCACAATGTGTCCAAGGGAGCTAGAGATGACTTTAGGGAGATTAATACTCTTGAAGAATTTCATGGATGTTGGTCTCATATAGCTCTACAGCTTCAATTTTGTATTGACTATTGATTATCTCAAGGATGTTTATGTAGGATGGATTTATTCCACTGCCGTGTTTATTCCAAGGCAATCCCAGTCACTGTTAAGTAAAATCTTACTGAAAAAAAGAACTATCTTCATATTTGCTTCCATAGCTTTAATTTGGTATTTGGAGTAGACTCCCAGGGGACCAAAAACTTTGTGGGTTTGATTGGCAGTCTGTTTGGGCAGAGATGGAAACAGCAAGGACTCGATGCTCCGTACTACTGTTCATATACATGGATCTAGGGGTAGTAGATCCAAATGAATGTTTGGAACTAAGATGCTTGACAGAGTGGCCTAGAGGTTGTACACTGAGTGCCGGGTTTGAGAGCCTCCAGTCAGAATCCTCTTGTTTCATTACCCACCCACCCAACTTAGACTAGACACAGCAGTCTGTGCTTCACCTAAGAGAATCCATTCAGCATAGAGAGATTTGTAGTACAAGAAGCTTCGCATAATTCATTTCATGAGTGTAAATGGGCATAAATCTTGGTTTCCATTCTTCATTATCATAGAATACTTATTTTCTCCTGAGTTTCTATAACATTTCTTACAGAAGAGACAGATTTCCTTTTTTAGAAAAAAAAAGTCCAACATTAAAAACACACACACACACACACACACACACACACACACACACACACACGCCCCGAAATGCTTACTGGCATGTTATTACTCAAGTTTGTGCATTAGTTGGGCGGATCACTAGGGATTGTCCTCCTCCGCTGGGGTGACTTGAGCTCATGTTACTTTTGCAGTGTGTGATCTACTGGGAAAATGCTCCTGGAGGAATTCAGGGTCTTCAAAACGTTGGGGTGGGAGTTCCCCCAAAGTAATTTCATTGGTAACAAAAATACCAGTTGTCCCCAAAGAAATAAGCCTCATTGCTATGGTAACTAATGAGGGTTGCATCATCCTAGGACAGATTTTTTAAAGCCTGAATTTCAACATGGGTAGACGCCCCTGTCTTTATTCAGTAGCTTAGCAACCTGTGGTATCCTGTTTGCCTCCACCCTCAGTCTCCCCTTCTCTCAGAAAAGTGACCTATATAGATAGCTTTTTGGTACATAGTGCAGGGGTAGAGAGTATTTCTTAGTTTCACTGGCAGCTTGTGTCTCAGGCCATTCATATACATATAGGTGTCCTGGGAGAGGTGGAACTGACTGACAGAGGTCTTGTGATAACTAATGATTACTTGAGGTTATGCCAGGCTACAGGGGATGTTGGCTTCAGTTTTGTTTATTTGGGAGTGGAGGTGTCTGCAGAGGTATTTCATTTGCTATTTGTGGCCCTGAATTGGTACCACGGCAATCAGGTGGATCAGGGAATCAGCCCTGTCCCAAGCCCCAGGCTCTAAACTGTCAGATAAATTTCCAGCCAGTCAAGAATAAAGTTCAGTAATCATTTGTTGGGCATCTTTGCTCAGGATGCAAAGAGGAATAACCATTGCTTGCCTTCAAGAAGGTTAAAATCTTATAATGGAGGTTGAGCATGTGTACAAGTATGTACAGGGGAAAATGTGCTGGGGCAAAAGAAAAAAGCAGATAACATTCTAAGAAAATGCTAGATTTTTGGATAAGAGCTTTCATTTTCTTGGCAGAGCCTAGGAGAGAAGGGTTTGTGTGCTGGCAATAGTGTTTGGCCATATCTGACCAGGCTCATTATTCAAGTTAAGTTACCAAGCCTCTATTATGTGCTACATTATTCTAGGTGTCCTAGATACAAAAATGAAAATGAAACCATCTCTGCCCTCATGGAGTTTACATGCTACTTGGAGGACACATCATTGTTGTATACAAATAAGTATACTGCAAGGAAGACTGAGGCTCGAGGGATCACTAAGAATTGGGGGATGAAGGGAAGGCTCCATGAGCCCCAGATCAGTGGGATCTGAGATGACCTTTGATAGAAAACAAGGGTTCTCAGAGTTGGAAATGAGGAGAGAGATTACATTCCAGGCCAACTGAATGACTCATATTAAGGCCCTGAGAAAAGGAGTTGAAGAATCTAGTTTGGGGAATAGCTACATGCAATCTGGCTGAAACACAAGGTTCATGAAAGGTGGGCAGGGAGTTGGAAGCTGGTTGGATATAGGGTATGACAGAGAAGGAAGAATAAAGGGGGGAGGGGGCAGTGAGCTTACAAATCTACATCACTTCAGAGGATGATGGCGCCTTCCACCAAAATAAGGGAATTTTGGGAGAGGAGTTTGTTCTAGATTTAGAGGTGGAAGTTCTCTTGGACACTGTGCGTTTGCACTATGTATGGGACACTCAGGAAGAGATATCCAAGAGGCAGTGGAGAATATGGGACAAGAGCTCAGGAGAGAGGTTAGGTTTGGATGCATCGTTTTGGTGTGGATATAGAGATTTGGGAATTGCCAGCACAGAGATGGTCCTTGAATCCACGAAAACGAATGGAATCTTCAAGAAAGCTTTGGCAGAAAGGGAACAGAAGTGGGTCTGCGATGGGCAGGATAAGGATGATGATATAGCAAATGATACTTTGGTGGAGTGGTCAGACAGGGGAACAAGGAGAGAGCACTGTCATCGAAGCTGAGGGAGCAGGGGGGGGGATGTCAGCTCAAAACCGTCAAGGACGAGGGTTATACTGGTAAGTGTAGGTGCTATAAAAACAAAAGGTCAATGAAAATTTATTTAGAAATAAATAAAGGACAATCTTATTTGCGTGATATATGATAAACCTAGTCAAGTATTTATAGCAACCTGGGGAGCAGCAGGGGGCAGGGAGAGAGAGACAGAGAAAGAATATGAGCTATCATTGAGTCACTGCACCTCTTTGGGGACCTGTTTACTCTCCTAAAAAATGAGAGGGATGGCTTATATTATTGTTGAGCTCCCTTCCACCTCCAAGATTTTAGGAATCTGAAATCATGGATGGCAGGATTAAAGCCACCACAAGGGACAGGGTTAGCATTAGAGCAGAACAGGGAGGAGGAAATGTCCTTGTTTATTCCATCACCCCATGCTAAAGGCATTACTCCTAACAGGGAGGAGGAAATGTCCTTGTTTATGCCATCACCCCATGCTAAAGGCATTACTCCTAACTGCCCGCTCAGCTCCAGTCTCAATCTCTATAAGACATCATAGGTTGGAAAATATACATTTGTTTGTGTATTTCATATGATCATTAAATATCAAATTAATATTAAATCAGTCATCAGATCTAGAAAAGGACCTTGGAGTTAATTTTTCCCAGGTTGCTTATTTTACAGTTGAGGAAACTGAGGCTCAAGGAGTTCAGTTGATTTGCCTAAAGTCATATAATTAGTTAGTGGCAGAATTTAGACTAGTTCTTAGGTCTCCTAAGTCCCAGTCCAATGGCAGTTCCACTAAAGCAAACTGAGACTCAGGACACTTTACCAGTCTTGTTTTTTGGTTGTGGTTTTTTTCTTTTTTTGTTTGTTTGTTTTCCTTACAAAGCACTGCATCAAGTTGTGAACATAGAATTAATTCCCTTGCCTGACAGTCACAGGCAGTTTCAGAAGAGGACAGTTAATTGCACTGTATATGCTGTAAGGAAAGATTCCCCTCCTCTTATCATTAATTTGTCTTAAAATATTTTAATTTTAAGAGAATACAAGACTTGAGTCTTGCCTCACTTTTTTTCCCCCTTACTGACTTATGTTCGGTTGAATCCGCTAGAGATTAAGAGGATGCAGTTTTCTGGAAATTGCCATTATGAAAAGTAGTAGTAATACTTAATAAGCCAGAGCAGCACAGTTTCAGGCCTGCTCGAAGGATGGGAAGAGGGAAACTGGGGAGAGTGGAGAATTTTCATTTTCATTTGTGTGCCCAAACATTGATTTGAGTGTATTATGTGCCCCTGCACAGGATGACAGGAAGAGGTCTGCCCATAGAGGGAGGGGACAGGGGGCAAGGAGTAGGAAGGAGTGTCTGAGAGAATGGTCCTCAGGGAGAGGGGACTCCCTTGACAGGCAGTGCACGTGCCCAACCTGAAGTTCTTCATGCAGTGAGGGCCAGTGGCTGTTGATCAGCTGGGCCATGGAGAAAAGAGACTCACTTAGCTAGTCGCGCCACCTCAGATCACCAGTTTTTAGAATTGATTCTCAACTTCCTTAGTTTTTATGTTTAATGCAGTGACCTCTACTGGCTAAAATTTGATCATCAGTCACTGTGGCACTGTGTTTCTTTATAAAAAACCCCAGTGATGAAGGAATGAATTTAATATGGAAGTGCTTGGGGAGGTGGGGGTAGGGAGGCTTTTCAGATACAAATTTCTCCTGGGAAAAGCTCACTCTTAATTCTGATTAAGTGGCTTTTAAATTTACCCAGGATGTCTCTTGGATTTCTTTGAAAAATCTTGTTAGCCAAGCTAAAATGTTTAATTGTAGATTTGCAGTCACCACCACCCGCTTCTCTTTTAAAAAGTATTATTGATGGTTTTTTTGTTTAGACATCACTGTTATTTCCATACATTCTCTGTGCCTTTCTCCTACCCCCCCCC
>NW_027186638.1:0-10027 GCF_028583685.1 Petaurus breviceps papuanus | reverse complement strand
CCCTTTAAAACTTTGTGTAGTATAACAGTCAAAAGAGACTATGCAATCCTAAGATGCACTGTGAGTGGCATGCTGTCTCTGAGGGAGGTGATAGTTTTGCTATACTTTACTACTGTCAGACCACTTCTGGGAGATTGTGTTCAGTTTGGGGCATCTTATTTTAGAAATGGCATTTGCAAGTCCAGAAGGAAACAGTCATGAGGGTGAAGAGCCTGCAAACAGAGCTGTAGAAAGTTGAGCTGAATGTAGTTAGAATAAGGAAAAGAGATTGGATTGTCAGTTGGAGGACATGGGGTTTTAAACCTTGGATCTGCCACTCACTGCCTGGGTAATCACGGTCAGTCATTTAACTTCTCTGGACTTTAGTTTCCTCACCTACAATGGGGGATACTGTTCTACAGTGACATTTTTTAGTCCCTTCCAGCTCTAAATTTGTGATCTTGGGGAATAGAAGACTTATAAGGAGATATGATGATTGTCTTCATGCACTTAAAATATTTTTGTAGATGAAGACAGAACAAGGAGCAGTTACTTAAAGTCAAAGGGAGCCATATTTCAGCTCTATTGGACAAAACTAGTGACAATTAGAGCTGTCTAGAAATGGAAGAGAAACCATTATTCAATTAAGATTTTAATGTTCAGGATATTGCTAAAGGCATAATTACTAAGCTGTGGATTGGACTAGCTGTCCTTTAAAGTTCCTTCCAGATTTCAGATATTTTGACCCACTAGACCACAAGGTGCCTATTGGTGAAGTTTTTACCAACAGGGAAAGAGAATGTCAACAAAGAATTCCAATTTGAAAGTAATGTTACCCCTCCACCTTGCAAAAAGATGAGAATGGTTATATGGACTTGTGTATCCATTGGATCACAGGAAAGCAGAAATAGAGGCAGAAGGGACCCTGGATGCTATCTAGTTTAGCCCTCTCATTTTACAGATGAAAAAAAAAACTGAGGTCCAAATAAATTGTCACTTGTTCAAGGTCACATAAGTAATAGGAAATGGAGGTGGGATTTTAACCTAGACACTCTGACAGTCTGACTCAAGATCGAGCTTTCTTTCTACTATACCATACAGCCTCCCATAGCATGTCATCAACCCTACTCTTTTTACCCAAGAGTTACCTCATTTTACCCAAGGTTAATACTGTGGTATCTTCCTGAACAGGGAGGTTTCTACCCTTTTTCTTTTAGAATTTGTAAATAAATAAGTGCATGAATATATGTCCTACCATATTGTTTAGGTGTCAAAGGCTCTAGACCCAGACTTATTGTCCTTCCAACTCTGCTTAGAAAATGGTAAGATACCCTTCCCAAAGTCACCACACATCTCCAAAAGTTGCCATAGTATTCTTAATGGTCTCCTTGGTTTAACCCTATAGGTGTTTTGTTTCTCTCTCTCTCTCTCTCTCTCTCTCTCTCTCAGTATAGACAGATGGAGATATACACACCTATGTATATATACAGATACATTCACATATACACATTTATTTATAGTCTTTTTGTTGTCTCATATCATTTTGCTAAGAAAGATAAAATGTAGTAGTGACAACATAAAACTTGTGGAAATTTTACGATTTCCAAAGAGTCAGGAATTCAATTTAACAAAGATTTATTAAGCAACTATTAAGTGTAAGACATTGGATTAGGCAGTAGAAACACAAAGAAGAAAAACAATATTCTCTGTCATCAAAGGACTTTTCAGTCTAAGAAAATGCTGCACATTTAAAATCCAGTGAAAGAGGCGTGAAGACATGAGCTAGAGCCTTGTAGTCTAAAGCATGTGCTTCAAGGGCCAAAGAGTGAATAATGAGCTATTTTAAGTCAAGCATTTATAATTTAAAATATGAAGAAAACACCCAAAATAATGTATGCTTGAAGTCAAATTTAATAATATATTCTTTCTTAAATGAATAGAATTATAACCTTTAAAATATATAATAAAATAATAACTCACATTCATTTATCATCTTCAATTCAATTAATCAAATATTTATTAAACACCTCCTCTATCATAGGTTCTATGAACACAAAGACAGAAACTAAATTTTGTCCTCAAGAAGCTTATATTACTGGGAGGAAACAAAATGATAACAGAGAAGTAAATACAAAAAAAAAAATACCAAGTCATTTAAAGGGATGGGGAGCGTGAACACTCTAAGGCTTATAAAGTGCTTTCCTTAAAATTTTCCTGCCAGGAAGGTAGTGAAAATGTTATTATGCCCTTTTGCAGATGAGACTCAGTGAGGATATATGATGAAATAATGTCAGGACCAGGATCAGCCCTAGGATTCTATTTTCTCTAAGCCTGGAGTTGTTTTTCTTCTGCATTCACCACTGCTACTAATAGTTTTGGTTATGTCCAAATCTCCATGACCTCATTTGGGTTTTTTTTGGCAAAGATACTAGAGTGGTTTGCCATTTCCTTCTCCAGCTCATTTTACAGACGAAGGAACTGAGGCAAACAGGATTAAGTGATTTGCTCAGGATCACAGTAGTAAGTGTCTGATGCCACATTTGAACTCAGGTACTCCTGAGTCCAGGGCCAGCACCCTATTCATGGTGCCACCTAGCTGCTACCATTCTTTGTGCTATGTAAGTCAAGGCTGAACACAATTTAATACAATCTAATAAACACCTTTATTAAGTGCTTACCACACTCACTGTTGAATTGAAGGAGTTATATTAAGGATATATATATATATATATATATATATATATGATTTATTCACTGTTTTTAAGGAGCTTAAGCCATTTTTTTAAAAAATGATGACAGACTTTTAAATAATAAAATAATTGTTTTTATCCTCATTTTGGAAACTTCCAAAGCAGGACATAATTAAACTGTGACTGCTGACATTATATATCTGACATAACACATCAACTCAACTCTGAATTATGAAAACATTTAACTCACCTCAAATATACACACATTCCTAGAATTCCAAAGCTCCCTGAACAAAATGTAATTCTTTTGTAAACAAGTTTGAAATCTTCAAAATAGGAACCATAATACAGCTGGGACAGAATTTTCATAACAGATTTATCATAGAATAAAGCCAATGGCTACAACTCTTACCTTAAGAGAGTTAACTAAAGTACATATTTGTACCATTATTGGTGTCATTGTTCTTGCCATTGATTTTTTTTTAGATCACATTCTATACAACTATTTTTCCTAACAAAATGATCCATTTAGCTAAGAATGTACCTCATAGGTCTGTTTCTGAAGAAAATGCTTTGTAACCCTAAAACATTATATAAATCATAGTGATTATTATTATTCTCTACCAAAAAAAATCATGAATTGATATTGGTGGGTTGGTTTTTTTTTTCAATTCTAGATACAGGGTTTTTTTTTTTTTCAATTCTGGGGAACCTGTGGCCTTGAAGCCACATGTGACCTTCTAGGTCCCTGGCTGTGGTCTTTTGGCTGAGTCCAAAATTTATGGAACAAATCCTTTTATTAAGGGGATTTGATCTGTGAAGTTTGGATTCAAAGGGCTGCACTTGAGGACCTAGAGGGTCACATGTGGCCTTGAGGATACAGTTTCCTACCCCTGTAAAGGTTATAGTAGTTTCATAATTGATCTCTCTTCCACAAATCTCTCCCATCTTCCACACTGCTGCTAAGATAATTTTCCTAAAGCATAGCTGTGGCCGTGTCATTCCCCTATTCCAGCTCCAGCGATTCCATTAGGAGCAAATACAAACTCTCCTACCACTGAAAACCCTTCACAACCTGGCTCCAACCTCCCTTTCCAGCCTTAATGAGCATTACTTCCCTTCACGGAATCTATTTTCTGGCCAAACTGACCTTCTTGCACTTCCGTACTCAAAACATTATATTTTCCACCTCAGTGTCTTTGCACAGGCTGTACCTCCTTCCTGTATCCCCTTCTCTTCTCTACTGCAAAACTTTTCCTAATGTCTTCCCAGATGCTAATATTTCAGTCCACCCCATAAAGTTATCTTGCATTAACTTTGTACAGATTTTGCATGTGTTTTACTTATATGTGTGCATTTGACTCATCTGATTGAATGTAAGCTCCTTGAGAAGAGGGAGTGTTTCAATTTTGCCTTCATATATATGTCTTGTGCCCTACACAATGCTAATCTTGTTGTTGTTCAGTTATTTCAGTCGTGTCTGACACCCCATATGGGGTTTTCTCTGCAAAGATACTGGAGGGGCTTTTCATTTCTTTCTACAGCTCATTTTACAGATGAAGAAACTGAGGCAAGCAGGGTCAAGTGACTTACCTAGGGTCACATAGCTAGTGAATGTCTGAGGCTGAATTTGAACTCAGGTCTTCTTGACTCTAGGCCTGGTGCTGTAGGTACTGTGCCACCTAGCTTCCCTTTACCAGTCTCAGTTATTTCTTGATTTATTGATAGGTAGGATTGCCAAATATTTTTTATCTGTATTCTCTCATCTGAGCCCAGGAGTTTTTTCAAAGGAATACTAACTAAGCCCTTGGAGAGAATTGGGTTCTATCTCCCACATAGTGTAACAACACCTTGTATTCCCCTTTCCCTCTTCAGGAGAGAGGGGAGGCAGCTTATACCAGGCATATAAAATAATTGCCATTACCTCCTCTTCAGGATTTTTAATCCAAGATCCCTGGGAACAGCCTAAAACTCTGAATCCAAAGCCTTAGGCATAGCGATGCTCCCTAGACCATCAGCCTTGCTTCTGGTATGGCACCTACTGCCATCACTGAGGGAAGCAATCCTTATGGAAAGGGAACCCTCCTTCCTCATCAACACTAACACTGACTGGCTGTTCCCTGTGGGCAGATAAGTCCAAGAGCGCTAGCAATCACTATGTTCCTCAGATCATTAATATTGCTTTCCAGCCCAGCCCCACAGCCATGATCCAGCCACGAACCTGTGTGGAAATACTAGTGCTTCATCTTTCATCTCCTCTGAAATCTCAGCTTCTGAAGAACTCCAAAAGAAAGTTCTTGACATCAAAGTCCTTGATACTCTCACATGCTTCAACATTGGAAACTGACTTGATTCTGATTATTAAAACTGATACATTTTTTTCTTTTTGGAAGGCAATTGGGGTTAAGTGACTTGCCCAAAGTCACACCACTAGTAATTGTGTCAAGAGTCTGAGACCGGATTTGATCTCAGGTCCTTCTGACTCCAGGGCTGGTGCTCTATTCACTGTACCACCTAGCTGCCCCAAAACTGATATAATTTTTAAATAATTACCAGATTTAATGATAAACCTTAAAGACCATAGGGCCTCTCCATCTGACTTGCATATGAAACTTCCTATATGTGTAGGTATTCCCTTATAAGAATGCAAACTCCTTGAATCAGGGCCTGTCTCCAATTTTCTATTTATATCCTCCATCCTTTGCACATATTAAGTGCTTAAGAAATACTTTTTCATTTCTTCATACTCTCTCACTCATTCATTCACTCTAGGACTTAAAATCCTTGAGCTGAGGAAGCAAATGTGGATAGTAATCAGCCACAGACTGGACAATAATAATAATTTGAGTACTCTCTAAAAATGAAATTGTCTGACAAAAAAAATCAATTACATTAAATTCCATAACAGTTATTGCTTTGAGACTACAAAAAAAAGTCTCAGAAAAATTTGATTGGTATAGCAAAGGAACAGCTAACTATACCTTAATTCCTCACAAAACAGAACTTAAACAGAAAATCCACTAATGAATGTTTTCCCAGTGCCATATGGATGAATTAAAATATGTTCACATAAGCCTTTTAATCCCCATTTCACACAAAACTTAACACCTGTAACCCACAGAATAAACCAATCAGTGATGGGAATCGCCCTTGTTTTCCATCCTTCCATGGGCTTCATAGCTATGTTAATACCATTGTCCCAGACTTAATTATGCCCAGGTTTATTTTTGTTGGCAGATCTATGCAAATCAGTGTATTATGGTTCTTACCATTTAATTTACTCAGATTATACTCTGATGTCTAAAACAGATTACGAAACAGAATGGAATGTTTGAATTGGTTAATGAACTATGAGAGTTATCATTGCTATTTAGATTTAACTGAAATATTATAGTTTAAACTGTGTTAAGTATTTGTTAGAAAACCTGATTATTCTGTTTTCAATTTAAAACATTTCAGCTTGCTGCAATTTTAAAGTGATAGTTACCACACAGAGAAAAAGTCAATGTGATTCTTTCAAAATATATTTAGTCCAATTCTTTTTTTTATTTGACTCACTTCTCTCTGGGTCAAAGACTCAGCTCATTTACCAAATGGTGCCCTGGTAGTCTGAAAGAGTTAATACCACTTCCAAAGTTGATTAAAATTTACTTTAGTGTTCAGTTCCTTAACAGACAGTCTTTTGTGGAATTACTAGACTTGGTTAAATTTGCTGAATTTGAATTTCAACCAGAGAAAAACCAATTATGCCAGCTAACCACCATCATAAGTAATCAATTAGTTTGGTTGATTAAATTCTTAGTGGCCAGGCAGATCAGATACCCAACCAACATCTTTCCCATCCATCAGTTTTCCTAATTATGTTAAACTGTGGTTTGCCATGAAAATAAAAGCTTGGAGGAGTCACCAATTAAAATCAAATCACACCACAAACCAACAGGCTTCTGACAAGAAGTGGGTCTTCACATACTTAGTTACTCCCAAATCCTCCTGTTTCCTTGGAGGACTCATGTCAGAGGTTTGCTTTTCTCACATAATGTTCTAGAATCTCAGATTTTTTTCTGGATTGATACCTTTCTGGAGAAGTGGCTAAGGTTTCCCTATTATTATCCTCCACTTCCAGGAACAAAGACTGAGGAATAAGCATAATGTTGATACTTAACTGGAACATTAATTGCCAATTTCAGGCATTAGCAGCTTACATAGTACAAGCCTTCTCTTCATGTCTGGAGAGCTGAATACTGGAACTGAAAGGGAGAAAAGCCCCATATAAATCTGCATGATGATCCACAACACATTCATTACCACACATAGTTTCAGTGGTCACCAAAACCACACGTGGAGAAGAGGTCAAATTCTGTTTCTGACTAACAAAACACTCATCAGATTCTGCTAATTCTTTCTTTACAATGTTTTCCACTTACCTCTCTTTTATTTCAACAATCATCCTAGCTAGTGGGAAATGTAAGAGGAGTTTGAGACAGACACCTGAAAGCAGGGTGAAGTATTCACAACCTGGCTGGCTGCTTCTGGTAGTATGGCAACTCAAGATGGAAGGATATGAAGCAAGAGGAAATGACTGATACAGAAGCAGGGGCAAGCACAGTGTCCCTCTTGAGGGAGTGAGGAAATGAAATGGGAGCCAGAGAAGGAGTCTAGAGACCGAGAAGCCAAGTTTTGAGACACAGCACCCTGTGGGGCACCTAGCAGAGACAGAGGCATTGTAGATGACTGTTCTTTCAACCGTCAGAATGGGGTGGTGGATGCTGACTTTCCATTTGGGAGAATAGGTACTGTCTCCCTTTCCATCTCCTCTCATCTCTGACCAAGTAGGGCAGAGGCTGATTATACAACTTATTCTGTTCTATAAATTCTCTAATTTCTGTTTAAGTAATTTGAATTTCTTTTGTGGTTAGATAAATACAATTCATCTAACCCTTGTTGATTTCCCTTTTGCTTTATTTTTAAAGGAAGTGGGAGTGGATAGGGCAGAAGGTGAATATTGATATACAGAGATAAAGTTTCATGGTCCTAACCTGGATTCCCCAAGTTGCTCAGTTTTCTCTTCACGTGGCTTTGAGTCAGAATCAGAGAGAAAATTCTATGATTTTAATTTATTATTAATTTTAATAAAGTTTGCTAATGGTAGAACTAAGCTGGGTGTGAGGTTAACTTTTCTTTGCCCTGGGCTAAAAAAAAAGTCTGGTGTCATCGTGTTGTCTAGGTAACAGTTGGCCTGTTGGGATACATGGCTTCATTAACTAATTCCTCCTTCCCTCAACTCATGGGCAGAAAAAAAAAGAATAATTACAATCCCATTTACATATGATCTCCGCTGTCAAATAATTGTAGATAGTTATCATATTCTCCTTGAATCTTATCTTCTCCAGGTTAAACAACTCCAGTTATTTTCAACAGATCTTCATGTGTCATAAGCTCAAGGCCCTTATTCATCCTTGTTATCTTACTCTGGACACTCTTCAGCTTATAAATGACTTTCTTAAACTGCAGCATCCAGAAATTAATACAATATTCCATGTGTGCTCCAGCAGGGAAAGGACACAGAAGGACCATCAACTTCTTATTCCTAGAATTTATGCTTTTTTTCAATATTAGCTGAAGACTGTATTGGCTTTTTTGGCTTCCATATGTCACTGCTGTTCATATTGAGACTGCAGACCCCTAAAACTGCCCAGAACTTTTTCAGACAAGCTACTGTCTAATCATCCCCCACCACATCATGTACTTAAGGAATTGATTTTTTAGCCCAAAGTCTTGCCTTTACATTTATTTATATTCTATCTCACCTTATTAAATTTAGCCCAATAACCTAGTTTGTCAAGATCTTTTTAGATGTTGACTCTGTCATCCAGCATGTTAGTTGTCCCTCTTGACTTTGTACCATCTACAAATTTGATGAGTATACCATCTGTTACATCTCCTAAGTCACTGCTAAAATGAAAAAAAGTTAAACAGCCCAGAATTAAATACAGAGCTGGGGGTAGTAAAATAGAGACCTCCTATCAGCTTCACATTGATACTGAACCATTTGAGTCCAGCCCAAACATATCTGGTTTTGTCTAACCATACTGTGTTCTAGTCCACATCTCTCCATTATTTCTATAAAAATAGTATGAAATGCTTTGCCCAATATTTTACTAAAATCTAGGCAAATGTTTATCTGCAGGAATCTCCTGATATTTAGTAATTTTAGTAATCTTGTCAAAAAAAGGAAAAGTACCTTTCTAGTATCACCTGTTCCTGATGAAGCCATTCAGGGTCTTTGTTTATTTGGTGTTTTTTTGCATTCAAAAGAGAAATTTATTCCAATGGAATTTATTATTTTCCCAGTTATATGTCAAGAAAATTTTTAGCATTCATTTTTGCAAGATTTTGAGCTCCAAGTTTTTCTCCCTCCTCTCCCCTCTTCTGAAATTATAGGTGGTTTGATATAGTTTATACTAGTGCTATCACATAAAAATATTCCATATTAGTCACAGTTGTGAAAGAAGAAACAGTTCAAATGGGAAAAAAACATGAGAAAGAATAAAGTAAGTGAAAAAAATAATGCTCCAATCTACACTGAGTCCCTCACTTATTAACTGGATATGTATAGCATTTGTTTTCATGAGTCCTTTGTACTTGTCTTGGATCATTGTGTTGCTGAGAATTGCTGATACAGTATACGATGTTTTACTGGTTTTACTCATTTCACTTTGTACTAGTTCATAAACTTTCCAGGTTTCTCTGAAATCTGCTGGTTCATCTTTTCTTATTGCACAATTGTATTCCATTACATTCATATACCACAGCTTGTTCAGCCATTCCTCGACTGATGGGCATCCTCTCAATTTTCAATATTTTGCTACCACAAAAAGGGTAGATATAAATATTTTTGCACATGTAAATTCTTTCCCTTTTTTGTGATCTCTTTGGGATACAGACCTAGTAGTGGTATTGCTGAATCAAAGGGTATGCACAGTTTGAAAACGGTTCCAATTGCTCTCCAGAATGGTTGGATTGGTTCACAACTCTGCCAACCATTCATTAGTGTCCCAATTTTCCCACATCCTCTCCAACATTTATTATTTTCCTTTTCTGTCATATTAGCCACTCTGATAGGTGTCAGGTGGTACCTCAGTGTTGCTTTAATCAGCATTTCTCTAATCAAAAGTGATTTAGAGCACTTCTTCATACATGCAGAGTCTTTGTAATCATTGTCCTCTTTCCAGATGTTTAGTAATTATCATTTTAATGATCTGTTCTGGCAAACTCAAACACATTGGCTTATAGACTGCAGATCTCTCTCTCTGTCTCTTTCTCTGTCTCTCTGTGTCTCTGTCTCTCTCTCTCTGTCT
>NW_027186637.1:0-11573 GCF_028583685.1 Petaurus breviceps papuanus | reverse complement strand
TCTTTTCACATCAACAAGCCCATCCCACAGGTGGGATTAACAAGCTCTGGGTTTTAACACAATCAATTTGAAAACCAAGCCAATACAGGGGGAACTTTAAATGCCATTACTATCACAACTTATCAGTGAATCTTACAGGCGATCTTACCATGAGAAAATATTAATAATATTTGTAAAGTGATTTGCCCAGTGGCACATAGTAAATACTTAATAAATGTTTTCTACCTCTCCCTGACCTCCCTGCCAGGACCAGGGAACCAAGGAAAAAGACATCCACCTTTCTTGAGTGAGAATCCAATGGGTCCCAAGTGAAATTAATATCATTAATAAAAATAATAATTGATAATAATAGCAAGCATTTATATAGCATTCTGGGGTTTGCAAAGGAATTTACAGGTATTCTCTCACTTGATTTTCACAGTACTGTGAGGTAGGTTTTATTATGTTATTTATTTAGTTAATTTTTATTTATATATCATATTTATATATTTTGTTTTTGTTTTATTATTAACCCATTTTACAGATGGAGAACTGAAGTTTAGACGAAAGAAATTACTTATTCATGGTGACAGAGTTAGTTAACTATCTGAGGCAGGATTTGAATGCAGGAAATCCCAGTTCCTAGTATCATAAGCTACATACTACACAACACTGTTTTTCTAATTATAGAATGTAGCTAATGTACATTGGGTAGGTATTTTTCTACATGACAATTCACAGACCCTGGGTATCTAGAGGGAGCGAAATGCTTAGAAGGGAGGGAGAAATGGAAGGGTTAAGGAGCATGATAAAAAATCGGAATGGGTCCTCAAAGGCATGGTTTGATGGCTTCTGCAGGCATCCATATTGGAATAGGGTACAAATAGGGTAAAAAATCTTCCTTATTATGATCCAAGTGTTGGAAGTAGGGAAGAGAACAATGTTTTTTAGAATTTTATAGATCTCTTTTACTTGAAAAGTAAGGTTGCCTTAAGCTCAAGGCTAATAAATATTTTATACATTAACAGAGAGACAGTATTACCCAATATATGGGGCTTAGGATGGGAATCTAAGTAGATTCTATCATAAGATCCTTGTATTGACTTTGGCAAAATTATTGATTCTAGCTCTGCTGTTTACTACCTGTGTGACCGTGAACAAGTCATGTGCCCTTTCTAGGCCTCTTTCCTTCTAGTCCTTAATCCCATGATCCTGCCAATGCCACCATTGTTTTCCTCCATCTATAAAATAATGACTCCGTGAAAGATAAAAAATATTTAAATGATCCAAAACTCAAAGCCCATTTTAAAAGTTGCTCTTTTAAAATTTCTTAAATGTATCCTGTTTTCCCTTCTCCCTCCTTCCTCATCTCTCTCCAGACTGAAAGTATCAAGGATTTTGTATACCTGATGGACAAAAATTGATTCCTGAGAATTAGACAGACTTTCAAGCAGCCAGACCAAGGTGAATTTGGGAAAATCACAATCCTTTAAAAATTTGGGTTTTCTGTGGTCTACCCAGAAAATGGAGACCCATCAGCCATGAGTTCAAACTTAATCCAGGGTCCTCCTAGAATACTACTTCCTAGTCTCTTTAAAAGACAAAAAAACTTGCCATTTTGTGGTTTACTTCTAATAATTTATAATCGATATTGCCTATTTTATTTGACCTGAGTTTTCTTGCCTTTTAATGTTTTAATTTACATTATATATATATTGTTCTTTAGACCTGTTTTCTTTATTTTGTATTATTAGCTTATACAAGCTTTCCTGCATTTTTTTTAATTCTTCATGGTCAATACTCATTATCATTCAGTTACAAATGCATTACATCCTTATATCCCAATTTGTTTAGTCATCTCCATTTTGGCAGCACATAATTTATCTTTAGATTTTTGCTATTGCAAAGTAGTGCTTATATGAATATTGGGTTGTGGTACCTTTTGTTTTGTTATTGATCTCCTTGGGTTGAGGGGGCTGGGAAAGGAATTGGAATGGGTCCCCAAAGTCAGGCTTTAATAGCTTCCTTTTTTCACAAGTCTTCCTCATTTGTCTAAGTTATGTTATGTTTTGTTATGTTGTCGGAAGATGCTAGTAGG
The DNA here is from genome assembly GCF_028583685.1 of Petaurus breviceps papuanus. Classification (NCBI taxonomy): domain Eukaryota; kingdom Metazoa; phylum Chordata; class Mammalia; order Diprotodontia; family Petauridae; genus Petaurus; species Petaurus breviceps. The sequence goes on along the minus strand of NW_027186637.1, from coordinate 9,496 downwards.
GTAGGGGGAAGGAGGAGAAGTAGGGGGAAAGCATTGTTTCTTTTTCACACACACACACACACTCTCTCTCTCTCTCTCTCTCTCTCTCTCTCTCTCTCTCTCTCTCTCTCTCTCCGCCCCACCCCCCTCCACCCCCGCTCTCTGTCTCTCTCTCTCTGTCTCTCTCTTTCTCTATCTGTCTCTGTCTGTCTGTCTCTGTCTCTCACTCTCTCTCTGTGTCTCTCTGTCTCTGTCTCTGTCTGTCTCTATCTTTGTCTCTCTCTCTGTCTCTGTCTCTCTCTTTCTCTGTCTCTGTCTCTCACCCCTTTCTAGGTTCCAAAGGAATTCTCTTACTTGTAAAGTGAAACACTCATACTTCTCCCATTATATTACTTCCTAAGAGTCCTCTCCCAGTCAAATATATTTCAGCAGTTAAAAAAGCTCTGTTTTCTTTCTCAAATCTCTCTATTTATAGCTTAGAGTTGTTGGCATGTATTCATGACTCTGATTACTTAATTTATGTCTCTGGCCTTTCTTGCATGCCTCAGGAAACTTGGGAATCTACATTTCTTTGGATGTATTTCTCTTCTTCATCCATTCCCTGTCTTCTTTTCCTCTCATTCCCTACCCATCTTCTTCATCATCTCAGTGCCACAAATCAAAATCCAAGGCCATTTTGATTCAGTGATTGCTGTTTCCAACAGCTTCCATGTAAACACGTGGGACCCTGTCCAGGAAAACTTGTAATTCAAATAATGAAAAGGTGTCATGGACATGAGGAGAATCACAAAGGATGCACTCAGTAATTACAAATTAGATTGGAAAGTCATGTTTCCTGTGTGAAGGAGTCCCCTTGGATCTGTAGTAGTTAAATAAAAAGACAAGGAAGCCAGTTAAGGTGCCCATCAATGCTGAATGCATTATGGGGAGAAAGAAAGAGAGTGATAGACTGTATTTCAAGGTTTGTGCAGGTCTACAAACCCCTTCTGTATCGATGACAGCTATAGCAGAGCCCGTGGCATGGAAGGTTCCATGGAAACACATTTCCTGCTGCAACTACCCAAGCTGCTGGGGGGAGGGAGAAGGGCAGTGTTGGAGAGAAGGCAGAAATACCATCTACATTTACATCTTAAATGAGAAAAACTGTACAGATCCAACACTAGCCTGGTAGGAAGTAGGATTGAGAAATAATTTTAAAAGAATAGAAAGGATCACACTTAAAGGTGGATTGTGCATTCTCCAAAACTCCTGTGGAAAACAGCATCAGTGTGTTCTGGTGGGGACTATAGAGTTCCCTTTGTATAATGTCTGGCATAGAATCCTGTTCAGTGAAGGTTTTAGATGAAAAACCAATTCAGAAGGGAATGTGCCATGTTTTTCTTATCTAGTTTTCTAATTATGCTTAATAAGAACTTGTGTTAAAAAAATTAATGTCACAATCTGAGATCTGGATCAACTGAAAGCTTAATAGGAATACTTCATGACCCCATTTGGGGTTTTCTTGCCAGAGATACTGGAATGATTTGCCATCTCCTTCTCTAGCTCATTTTACAGATGAGGAAACTGAGACCAGCACAGTTAAGTGACTTGCCCAGGGTCACGCAGCTAGTTAGTGTCTGAACCTGGATTTGAACTTAGATCTTCCCAGCTATACGCTAGTGCTCAATCCACTGCACCATCTAGCTGCTGTGCTTCTCTTGCTGCAGCCCAATATCACATTAGCTTTTTAGGCTGTCATATTGTGTTACTGGGGCAGCTAAGTGATACAGTGAATGGGACACTGGCCTGGAGTCAAGAAGACCTGAGTTCAAATCCGGCCTCAAACACTCACTAGTGTGACCCAGGGTAAGTTACTTCACCCTGTTCGCCTCAGTTTCCTTATCTGTAAAATGAGCTAGAGAAGGAAATGGCAAAACCAAAGGAAAACCCCAAATGGGGCCATGAAGAATCAGACACAGCTGGTAACAAGTGAACAACAACAAAAAGCTCCTAGAATAAGGAAGTGAGTTGGGCTTAGCTGCTGGGGAGGCTGAGGCTGGAGGACTGAGCTGACCAGTCCTGAGATTCAGTGGGGCTAAAGCTGATCAGGCCTATGCACCAAGTGCTGCGCCAGAATGGTGAGCTCAGGGGAGCAGATGGCCATGAGGCTGAAAAAGGAAGAACTGGTCCAGGTTGAAAAATAATGGGTCTGATTAAAATTTCTATGTCAGTTTATTGGGCTCAGGCTCATGAAGGAACACTGACTTCTAGCCTGGGTGAGACCGGAATACCAAATTTAGTTTAAAAAAAAGGGGGGGGGCATAGCTAAGATGGTGAAGTGAAAGGAAGGGCTTGCCTGAGCTCTCCCCAAAACCCTCTAATACCTCTAAGAAGTGACTCTGAACAAATTCTAGAGTGGCAGAATCTGCAAAGAGACAGAGTGATGCAGATTTCCAGCCCAACACAACCTGGAAGGTCTATGAGAAGAGTGTGTTGCGCTGCACTGAGAATGCAGTGCGCTTTAGTGGGCAGGCTGTGCCAGCACAGACATGACCCCAGCAAAGCCAGAGCAGACCCCAGGGGACTGAATCACTGGCAGCAGTGGCTGCTTCCTGACTTCTCAGACCACAGGTGCCAGAGACAACTTTAGAAGGTCAGAACTGGGTGGGAGAGAAGTGCAGTCCTGTGCAAGGTGTGTGACATTAGCAGTGGCAGCAATTGCTCCTGGAGCTATCAGCCTACAGAAGGAGTGTTTGAAAGTCACCTGTTTCAATTCAGGGAGCCAAGATGGTGGAGTAAGCAATATTCTCTCACCCTCTCTTATTGACCTTGTAAAACCCAGAGAATATTGCCCCAGGAAAAATCCTGGAAGAGTGGAACCAGCAGAAAGATAGGGGTACAGCAGTCTTTTAGCTTGGGAGACTAGGGGGATTAACAGGAAAGGTCCCTCTTGCTGTGGCTGAAGGGGACCAGTACAGGACTGGAGGCATCCCAGCAAGCCAGCAGCAAGCCTCACCTCAGCAGACCAGTGGGAGATACTTAGCCCCAGGAAGGAGGAGCAGGCAGGCACCACCACCAGGTAAGCTACCAGCCTCCAGTGGCCAGCACCTGAGGCCCCAGCACACAAAACCAGTAACCAGGCCCCTAGCACCCAGCACAAAAATTCTGGGACAGTGCCCCCCTGGACCCCGAAAGCAAGAATAAAATTTAACCCCCCCCAAAAGGGCAAATAACATGGGCAAAAAGCAACAAATGACCATAGAGAAATATCTTGGTGACAGGGAAGATCAAAACACAAATACAGGAGAGGACAGCATGGTCAATGTACCCAGAACTGAAACCTCAAAGGGGAATATGACCTGGTCTCAAGCCCAAAAAGCCTTTTTGGAAGAGTTCAAGATGGATTTTAAAAGTCAAATAAGAGAGGCAGAAGAAAAACTGAACAATGAGTTTAAAAATAAAATCGGCAAAATGGAAAAAAGTACGCTGAAGAAATCAACTCCTTAAAAGGTAAAATCGGCTAAATGGAAAAGGAGATACAAAAGCTAATTGAAGAAAACAATTTATTAAAAATTAGAATTGGGCAAGTGGAAACTAATGACTCTATGAGACATCAAGAATCAGTCCAACAAAATTAAAAGAATGAAAAAAAAATAGAAGAAAACATAAAATACCTCATTGAAAAAACAACTGACCTGGAAAATATATCCAGGAGAGATAATTTAAGAATTATTAATCTACCTGAAAACCATGATCAAAAAAAGTGCCTGGACAGGATCTTTCAAGAAATCATCAAGGAAAACTGCCCTGAGGTCCTAGAATCAGAGGGTAAAGTAGTCATCAAAAGAATCTACTGATCACCTCCTGAAAGAGATCCCAAATTGAAAACTCTGTGGAATATTGTAGCCAAATTACACAATTATCAGATCAAGGAGAAAATACTGCAAGCAGTCAGAAAGAAAAAATTAAAATATCATGGAATCATAGGATTATGTAGGATGTTGTAGCTTCTACATTAAAAGATGTAATGGTAATATAATTTTGAATTTGAAGATCCCTTTGTGTTGGCAAAAGTAGCAGGTACTTACATTAAAAAGTACTAACACATGTGGTGGTGGAGCTTCTTCTGAACAGGAGCCCAGAGCCTGGAGCCCGAAGCCTGGAGCCCAGAACCCAGAGCCAGGAGCCCAGGAGCCAGGAGCCCAGGTGACTGAACCATGACCAGGATGCTGAGACTTTGTTTGTGGCTTGGTTGAGCCTTAAATTCCCTGGAGCAGAAATGGTGAAGTATCTCACATGGACCAGACCCTGTGAAGTTAAGTGTGGAGCAGGACCTCCCCAGAGAGCTGGTCAAGGAACTGGGAGCTGTCTGCCATTGAACCCAGGTGACAGTCTGGTGAATCCAGGTAGAATCAAGGACCATGGAAGAGGATCCAGGGAATCCGAGAACAGGCCCCAAGTCAAGATGGAAAGACCTCTTCTTGGGTACTGAGTAATTATGGAATTATAGTTTACGAGTGACCTAAGGGGTGGAGGGTTTTGTGTATTATACTTAGCAAGACTTTGCTGAATAAGTGACTGATTGAGTTAATCAAGACTTTGCCCCAAGAGTGGAAGACTTTGCTTTGGCTATTGTATTTTGAGGTATTGTTACTGATAAGTGACTGATTGAGTTAGTCAAGACTTTGCCTCATGAGTAGAAGACTTTGACTATGTACTTTGAGACTATATTGTGAATATTATATTGTGATTTTCTGTGATAAGTTGTAATATTGTGAATGCTGTACCTTGATTCTCTGTGAAAGTTTTGCTTTGATTTGTTATGGAATAGAGTTATCACTATACTGTGTAATCAGAACCTTAAAATCTGTTCAGTGTAGCATTCTTCTGGAAAGCTTCTGTGCATGGCATTACAAAAGATCAGAGAACTTGAATATATTACATAAATCAAAGGAAGTTGGATTACAACCAAGAATCAACTACTCAGCGAAATGGAGCATAATCTTTCAAGTGGGGAGATGGATATTCAATGAAACAGGGGACTTCCAGAATTTCCTGACAAAAAGACCAAAGCTCAACAGATAATTTGATCTTCAAATACAAGACTCAAGAAAGACATAAAAAGGTAAAGAGGAAAGGGGGAAAAACATGCTATTCAATATGGGCAAACTGTTTACATCCCTACATGGGAAGATGACTTATAACTCTTGAGAACTGTATCTTTACTGCAACATCTAGAAGGGAAATACAGAGACAGAGGGGCTGGGTTTAAGTTGACTTTGATGTAATAATAAAAAACCTAATTAAGTGGTTAAAAAAAGGATTGTAATGAGAGAAGAGGAAAGCAAAAGGCAAAAATGTAATTATATTACATGAAGAGGCACAAAGACATTACAGTAGAGGGTTCAAAATATTGTTTGAACTTTACTCTCATAAGATTTGACTCAAGGAGGGAATAACATACCCAGGTATAGAAATCTAACTTGCCCTATAGGTAGTTGGAGGTGAAAAGGAAAAGAAAAAGGAGGGAGTGATATAAGGGAGGGAGGAAGTAGTAAGGGAAAAGGGAGAGGGGTTGATAGAAGGGAGAGAAGATTGAGGGAGGCGATGGTAAAAAGCAAAACTCTAGAGAGGAGGGAAAGGGAGAAAAAACACACACACAAATGGGGTTGGGGGTGGGGGATAGGGTAGGGGAAAAGAGACAGATAGTAACCATAACTGTGAATGTGAATGGTATGAACTCTCCTATAAAATAGAAGTGAATAGCAGAATGGATTAAAAGTCATAATCCTACAATGTTGTTCACCAGAAATATATCTGAAACATAGGGATACAAACTGGATTAAGGTAAAAGATTGGAGTAGAATATATTATGTTTCAGCTGAAGTAAAAATAAAGCAGGGGCAGCAATTCTGATCTCAGACAAAGCAAAAGCAAAAATAAATCTAATTAAAAGAGTTGAGGAAAGAAACTATATCCTTCTAAAAGGCATCAGAGACAATGAAGTAATATCATTACTAAACATATATGCTCCAAGTGCTATAGTATTTAAATTCTTAGAGGAGAAGTTAAGGGAGTTACAGGAAGAAATAGACCGCAAAACTGTACTAATGGAGGACCTCAATATCCCTCTCTTTGAACTTGAAAAATCTAACCTCAAAATAAACAAGAAAGAAGTTAAGAAGGTGAATAGCATTTTAGAAAAGATATATATAGTAGATCTCTGGAGAAAATGAGTGGGGATAGAAAGGAATACACCTTTTTCTCAGTGGTAGCTGGCACTTACACAAAAATTGACTACATACTAGGGCATAAAAACCTCACAATCTGTTGCAGAAAGGCAGAAATATTAAATGCATCCTTTTCAAATCATGTTGCAATAAAAATGATATATAATAAAGGGCCATGGAAAGATAGATGAAAAATTAATTGTAAACTAAATAATCTAATCCTAAAGAATGAGAAGCTCAAAAAGCAAATCATAGAAACAATAACTTTATCCAAGAAAATGACAATAATGAGGCAAAATACCAAAACTTAAGGGATACAGAAAAACCACTGCTTAGGGGAAGTTTTATATTTCTAAATGCTTACATGAATAAAATAGAGAAAAAGAGATCAATGAATTGGGCTTGCAACTGAAAAAGCTAGAAAAAGAACAAATTAAAAATCCCCAATTAAATACCAAATTAGAAATACTGAAAACCAAAGAAGAGGTTAATAAAATTGATATTAAAAAAAACCATTAAACCAATAAATAAAACTAAGAGCTGGTTTTATGAAAAAAAAAATAGATAAACCTTTGGTTAATTTGATTTAAAAAAAAGAAAGTAGAAAAACCAAATTACCAGTATAAAAAATGAAAAAGGTGAATTCACCACCAATGAAGAGGAAATTAAAACAATAATTAGGAATTATTTTGCCCAACTGTATGCCAATAAATTTGACAATCTTAGTGAAATGGATGAATATTTACAAAAATATAAATTGCTCAGATTAACAGAAGAGGAAGTAAAATACTTAAATAACCCCTCTCAGGAAAAAAAAAATGAACAAGTCATCAATGAACTCCCTAGGAAAAAAATCTCCTGGGTCAGATGGATTTACAAGTGAATTCTATCAAACATTCAAAAAACAATTAATTCTAATATTATATAGACTATTTGGGAAAATAGGCAAAGAAGGGATCCTATCAAATTCTTTTTATGATACAAATGTGGTATTGAGGGGCAGCTAGGTGGCACAGTGACTAAAGCGCTGGCCCAGGAGTCAGGAGGACCCGAGTTCGGTTCCAGCCTGAGACACTTAACACCACACAAAAATACTAGCCGTGTAACCTTGGGCAAGTTACTTAATCCCAAATTGCCCTCTAAAAGGCAAAAACAAACAAACAAACAAAAACCAAATATGGTATTGATACCTACACCAGGAAAAGTCAAAACAGAGAAAGAAAATTATAGACCAATTTCCCTAATAAATATAAAGGCAAAAATTTTAAATAAAATATTAGCAAAAAGATTGCAACAACTTATCACAAGAATAATATACTATGACTAAGTAGGATTTATACCAGGAATGCAGGACTGATTCAATAATAGGAAAACTATCAGCATAACTGATCATATCAACAACAAAACTGTTTATCTCAATAGATGAAGAAAAAGCTTTTGACAAAATACAACACCCATTCCTATTAAAAACAGTAAAGAGCATGGGAATAAATGGAGTCTTCCTTAAAATGACAAGTAGCATCTACCTAAAACCATCAGCAAGTATCTTATGTAATGGTGATAAGTTAAAAGCATTTCCAGGGCGGCAGGATGGTGCAGTGAGTAAAGTGCCAAGCCTGGAGTCAGGAGGACCCGAGTTTGGTTTCAGCCTCAGATACCTAACACCCACCCACACACACACACAAAACTAGCTGTGTAACCATGGGCAAGTTACTTAACCCCAATTGCCCTCCAAAAGGCAAAAATAAAAAGCATTTCCAATAAGATCAGGGGTGAAACAAAGATGTACATTATCACCACTCATATTCAATATGGTACTAGAAATGTTAGCTATAGAAATAAGAGAAGAAAAAGGAATTGAAGAAGTTAGAATAGGCAAAGGAGAAATAAAGCTATCACTCTTTGCAGATGATATGATGATATACTTGAAGAATGAAGTAAACAGCTATCTGAAATAATAAACAACTTTAGCAATAGAGTTTACACCATATCTTATACTGTATATCAAAATAAAGTCAAAATAGGTACACAATTTAGATATAAAGGCTGATACTTAGCAAACCGGGAGAGCAAGGAATAGTTTGCTTGTCAGATTTATGGAGAATGGAAGAATTTATGACCAAACAAGAGATCAAGAACATTATGAAATGCAAAATGGATAATTTTGATTACATTAAATTGAAAAGTTTTTGCACAGAGCCAATGCAGTCAAGATTAGGAGGGAAGCAGAAAACTGGGAATTTTTACAACCAGTGTCTCTGATAAAGGCCTCATTTCTGAAATATATAAGAGAACTGAGTCAAATTTGTAAGAATACAAGTCATTCCTCAAATGACAAATGATCAAAGGATATGAACAAGTAGTTTTCTTTTTTTTTTAATTTATTTTTTTTTTAGTTTGCAGCATTCAGTTCCAGAAGTTTTTGAGTTCCAAATTTTCTCCATCTCCCTCTTCTCCCCCTTCCCTCTCCAAGATGGCAAGTAATCTGATATAGGTTTTACATATACCTTCACATTAAACATTTTCACAATAGTCAAGTTGTAAAGAAGAATTATAACCAATGAAATGAACAGCAAGAAAGAAGAAACAAAATGAAACAAAGCAAAAAAGAGAAAGATCAAATAGTTTGCTTCAATCTGCATTCAGACTCCATAATTCTTTCTCTGGATTTGGATAGCCTTTTTCATCATGAGTCTTTTGGAGTTGTCTTAGAACTTTGCATTGCTGAGAAGAGTCAAGGCCATCAAAGTTAGTCACTACAGATACGTGTCTGTAATTGTGTACAATGTTCTCCTGGTTCTGTTCCTCTCACTCAGCATCAGTTCCTATAAATCTTTCCAGGTTATTATGAAGTCCGTCTGCTCCTCATTTCTTATAGCACAATAATATTCCATTACATTCATATACCACAACTTGTTCAGTCATTCCTCAATTGACAGGTATCCCCCCAATTTCCAATTCCTTGCCACTACAAAAAGAGATCCTATAAATATTTTTGTACCTGTGGGTCTTTTTCCCATTTGTGTGATCTCTTTGGGACACAGCCTTAGAAGTGGTATTGCTGGATCAAAGGGTATGGACATTTTTATAACCTTTTCAGCATAGTTCCAAATTGCTCTCCAGAATGGTTGGATCAGTCCACAACTACACCAACAATGCATTAGCATTCCAATTTTCCCACATCTTCTCCAGCATTTGTCATTTTCCTGTTTTGTCATGTTAGCCAATCTGACAGGTGAGATGTGGTACCTAAGAGTTGTTTTGATTTGCATTTCTCTAATCAATAGTGATTTAGAGCATTTTTTCAT
>NW_027186636.1:0-11929 GCF_028583685.1 Petaurus breviceps papuanus | reverse complement strand
GAACCTGTTCATTGTCCTGTGCAAACATATTTAACAATACAGATGCCTTTATCTGAGGGTGTTCTGCCCAAAGGAAGGTAAACTTTGAAGACTAAAACCCACCAAGATATCCTGGGGGTTTACTGGCTAAACTTCTTTCTTAAAGCACAAGGCTGAAATCCAATTCACTGGCTCTTATTGATTGGCTAATGAATACCTATATATAAATGTAACCATGATCAACTGTAGCCTTTAGGTGGCAGGTAGTGGGGAGGAAGAGAAAAAAAAGAACAAAATAAAAAGCATAAAGCAGAGAAAACCTACAAGGAAGCAAAGAAAAGACGGACTGCTTTCAACATAAAGCTAAGTATTTAATATATAGGCTTTCTTGAAATGATAAGTTACTATTATATATTCTGAATACTCGATGTTCTCCTGTGCATATGACATGATTTTTTTCTTTTCTTATTTTATATATAAGTTTATAATGTTTCTTTTTCTTTTCTCTTTATGTATTTAAGTTTTGTATTTGTATAAAAGTTAAAAATTTTTTAAAGAAATATTCAAGTTGTTCTGATTTGACATGATATCACACAGAAATGCAGCATTCCTATAGAAATCTTCTTTGTCGATTCTGTTCTTCATAAAATTTAACTATCTGTTCTCACAAAAATAAAAATTTTAGCTAACACCGGTCCCTGCTATAGCCAATACACTAAAAAGATAAGGGAAATCCACACTGAATAGCCTCACTTCTTCTTGCACTTTAGCATGTTACAAAACTGATGATGCCGTGTTGCATTTGCACAAATATAGTTAATAACACTTACAACGTGTTGCAAAATGTCACTTGAAACAGTAGCTTTAACACAGAGATTTTACTGTTCAAGATACAATGAAGAGAAATGAGAGCAACTGGATCTGTTAATGCTTTTTTGTTTTTATTATTTTTTTAAAGTAATCGGGGTTAATTTGCTCAAGGTTACACAGCCAGTTATTTTTGTGTGGGTGCCAAGTATCTGAGGCCGGAACCAATCCCAGGTCTCCCAACTCTGGGGCCGGCACTCTTACTCACTGCACCACCTGGCTGCCCCAGTTAATGCTTTTTTTAAATCTGTGCAATAAACCCTTCATGTTTTCCTGTCATGGAAGGTGCACCACCTGCACATACACTCACTAAATTTACCAAATTCAGTCCAACTGCATGACATTTATCTTGAAAGTTGTTGAAGATATCTCTGCTCTGTGTTCTGTTCATGAGAGTGCCCAAAGAGAGTAACTTCATAGCAATGAAAATCTTCTGTTATGAACTGAATGGAGTATAAAACCTGCACCAACTCAGTAGTATCAGTTGATTCATCAAAAGCAGTTGAATAATATATATTTTCCTTTTGAAATATTACATGAACTTTTTCTGTGAAGATGAAGGCTAATTCAAGCTGCTGATCAGTTATGGTTCTCCTTGAAAAAGGCAGCTTATACTTTGAAATGTTATAGGGATCAAAGCACCCTACAACTTCGGCAAGGCATTCTTTTACAATTTCTACATCACTGAATGACTTCCCCTTTTTCCAAGTATATAAACTACTTCTTGAGTGGCTCCAATGGCATTATTTCCAGGTCTTCTTGCTGCTTGAAAGAATTATCTTTGCTTTTGCTTTCAATTTCTTTTAATTTCTGTAATACAACCTTTCAAGCTTCTCCCTCTAATAGCAAATATTTGTGGTCCTTATGAGTGTTACAATGATGAATGTTCATCATGCTTATGAACACTGAATTTCCTAATGTTGATATTGCAGTATCACAAAGCAAGGAAATCATCTTATCTTAAGCAGAAACAAGATAATATTGCAATTCCCAGGCCTCATTAACACAACCTGTTTTCTTCCTTCAGCTGTCTTCTTTGACATGGTGGGCTATTAAGCAGACAGAATTAAAAAATACTGTCAAGCTGTGCAACTATTCACAGATTCCACTTCAAACAGAAACACAGTGCACCATAGTCAAGAGCTGATAACAGACTGGCATACTTGACTCTCATAAATTCTCTGCAACCAGCCTCATGTGCTTGGTGCTGCCAGTCAGGCAGGGGAAGTAATGAGTATAGCAGCTGTCAATTTAGCCCTTATGGGTTACTGATGTTTTAATTGAGCCAGTCAATCTGGGAGGATCATTTCATTGAAACTTATTTTATACTTTGGTATTTCCAATACATTTGCTTTAAAAATAAAATAAAGATATAAAAGACTGATAAAATGTATTAATAAAAATAAAAGAATTTATTCTATAAAGTTTGGATTCTGTCAAAGGACCACACTTAAAGACCTAGAAGGCCACATCTGGCTTTAAGGCCTCAGGTTCCCTACCCCTGCTTTGGGGTGTTCCACCTGGGGCGGAAGAAGAGAGAGCTTCCAACTTGTGGTTCTCTTCAGGGGCAGACATCCAGAATTCGAAATATGACTCCAGGTGTGGTGGAGGAAAGAAAGGTCTTTCCCTTCTACAGAAGTTTCCTTTCTATTACAACTGAAAATATTAAGAAATAAATCTTTCCCCACTCTAAAGTCCTTTCTAGTCTTACCAAAAGCAAGGAATCATTGTCAGTACTGAATTAAACTTCTCAAGAAACAATTGCCTTCCACTAATCCTTTTCCTCTGACTCAAGATTGAACTCTTTCATAGAGGAAAAAGAACAAATGGATAAGAACAAAGCTAAAGTCCAGGAAAGAGATTAAGGCAGCTAGGTGGCACAGTGGATAGAGTGAGGCATGGAGTCAGGAAAACTCATCTTCCTGAGGTCAATTCTGGTCTCAGACACTTATAAGCTATGTGACTCTGGGCAAGTCACTTCACCCTGTTTGCCTCAGTTTCCCCACTAGTTAAATGAGCTGGAGAAGGAAATGTCAAACCAAGAAAACCCCAAGTGATAACGAGAAGAGTCAGGCACATCTAAAAGGACTGTATGACAACAGCAACAACCAGACTCAGTTGGTTTATTCCCATGCCCTGAAGATAGTTGAGCAATGGTCAGAGAAAGATAAAGGAAAAGTCTTTGATTACTTGAGTTAGTGGAACTATTTCTTGAGTTCACAGTTTGACCACATGAAGAATCCTTAAAAGTGATTGGTCAAAGGGACATTGAATCCTTTTTTTTTTAATTCTCAGGGTTGGAGCCAATATGGCAGAGTAAAAGCAGGAACTTGCTTAAGCTTCTACTCCAACCACCTCCAATACCTGTAAAATAGGACTCTAAACAAATTTTAGAGCTACAGAAGCTACAAAGTGAAAGAGAGAAACAAATCTCCCACTGAAGGCAGCCCAGGAGGTCGAAAGGAAGAGTCTATTGCACCAGGCTGGGAGCCAAACATAGTCTTGTGTGAGCTGCGCCAACCTGGGTGGCTCCAACCAGCTAGTGTTCAGGAGAGTAAATCACTGGCAGCTGTGGTAGTTTCCAGACTTCTCAACCCATAAATTCCAAAGACAAAGTAAAAGATGAGTGGGGAACTCTGTTGGAACTGGGTGACAGAAGAGTATGGTCTGGCCCCTGACCCCAGGGTGAGAGGTGGCTGAGGTGCAGGCAGCTGCAGCTGCTTTCACATTGCTGCCTCCAGAGCTCCTGGCCTACAGATTGTAGGGGGACAATGTAACCATTCAGAGGCTAATCTTTCTTGCTTTGACCTGCTTGGATCTGGGTTGCAGTCTTGGGTGGTGGTCCTAGGGTAAGGAATGCCAGTGTGCCAGAGCTTGTAGTGGCTATAGAGAGAGCACCCTCCTCATAGGTCTGACATTTGCAAAAACCCCATCAATTTGGGACACAGCTCTCTCCACTCTGGAAGCAGAGTTATACCATGGCAAAGAGCTCAAAAGTCAAGTAATCGGCTGGCAAGATGAGCAAGCAGAAGAAGCAGAATCAGACCATATAATTCTTTTATTTTTTTTTTTGGGGGGGGGGGTTTTAGGATCAAAAGATGGAACCAGAAGAAGACAATAAAGTTAAAACTCCTACATCAAAAGCTTCCAAGAAAAATACGAGTTGGTTACAGGCCATAGAGGAGCTCAAGAAGGATTTTGAAAATCAAGTAAGAGAACTGGAGGAAAAATTGGGAAGAGAAATGAGAATTATGCAAGAAAATCATGAAAAACAAGTCAACAGCCTGCTAAAGGAGACCCAAAAAATACTGAAGAAAATAACATCTTAAAAACTAGACTAACTCACATTGCAAAAGAGGCCCAAAAAGCCAATGAGGAGAAGAATCCTTAAAAAGTCGAATTTGCAAGATAGAAAAGGAATGTCAAAAACTCACTGAAGAGAATAATTCCTTCAAAATTAGATTGGAGCAAATGGAAACTAATGACTTTATGAGAAATCAAGATACTATAAAACAGATCCAAACCAATGAGAAAATAGAAGGAAATGTGAAATATCTCATTGGAAAAACCACTGACCCGGAAAATGGATCCAGGAGAGGACTACATGAAATCCATGATCAAAAAAAGAGCCTAGAAATCATTCTTCAAGAAATTCTCAAGGAAAATGCCATGATATTCTAGAACCAGAGGACAAAATAGAAATTGAAAGAATTCATGTATCACCTCTCGAAAAAGATCCCAAAAAGAAAACTCCTAAAATATCATAGCCAAATCCCAGAGTTCCCAGGTCAAGGAGAAAATATTGCAAGGAGCCAGGAAGGAACAATTTGAGTATTGTGAAAACACAATCAAGATAACACAAGATCTAGCAGCTTATATGTTAAGGGATCAAAGGGCTTGGAATATGATATTCCAGAGGTCAAAGGAGCTAGGATTAAAACCAAGATTCACCTACCCAGCAAAACTGAGTATCATGTTTCAGGGTAAAATATGGTCATTCAATGAAATAGAGGACTTTCAAGCATTCTTGATGAAAAAAAAAAACAGAGTTGAATAGAAAATTTGACATTCAGATACAAGAAGCAAGAGAAGCATGAGAAGGTAAACAGGGAAAAGAAATCATAAGGAACGTATTAAGGTTGAACTATTTACTTTCCTACATGGAAAAATGATAATTGTAACTCATGAGATTTTTATCAGTATGAGGATAGCTGAATGGAATATATATGTATATTTATATGTGTGTGTATATATATATGTATGTATAGAAGGGTGTTTGTGTGTATAAATACATATGTGAGTGTGTGTATATGTGTATATATGTATTCATAGACGGAGGGCACAGGATCAGTTGAATAGAAAGGGATGATATCTAACAAATAAAATTAAGAGAGTAATATATTGGGAGAAGGAGAAAGTGAGAGATAGAATAGGGTAAATTATCTCATATAAAAGAGGCAAAAGAAACTATTACAATGGAGGGGAAAAGTAGGAAGGTGAAAGGGAATGGGTCAACCTTACTCTCATTGAATTTGGCTTAAGGAGGGAATGACATACACAATCAATTGGGTATTTTACCCTACAGGAAATTAAGAGGGAAGGAGATAAGAGGGGGGATGATAGAAGGGTTGGCAGATTAGGGGGGAGGGTAGTTAGAAGCAAACATTTTTGAAAAGGGACAAGGTCAAAGTAGAAAATAAAATAAGCAGGGGCCTGGAAAGGATGGACGGAAATATAGGTAGTCCTTCACAATATAACTACTATAGAAACATTTTGTGTAGCTACACATGTACAACCTATATTGAATTGTTTGTCTTTCCAATGGGGGTATTTGAGGAATGAAGAAGGGAAAGAATATGGAAATCAAAGTTTTAAAAACAAATGTTTAAAAAAATTGTTTTTTTACATGTCACTGGGAAATAAGATATACAGGCACTGAGATATAGAAATCCATCTTGCCCTACTAGAAAGTTGTGGGGGGCAGAGCCAAGATGTCAGAGTAGAAGCAGGACCTCCCTGGTGCTCTGGCTTCCACCTTCCCCAATCCATTAAAAAGGGGACTCTAAACAAACTTTGGAGCTGCAGAACGCACAAAATGACACAGAGAAGCTAACCTCCCACTGAGGACAGCCCGGCAGGCCAGCAGAAATAGGCCAGTGCAGCGCTCTGGGAGCCAAGGCTTTAGCCCCAGGATGGGCCTGATCAGCCACGGTTGGAGGGACTCCAGATCAAGAGCAGCTGTGGCCATTTCCAGATTTATCAACACACAGATGCGAAAGACAAAGTGAGAGGTCAGTGCAGTCTGGACTTTGGGACCAGTAAGTGGGAATGAGTGGCTTTTGCCCCCCAGGGTGAGAAGCCACTGAGGTGCCAGCACAGCCAGCCAGCACCACATGGCAGCTTCAGCTCCTGGCCTGCAGAGTGTAGGGGGACCGAGCACCAGTCTGAGGGGTAATCACTCTTGCTTTAACCTGCTTGAATCTGAATTGCAGTCTAGGGTGGAGGTCCTGGGGTGTATGTCCAGCTTGCCAAAGCATGTGGAGACCTCAGAGAGGGTACCCATCTAATACCTCCGGTAACTGAGAAAACCCCAGCGTTTGGGATGAAAGCTCCCCTGTCTGGTGGCAGAGTCCTACTGTGGCAAAAAGCCCAGGGGGTCAAGTGGCTGAGGGGAGACATGACCAATCAAAGGAAACAAAGCAGACAGAAGATTCCAACATTACACTCCTATTTTGGGGACAAAAAGGAGCAAAGCATGGAACAGGAGGAAAACAGTGAAGTCAGAACTCCTGCACCAAAAGCTTCAAAGGAAAATACGAGCTGGTTACAGGCCATAGAGGACCTTAAGAAGCAGATAAGAGAAATGGAAGAAAAATTGGGAAGAGAAATGAGAACAATGCGAGAAAACTATGAAATGAGAGTCAACAGCCTGACTGAGGAAAATAATTTAAAAAACAGACTGATTGAAATGGCAAAAGAGGCTCAAAAAGGCAATGAGGAGAAGAATGCCTTAAAAAGGTGAATTTGCCCGATGGAAAAAGAATCTCAAAAGCTCAATGAGGAGAATCATGGCTTCAGAATTAGACCAGAGCAAATGGAAGCTAATGACTTTATGAGAAATCAAGATGCTGTTAAACAGATCCAAACAAATGAAAGAATAGAAGGCAATGTGAAATATCTCATGGGAAAAACCACTGACCTGGAAAATAGATCCAGGAGAGATAATTTAAAAATTAAAAATTATTTTTAAAAAAAACTACCTGAAAGCCATGACCAAAGTAAGAACCTAGAAATCATCCTCCAGGAAGTTCTCAAAGAAAACTGCCCTGATGTTTTAGAATTAGAGGGCAAAATAGAGGTTGAAAGAATCCACCAATCACCTGCTGACAAAGATCCTAAAAAGAAAACTCCTAGGAATATTATAGCCAGGTTCCAGAATTCCCAGATTAAGGAGAGAATATTACAAGCATCCAGGAAGAAACAATTTGAATATTGTGGAAACACAATCATGATAACACAAGATCTGGCAGCTTCTACACTGAGGGATTGAAGGGCTTGGAATATGATATTCCAGAGGTCAAAGGAGCTGGGATTAAAACCAAGAGTCACCTACCCAGCAAAACTGAGTATCGTGTTTCAGGGGAAAATATGGTCATTCAGTGGAATAGAGGACTTTCAAGCATTCTTGCTGAAAAAAACAGAGTTGAACAGAAAATTTGACATTCAGAGACAAGAACCAAGAGAAGCATGAGAAGGTAAACAGGGAAAAGAAATCATAAGGAACTTATCAAAGTTGAACTATTAACATTCCTACATGGAAAAACAATAACTGTAACTTATGAAACTTTTCTCTGTAGTTGAAGGGAATAGAAATATACATATTTCTATTGTGTATATATGTTTACAGGTATACATAGATAGAGGACACAGGACCAATTTAACAGGAAGGGATGATACATAAAAGGTGAAATTAAGAGGTGAGAGAGGAATATAATGAGAGGATATGGGGAGAGACAGAATTGGGTTAACTATCTCATACAGAAGAGACAAGGAAAATGGTTATAATGGAGGGGAAGAATATGAAGGCAAAAGGGAATGGTCAACCCTATTCCCATTGAATTTGGCTTGAGGAGGGAATGAAATACACACTAAATAGGGTATCTCATCCTATAGGAGAGTAGGAGGGGGAAGGGGATGAGAGGGGGGATGATGGAAGGGAGGGCAGGCTGGGGGGAGGGAAGTTGGAAGCACCCACTTTTGAAAAGAGACAGGATCAAAGTAGAGAATAAAACAAGTGGGAGGTGGGATAGGAGGGAGGGAAATATAGTCAGTCTTTTACAATATATCTACTATGCTATTGTTTTACATTACCCACACATGTACATCCTATACTGAACTGCTTATCTTCCCAGTAAGGGTGGGTGACAAGGGAGGAAGGGAATGAATCTGGAATTCAAAGTTTTAAAATCAAATATTTAAATATGTATGTATATGTGTGTATGTGTGTGTGTGTATACTATTATCAATACTATTTTATATGTAATTGGGAAATAAGATATACAGGCACTAGGGCATAGAGATCCAATGGAAAAGTCAAAAGGGGTATGGGAGAAAATATGGGAGAGAGCAGATTGGAGGAGGGAATATCCTGTGGGACTACTATTTGGGGGGGGGGGGGGGGGGAAAAAAGGGGGTGAAATTAGTCAATATAAATCTGAGGTAAAAAATGTTAATATGAGTTTAAAAAGGCTTTGGGAAAAAAAAGTGGGGTGGGGTTGGAGGAGGATATAAGAGAGAGCAGATTGGGGGAAGAGGTATTTTGTAGGCTCGATATCTTGGGGTGGGGGTAGGGGAAAGATGGGGAGAAAATTTATAACTCAAAATCTGTAATGCCAAGCAAAGGCAATTTCCCAAGTTTCAAAATGCCAACATAGGTGCTCTCCATTTCATTCAGTGACAAATTAAGAAGAGACAGAATCAAAATATAGCATAATTCAAAATACAGCATTTATCAAGTGTAATTCAATAATCTCCAAGTACTACCCCACCCCTGGACATTACATTCATTTAATCAGTCACAAAGTCCCTCTTCTAAATACTACTCCACCCCTAGGCTGTACATTCATTTAGTCCATCACAAAGCGCTCTTCTCAAATGGAGATTAGTTTCCAATCATAAGTAAAGTACATTCATTTGTTCAATCACAGAACACAAAAAGGTCAAAAGTTCCCCACCCTTGGATCACAATTGAATCTACCCCAGAGTTACAACAAGCTTAAGCACAGCATTTAATACCCAAATAGAGGTCTTTTCTTCATCTTGACAAGAGGCAGGTTCTCAGCAATCTTTGTTCCTGGGGAGACAAAGCTTAGCAAGGCCACAAGATACATTGCCAGTGTCTTCATTAATTCATTCTCTGTCTGCAGAACAGTCCTAGGATCCCTGAAAACATTAGCAAAACCCCCTTCCAGGATTTCTGTAAACATACAACAAGAAAATCCTTCTTCAGGGCTTCTGAACCAACAGCAAGGTTCCAAGACCTCTTCAACAACAGGACTGTCCTTCACCAGTGGACAGAATTCACTCTCTCTCTCTGCAGAACAGTCTCAGGGGCTCTGAAACAACAGCAAGGTTCCCAGACTTCTGCAACAACAGGACTGTCTTTCACCAGTGGACAAATCTGGCAAAACAACATCAAAACAGACAGACAAAGTACCAGCATAACAGCAATGTCTCCTCAGTCCTTGGCAGCTCTGGGTGGCAGCTCTCAAAAGTCCTGGGCAATTCAAACTGGCCCTCAGCAATCCTCTCAGTCTCTCTCTGCCTCCAAGATGCTGCTTCCAAAAAGTTCTTCTGCCTCTCTCTTTTCTTGTGTCTCTCTAAATTTAAGTCACCAGCTCCTCCCAGTTCAGCCCTCTCTTTTCATGTCAAAAAGTCCATCCCACAAGTAGGATTCACAAGCTCTGGGTTTTAACACAATCAAACCAAAAACCAAGCCAATACAGGGGGATCTTTAAATTCCATTACTATTACAAAATCTTGTGGAAATGAATGTTGAAAACTAAAAATAAATAAATTTTATTTATTTAAAAAAATAAATAAAAGATTAATTTTTAAAAATTTTCTAACTTTTGGCTAAAAATAAGGTGTCTATTTTTCTGTTTGATGAAGCAAACCATTAACTGAACTCATACCTAAATTCTGAACCTTTGCTCATCCTTGACCATGAAATATTCTTTATCTGAGAATCCTATACAGTTATCCATTCCAAGTCCCCCAGGAGTTAAGGCCATGCTCCTAAGATCTAGAAAATCTGCCTAAAGTTTTTTGGCCCTCCCTTCATTCAAGATAGAAGTCTAAATTATTATGGTATTAAACAGTTAAATATGTTGATATTATGCATTCATTTTATGCATTTCTGAATTTCTAAACATTTTCTATCATCAACTGGCCTTCAAGTATCATCTGTGACTTCCACAAAACTCTCCCCAAAAATCCAATTGTATTTCTTATCCCAATCCACAATATATTGAAACTGTGATGGGGAAAGTTCAAATGTAGAAGGGATAACTGGAATTTGTGACTTTAAATAATTTTTTCAAGAGAGGATACTTCCAAGAATGTGAGGAGGGTGTCACTTTGGACGTCTCTTTCTAACAGAAAAAAAAATGCTTAGGTTAGAATAATTTTAATTCACAAAATTGTTTCTTCCAGGCTTGTACCCAAAACTCAGACAATGGTGTTTTCGTATTTCACCACTACCCTGTCAAGGTTGGTGCCTCCCCCTTCCCCCTAGCACCCTGCTGCACACCTATAACATAGAGTCATCTAACTGGGCTTGTCCAGGAAGCCTGTGTTGCCTTGCCTCTCCTTTCAAATGTTTCCTTACCCCCAGCATTGCTCTTGTAAAACTGGAAGGAGACTTGTGAATATTGGGAGGAAGCAACAGAGGCTACAAGAATAGTTACAGTTTTGGCAGCAGTAGGAGTGAAGCAGGAAGAAGAGAGTGGTCATCAGAGACAAAGTCAGACAGAGACAGAGATAAAAAGACACAAAGACAAAGAGAGATACAGAGATACAGGATGGGGAGGGAGGGAGGGAAACCAGGCTGCTTTGATTGGACTATGATCAATGGAGGTAAAATTAAAGATTGCTAATTAGAGGCCTTGAAAAGAAAACTATGTCCCAACATAGCCTGAATTACACTAGTAGCAATAAGTTATCGGATTCTGTTCTAATCATTCTACAATTCTTGCTTAGCATTCCCTTTTCAATGTGGGAATAAACTTCCAGTTCCAAACTTGATTTATGTGGTATACTGGTTACTTCTTTTACTTCCCCCCTTGGGAAGAGGGGAGAAGGACATCAGGAAGATGACAGTAGAGGCAAAGGTGGATTTGCTGCTCAGGAGTCTGAGATGGGAGTGGAATAAAGCCCTGGGGACCCTAATTCCCCTAAGACAAAGACAGACAGCCCCAGAGTAACCAACTAAGGGGACACCAAAGGGCAAGGGTCAGCTTTTGTTCCAGCCAAGCAGTGGTCTAGCTAAGCACTGTTTGGTAACTGGTGCCATATGAAAAGGTGAAGAAGCCATGACCAGCACTGCCCAAAAGACACAATGACACAAGAGAATGTGTGGACCTAAGGCAGAGATGAGCAACTAGGAGAAGCCAGCATAGCCTCAGAAATGAAGGAGACAGAGGCACTGAGACTGCCAGGCTATTATGAAACCATCAGGAGGGAGAGCAGGAAAACCTAGTGGGTTAGTAAGAGTTGAGTGCTAGAATTCCTCACCATCTTCCTCAGTTTCCCCACTTTTGTAATCTTTGATTTTGAAATCAATAATAAATGGACTGCCGTGGGAGTTAGTGGGCTACCCCTCACCAGATGTCCTGGAGCAAAGGTTAGACAAACACTGGTCAGCTATGTTGTGGAGGGAATTTCTGTTAGCTCTGGATTGGACTAAATGAGGTCTGTGTCCCCTTTCATCTATGACATTCTGTCATTCAGAATGTCAGTGCCCTTGAGTCGCTTTCCTCCTTGTCCTTCCCTTTCCCCAGCCCTGGGTCATCTCACCACATGA
>NW_027186635.1:0-19949 GCF_028583685.1 Petaurus breviceps papuanus | reverse complement strand
CTGTCTGCTGACCTGAGCTCCTCGCCTGCCTGCTGCCTAGCTTCCTGCGGCTCTGCTGTACCCTTCAGCAGGCTCCGCCCACCACAGGCTCCATGTGACTACATTCAGCCTATTAAGAGGCAGAGTTGCCTTTCAAAGCAGGGAAGGTTTTCAAATTACCCGCTAGGTCTACTAAGGGGCAGAAATGATCTTCCTATTCCCGTTCCCATGACAGAGGGGAGATCGGCCTTCCTCAGTTCTCTCCTCGCTCTAGTCCATCTGCTGTTCAGATCCTAAAACGATCCCCACTCCACCCATTCTGCCGAGTTCTGCCTGATTCTCGCTAGTGCTAGGGGAGTGTTTCAGCCATTGCTTCCACTTTATTTTGTTCTCAGGAAGGTCTGTATGCCCTCGAGAGGAGGCTTGTGGGATTGTGCTTCAGTTGCACTCCCCATAAAATATTGGGTTCAGTAACCTTGTTCATAAAAGAATTTTGTTACTATTTTGTGTGTGTGTGTGTATGTATTTGGGGTAGACCTGGGTGTTATCTTTTTTTTCTTTTCCTTTTGGAAGGCAATTTGGGGTTAAGTGACTTGTCCAAGCTCACACGGCTAGTTTTTGTGTTAAGTGTCTGAGGCCGGATTTGAACTCAGGACCTCCTGACTCCAGGGCGGGTGTTCTATTCACTTCACCACCACCTAGCTGCCCCTAACTGGGTGTTATCATGACTTCTTGACTCAGGAAGAAAAAAAACACCAGAAAATTAGGCTGGGTGAGCCATTGCCTCATTTGCTGACCATAGTGCTGAAAGGCAGGCCTTGCTGTGGTAGCCTGGAACAGTGCTGCCTGGCCTTGTCATTTTTAAGACCATTTCAGGGCAGTGTTCAGGGAAGCCTCTTTTCTGGGGGGAGAGCAGCACGTTTCAGCGATAAATCATTGAGTGTCTGTTGTTTTGGGGTTTCCTTCCCAACAGTTGAAAGAAAAAGTCTTGTCTTTAAGTAAAGAAGTAGCAGAGACTCATGGGGAGCTGGAAAAGCTTCAGGAACGGCGTGAACGAGAGCATGAGGAAGGGACGAACCTAATATCTCTGCTGAGATCCGACATGGACCATGTCCAGCATGAAAGGTAGGGATCTCTGCCTCTTGCAACAAAGGAGGTCACGAGACGCTCATCCCCATCAGTTTTGGGACCAGTTACCGGAAATGGCCGAAGGGAATTCTCGGCTTTCTAGCTGTTCTTATAGTTTTAGTTTGGGCTCTAAATAAAATGTAGCTCCTGCCTTGAATGATGTAAAGAATGGAAAAGCACTGATAGTTCTTGTTTTCAAGCTTATTTTCTGAGTGGGGCATTGACGTTTGCATCTTATCTTTCCTGTTAGATTGTAAGCTCCTTGAGGGTAGGGGCTGCCTTATGTCTCCCCAGTGCTTTTCATAGAACCTGGCACATAGTAGGTGCTTGTTAAATGTTGATTGATTACCACAGATTGATTGCAGCAGACAGTGGACCCTCGTTCTAAAGGGCCATAGAGGTTGAAGCACACAGAGTTATAATCTGTAATATGTAATTGGATCGGTGGGAGGCTTGGCAATCTTGTAAGAACGTGGCCTTCTCTAAGCCGTCGCTCTCCTCCTCCCCTTGTGCATATCTGGAACCCTTTGGCACCATCTCCCATCCTGAGCCTGAGGAGCGGCAGCTCTCTCTCTCTCTCCCTGCCTTCTCAGCAGACTGCCCAGCAGACTCCCCTCCTTCTTTCCTGTCTCCTCCCGTGCCTTGGCCCTGCCTTCTTCAGTCTTTCCCTTCTTTGCTTTGCACAGATATGCCCACCCTTTTTCACTCGATCTGGCTGTCTCTCCAGAGGCTGGCCTCTTGTGTCTTTCCTTCCTCTCACCACCAGCCCCTGAAAGGTTTTTGCTGTTCATTGCCCCCAGCTCTTCTCTCCCTCATGGCTCACACCTCTGCAACCTGACTTCTGCCCCTTGCGCTCCAAAGCCGCCGGCCCTTTCTCTGTCCATCCTTGGAAGGCACAGCTGTGAAAGAGAACTTCCCAGAGTGGGCACCTGCACAGGTCCTTCCTCCGTAAGCTCCGATGGCTCCCCATTTCCTTTCTGTTCACTTGTAAGCTCATCTGCATGGTTTTGAGAGCTCTTCACAGCCTGATCTGACTAACCCTCCCAGGTTTATTTTGCACAATTCCCCTTCCAACATCCAGTACTCCTTCCTGAAGGACATTCTTGCCTGTGGCAAGCCATGTCTTGTCTCTGTTTCTTTATGCTGTTGGCCCCTTGTGTCTGCAATACTCTTCCTTACCTCCAAAGCCAGGCTTCCTTTGAAATTCCCGCAGGGGCCTCTGTGGGAAGCCTTCCCTGTTCCTTCTGCCCCGGCTGCTGATGCTGTGGTTATCTTACGTCTGTTTTTATCCTGTGCAGAAAAGCATCTGAGTGTAGGACGTACGTGTGTGGAACGTACATGCATGTGTGTGTGCATCTGGAACGGATGCTCCCAGAGCCGAGCATTGTGCCTAGCGCTGAGGAAGTGCTGAATACTTGTGGCTTGTCACTGGATTATATTGTCTTAAAGATTGCCCTTTGGACAAGTTCTTTTTCAGCCTTTGCCCTGTTGTAGAGTTATAGGTGCCCCGTCTTCTTGAGATGGTGCCCTACCTCCAGAACCTTGCCTTGGCCCCACGGTTACGAGAGGCCGGTGTGGGGTCCCAATGCTTCCCCTGGCTGGCCTCTCAGCTTGTGGCACTGAAGACAGCCCCTGGGGGGGTCTCTTCTACACGTCCTTGCTCCCATCCGTCTTTTGAGAAGAGCAGTTGAGCTGGCCCAGATGGAGCTGAAGGTTAGCATCCTTTATTGCTGCTGCTGAGTCAGACGCTCGGTGCACTGCGGCACCCGGTGGCCCTCTGTGTTCTTTAAGAAGTGGCAGCTGGGAAGAGTGGGAGGAGCCTGAGAAGACTTGTTTGCATCACCACGGGAAGTCAGCAGAACTGGGAGCATGATCGATGGCCAGCCTTGAGGATGAGACTTGAGCCCCTCTGGACGCGCCTCAGAGAAGACCGAGAAAATGGCACGTGCTTGTCTCCACCAGGGTCTCTTAGCCTCCTGCCTTTGGAGCCATGCAGCCCTGGAACCCAGTTGTGTGGATGCTTTCATGATGTGCCTGCACCTGCCGGGGAAGAAGCCCTTGTCACCAAGCAGCGCCCACCTTGGAGGCCCCATGGCACATCCACAGCCCCCACTCTCCCGGGATGCCGAGGAGTGTCTCACCAGCAGGCCCTTGGAGCATGGACTGACCTCTGCTTTGGTCTTGGCTCTGCTTTCTTTGTTGTGTATTTGTCTGTAAAAGTCTTCTTCACATTCCTCATGTTTTTTGGCATAGTCTAGTAGATTGATAGATTATGGCTTGTTCATCTATTCCCCAATCAGTTGGCATTCCTTTGCTTTCCACTTTTTTTTTTTTTTTGCTTTAGCAGAAAAGTGCTGCCGTTTGTTAGAATTAAAATTCTTTACTTTGTTTTTGACCTCCTTGGGATCAAAGTGGTATTCCCATGTCAAAGGGCATATATATGAACAGCATTTTCTGATTGCTTTTTGGAATGGAGGGACCAGGCCCTGGCCATACCCACAGTGTTTCTGTGGCCCCTCTGCCGAGGATCATTTCTGCCATCCCTGATATTTAGGGCCGGGACAGTTTTCCCACCACAGCAGGACTGTGTGCCAGCCGAAGGGAGCATGGCCTGGGATTATGTCCAGGCCAGTCGAGGTGCCATCCCTGGCCAGGTAAGCTCAATCCAGGGGTCATGGTCTGAACTGAACAGGCTAGCTCATCCCGGCAGGAAGAACCCTGAATCAGGAGGTGAAGCTTCCAGATTGTTTGGATTGGAATTTCTCTCATTAGTGCTTTTTATCTCTTGGGGAGGCCCAGTACGTTTGTGTCCATTCCCATGCCTCTGTTCTCCATCCCTTGTGTGACAGGCCACTTGTTCTTATAGCTTTGATCATGAGGGAACCAAAGAGCAGACGGCATAGAAGAAGAGAAGATGGTGTATCTGCTCACGCTGGGGCGCCCTGAGTAAGCCACCTTCCCTCTTGGAGCCTTGGTTTCCTCTTCTGTTCTGTTTTGCTCAGAAACTGTAGGGAAGGTGGAAAAGCCTCCACAGCTTGAAGGAGTGGGAGAATGATCCTGGATCTTTTAGCCTGCTGCCCCAGAATGCTACCTTTTCTGAGCAGCACCATGGGCTCCAGAGCCAGCTGGACAATGGGACTGGGAAGCCATAACTAACCCTTCAGAGGAGATGCTGTCAGAATGATGAGTGTGGATCCTTGGCTATCTCCTCACAGCTAGTGAACTGACTTCACAAGCAGCAGCTGTCTAGCTCTTCTAAAGCCAGCCGCCGTGACTCTTCCTGCCCACTTCCTGGGTGGGCAGGGCCCAGCTTCCATTGGACAGAAAGTGGCAACTCTGGGAGGCCACGAGCCTTTTGCCATTGGCAGCTCCGGTGGCTAAGCCAGAGCCTGTGCTGCTGTAGGCTCTTGGGCCTCCCTGGCAGACTGGGTGGGTCGTGGGGCTGGCAGCCCTGCGTTTACCCCAGCGGTCAGGGATGGATGCTGCCATCCTCAAATGCTCTGACTTGTCTGCCCGGCTTGGGAGAAGCTTGTGCCCTTGGAATACTGCAGGGGGCCCCCTGTACCTAGCAATCTTCAGGGTTGCAGGAGTCATAGAAGCTGTTCTGGCTGCATTCCCCTGGGCATGGCTCCCCTGGGATGCTTCCACTGATGCACAGTGCTGGTCTTTCCTTCCTCCCTTCTCTATTGTTACTCCCCACAGTAAGCTGCCTGGTGGATGTAAGCAACCCACACCAGGAGATTTGTTGTCCTTGCAGGCCATCGGCACCTCTGCCTTCTGGCTTCCGCACTGGCAGACCACAGTACAGTAGTAGGCCCGTGACCGCCGCCCTCCCTGAGACCCACAGTGCTTGTGGCAAATGGCTGCAAGAGTCAGTTAGCCTTGCTGGGAAGCTTGGGAGGTGGTTTTGTCTTGTCCGACCTGTGACCGTGAAGCGAAGGGCCTGGTTTTGGGGCATGTGGCAGACGGGTGAGGGGGTCATGGGGCCCTGGAGTGCAGCTTGTATTCATTTGAGGACTCTGGTCTGTTGTGCCTTTTTGGTTTGTTTTGAGTATCTCGTGAAGGCAGGAGATAATTTAGCTTCCCTGCAATGATTTTCTAGGAGGAAAACTCATCTCTAAAGTAAATCGATTTGCTGTAGTAAATGTACTAGGGCAGAAATTTGTTCCTGTCCTTTGGAAAGTATTAGTGATCCCAAAGGTTTGCTCTGATACCAGTTGTTAGAGCATGCTCAGTTTTGACAAGATTCATGATTGACTGAAGCTCTGTGTGAAGTCAGTGCAACATGGCCTGGCTGGAAACCACGGAGACAAAAAAAACCATCTGGGAGTCCCTCTGCCTCCCTCGTCCCCGCCTTCCACCCAGCAGCTGTCTTTGTCCCGCCTCCCGGCAGGGCCCACTCTTACTCTGGGCCCTCCCAGTGTAGGAGGAAAAGTGAAATCTGCCCACAAGAAGATGTCACCCATCCCGTTGCTGGGTCCTTGAGACCGGAGCCCTCATCTCTTTCTAGCCCTTCTCTCCTGTGCTAGCATTTTGATCGGTGACCCCCACCTCCCATGCACTCCCCTCATCACCCCCCCACCCTTCAGGCATTCCTTTTCGACTCACTTTGTGTACCCTTGGGGTCAGCACTGGGCATTGAGATGCAGGAGTGTCATATACCCCAAATAGGTGCTCTGGGGAGCTCTGCTGAGGGCTAGAGTCTCTGTCGAGACACTGTCAGTCCTAGGCTGACCTCACAGCAAGGTGAGGAGGTTGCCTGGGCTGCGGGAACCACATTGGCAGTGAAGGGAGCCTTAGTCACCTAAGCAGAATCCAGGTGCCAGCAGGAATGAACCAGGCATCACTGAGGCCACTGGTCTGGGCTCTTCCTTTTTCATATGAGGAGATCGAGAGGTCCGGCTCTGCCCTCAGCGGTCACATGGCGAGGGAGAAGGCGGAGCCAAGACCGTCTCTCTGTCTCCACAGCCAGGGCTCCTTCTGCCTGGCAGTCTCTGAATCTTTCTCCTGCCTTGTCTCTGCCCAGCCTGAAGGCCTGCTAATGACCAGAATGCTGAAAAGCTACATTGTATCTGGTGAACAGGCCGAGCCTGGCACGAGGTGTCAGATCCCAGCTCTGCTTCTGCCATCTGCCTGTCCTTGGGCTTCAGTAAAAGAAGGCTTTGGACCCCAGGGTTCCTCAGGTCTGTGCCTGTGACCCATCACAAGCGTGGGATGCTTTAGTGGAAACAACTTTTTGTCAAAGGCATTTCCTAACACTGAGGCATGGTCACAGTCTACTTAAACATTCTTGACTTTATTATAAAGTTTGTAATGAATGAGTTAGGAGTGGTCTAGGTGTGCGTGTGCATCTGCGGTGTGTGTGTGTGTGCGCGTGTGTGTGTTGTGCGTGCGTGTTGTGTGTACACGCATGCACACACACAGAGGGTTGGCATCTAGGCATCAGAACCATGAAGACCCAAAGGACAGAGCCATATAGCTGAGGCCAGGTAGATGAAGTGGGAAGCTGGTGCTAAGAGAGCAGTCCTGAGGCCCACAGGGAACCCAAGAAAGCCTGACTTGGAGGCAGAGCAGAGCTAGCCAAGGCCTGGGGACTGCGGGGGTGGGGGCCGAGGGCACGGACAGAGATGATCTCTGCTACATCCTTTGGACCAGGCGGTGCTGTCTTGCCCCTTTGGGCAATGACTCTGAGCCCCTGTTTTGATGAGCCCTGCCACTGATGAGTGATCACAGTCGTTCGAGCTGTTTCTGGCAGCTGAGCCGCCCCTCGGGAGCAGTCGCCCTCCCCAGCTCTGCCCCCAGCCCCTGAGGCCACACCCGTCTTTCAGAGCCAGGGCCACATGAAGAGCAATAGCTCCAGAGTGTTGCCTGCTGGCAGCTTCAGAAAAGCACCCAGTGTTGTCACTCATGCCCACATTTCTTCCTGGCATCTTGAAGAAGAATGCAAAAGCCAGCAATGATTTTGACTCCTTGCTCGGAGCCATGTTGGACTTTGGCTTTGCATAACACTCCCTGGAAGAAAGTGTTCTTCGGTAGGGTGCCACACGATGTTGTGGACTGAGGACCGGTGACCAAGAGGCGCCATGCCAGGGAGGCCGTGGCTCTGTCCCGTGGTGTGGGGCTGGCAGCGGCAGCATGGCAGAACAAGGTTCTGAACGTGGCCACTCTGGCCCAGCCACGGCCAGACTCATGTGAGTTCCTAGATGTCCCCCTGAGGGTTGGGTCTTCGAGGCACCCCATGGGATGTGTAGGAGGGGCCTGGCACACTTGTGGGGAGCAGGGCCAACAAGACCCAATTTCAGAGGCCTCCTGGGAGGGAGCTGGGAGGTGCCCTCAGCCCAGCACCTGGAGATGGTTGTGCAAAACTATTTCCTTTTTTTGCAGTGGAAAGAATCAGTTCTCTCTTTAAACAGCTTAGCAGAGACTCTAGTGGCTTCCTCGATGCCATGTCCTGCAGAGAACTGAACAGTCATGTTTAGTTCTCGCCTCTTCCATCCAGCCAAGCTTCCTCTTAGAGAAGGCCTTGGCTGGGCAGTTGGCCTCCAAGACCTCTGTGTTCTGCTGGCGGCAGCCTCTGCCCCGGGTCCTGCTGGCTGAAGATCCATAAGCAGGCCTCAGCCTGGCTGCCGACTTTCACTCCGAGGCTCTGCCTTCCCAAAGCCACCCTGTGGGCATGATGGTCCCTTCAAAATGTGTCTTGTGTGCTTTGTTTTAGGAAAATGCTGCAAGAAACAAACCAGCGGCTTCTGAGTCTGTTTGGAGACACCCTGAAGGCTGCTATTGCCATGAAGAGCCAGATTAGTAAGAGGGTTGGGATCTATCTGGATGAAGATTTCCTGGGCAGAGAAAGTACCCCCGTGGGGGTGCAGGGCCAGCCAGCCCTGGACACGTGTGAGTCACAGCCACGGCCCTGTGGGAGCTCCCTTCTCTGACCTTGACACTCCTGTCTTGTGCGGGGGGTCTCCTTGTGCTCGGCAGAGGGAGCCGGGTCATAAAGCTGTCTGCTGTGCCCCTGACCCCTCGCCTCCCCAGGTCCCCCTTTCTGTCTCTGTCAGACGAGGGCCCGGACCCTCCTTCCAGCTCCAAAGCTTTGATCCTTTGAGCACAGTGGGTCACAGAGGTGGGGCTGCAGTAGCTGAGACCAACCTCCAGATGACTGCTGCTGTGTCTCATCTCTTGGCTCCTCTAGGCTCGGTCCCACGGTGTAAAATGAGGCTGGGGTCCTTTTCTTTAGTGGGGGTGGACCCGGTCTGATTGGCTCTTCGCTTTTATAGAATGCTCTGTCTCTGTCTGTAGAATGGTCTATAGCTATTTTTATGGAAAGATGAAGTCCTCCATTTGGGCCTAAATGGAAGGGGCCATGACAGTCCTTTCCTGGGTTCCCCCCATCCCAGTGACTGCGCGGTGGGTCTTGAGAAGTCTGATTGCGGTCACCGCCTGCAGAAGAAACCAGACCCCGGCCCATTCTCCTCCTGCATCTCTGCTGCCTTCCACCCCATCCCTGTCCTCATGTACTTCGTGCTGTTTGCACCTTTCCTGGCTTGTACGGGCAGTAAGGGCTAGAGACAGTTGAGAAGTAATTTCATGACAGTGTTTCGTTGAGGCTGAAAATTTCCTCATCCGATCCCTGTTAAGACTGATGCCTCAGATAAAATGTTCTGCCCTAAGGACTCCCATGTGGGTCTTCAGGTCTAACCTTTCCTGGGGCTGCCATTAAGTGGAGTCATCCTGGAGTGACCTCGTCCCATCCTTCCTACTTGTCACTGGGGACACTTCCCCACTGGGACAAAGGCCCCACTCCCAGCTTATCCTTACCCCTGCATTTACTGTGGCAGTGGCATGGCTCTCAGAGTCTCTTGGGCCTCAACCAGACAATCCCTCACCCCCCAGGCCATGTCTCCATGCATTGCCCAGACTAGCTCGGCCCCTCTTTTCCTTGTGACGGTACTCTGGCATTTGGAGGCAACTCTCACGTTACAACATCCTCCCCCCCCGCCCCCGCCAGCCAGGTGCAGTGTCCTCCAGAGCTCTGTATGCCACATGTGGTCTGACCAGGAAAGTGTTACTGTCTAATCCTGGACACTGCCTCTCCTTTCCTCTCTCTCTCTTTCTCTGTCCCGTGTCTCTGTCTCTATTTCTCTCTCTCTCTGTCTTCTCTTTCTCTTTGTCTGTGTCTTTCTCTCTGTCCTTTCTCTCTGTGTCTCTGTCTCAGAATTCAGCCCAGAGACCTCCTCCTTTTCTTGGCTGCCTGTCACACTCAGCTTCTATGGAGTTTGCGGCCCACTAAAGTACTCCGGCCTGTCAGGTGAACTGTAGCCCACGTGTCCTAGCCCCATCCTGTCTTAGGCCTGTCTCACCAATATCCTCTGCTGCCCCATGCCCCTTTGACCAGCTTGCTCTGCTCAGATGATTGGCCTGTGGGTCTCTTAACTCCCAAGATTGTTTTGAGGATCCAATGAAATAATGAGCTAAAAAGAATTTATTGAGGACTTGTTTGATGGAGGGCTCAGCCCAGGGGAAACAGAAAGGCAGGGCCCCGGTCTAATGCAGGAGACGGTGGGTCCTGGATGGCTATAGTGCAGAGGAAGGAGGGCCTTGGCTTCTGTGGGACCCTGAGTGGCCTGCCACTACAGCTGGGCTGGGAGCAGAGCCTGGAAGGAGGCCAAGGAAGCTGGAAGCTTTGGTGGAGACTCTGGCAGGGGCCAGTGCCATCCTTACAATGGTCATCTCAGTATGTCGACGGCTGTATTTGGTCCACGAAGCCGTTTCCCTGGGCCCCCATCGCCCACAAGACCTGGGGGCTGCTGGGATGTTCTGCATTCCTGCCTAGGTGGGACACTTGCATCCTCCAAACCCTGGCCCCCCTAGAGAGAGCACAGCCCACAGCCTCTGCTTTCATCCTCTGGCACCTTTCATTGCAGGCCAGCTGCCTGGGGACGCGTCGCCTCAAAGTGCCATCCCCACCCTGGAGTTCGATCAAACCTTGCCTGAATGTGATGAGACGTTACTTGCTGCGACCGACATAAGCAGTCACATCCGAGAGAGCTTCTTTCTGAGCCCCGGAGTCACCACGGAGTGTGAGCAGCCCATCAGGAGAATTTATCAGAGCCTCGGTGCAGCCGTGGACAACCTCCTGGAGATGATGCTCGACTCTAGCAAACAGGTGAGGTTCCAGGGGAGGGCAGGGGCTGGGATCACCTGTTTCCCAGTTATGTGTTAAAAGAAACTTGGATATTCATTTCTTAACATTTTGAGTTTCAAATTCCCTCCCTCCTTCCCTGGGAAGGCGAGCAGCTTGATAGCGATTAGACACACGGTGTCGCGCAGAGCACACTTGCACATTCACCCTGGAGAAGCAGGGTCCTTCTGGCGTGTGCCCAGAGTGCTGGCAGGAGCCT
Source organism: Petaurus breviceps papuanus (assembly GCF_028583685.1). Classification (NCBI taxonomy): domain Eukaryota; kingdom Metazoa; phylum Chordata; class Mammalia; order Diprotodontia; family Petauridae; genus Petaurus; species Petaurus breviceps. Next base: position 9,444 of record NW_027186635.1, on the reverse strand, counting down.
GCTGGGGCAGTTGTCAGCATCCTGGCAAAGGGCACAGTGGGAGGAGTGTGGCGGTGTGCGCGGGGCTGGCGGCCCTCTGACTTGAAGCATTTAATAGCTGGAGGAGACCCGCGAACGGCACGCTCGCTTTGAGAAAGAGTTTCACCGTAAGAATGAGGAGACTGCCCGAGCGGTGAGGCAGCACCAGGAGCTGATGGACTGCTTAAACCAGGAGAGTGCAACCAAGAACCAACTGGCCCTGGAGCTCCATAAAGCAGAGGGTGAGAGCCTCCTGCCCCAGGACCCCACGCCCACACATGCTGCCACTCTGCCGCTCATAGTCACTGCCCAGGCCCGCCCTTGGTCACTCCCCTCTCCTCTGCCCGGCAGGTCTCGCTGAAGGGTATAGAACTGAGAAGGCCGCCCTGGAGGAGGCCCTGGCGCATAAGGAGAAGTCTGAGCACCATCTGGCCGTGGAAGTGGAGAGTCTAAAGGGCCAGCTCCAGGTGCTGACCCGAGAACGAGCCCAGCTGACGGAGGAGCAGGACCTGTTGTTGAGGCAGAAGGAGAGGCTGCTCGTGGAGGCCGAGGAGAAGGCTGCTGGTAGGAGGGGGTGAGGAATGGGGGGGTGTCTGCTCATTGGGAGGGCGTGGTCGCCCCAATCCAGGAGCTCTGTGGGCAGAATAAGCTTGGTGTCCTTGGGCTCTTAAGCATTGAGTTATAAATTCAACAAGAAAGAATCAGAAGGCAGCTTGTATCAGCAATGCCATATTCACAGTGCCTATAGAGATTACAAATATGCTGATATAATTATCCATCACAAAATACATCAGGTTTGCCATTTGGGGAAATAAACTAGAAAATTTATTAAGATACCAAAAGACTGAGTCCCAAAACCAGAAAGTGAAAGCCATCAGAGTAGTTATGACATTGGCACAGGTAGATAAAGTAGAAAGCACCCACATTTTCAAGCCTTTAAAACAGAACAGGCTACCTCAGGCAAAGGTCCTCCTCTCCCCACTCACAGCAACCACCCAGTGTCCTGGAAGCACGCTCCCAGCAGCTCCGGCCCCCGGCAGTGCTCAGCAGGAGTCCTTAGCAGAAAGTCCTGCTCCCAGCAGCTCCGGCCCCTGGCAGTGCTCAGCAGGAGTCCTAACTCAAAAAAAAAAAAAAAGGGCAACCGCAACCGCTGCCAACCGCCAACTGCAGGACCGTTAGCTCGGCTTTCACATTTTCTTGCTTTCAGCTTTCTCTTGCTCTGCTATGTCAGCACGTCCATGGGGCATGGGAGATCTTTAAATCCCATAACCCTTACACAGCTGTACTCAGATCAATGTAGAAAATGCAGAATGCCCAGCTAGGAGCTGAGTCAGCCTCTTCCTTCCTCTCCTGGGTGTTCTTCAAGTGGACTCCCAACGGGTCTGATTCCCAAAGGGATGGGTTTGTTTTTTTCCTCACTCCTGCAGAACACATTTCTTCACAGTGATTATTCTGGATGCACAGATGCATCCACTTGGTGAAGAGACTTTCCTCCCTTTGTGACACTTTCTTTACAGATCTGCTCCTTAAATCTTGTTCTTGACTGGTTTCCACCCTGGCCACAGCCAAGAAATGGGCAGTGGGATTCCATGACTCTTGTTGGGCTCTCTCGTGGTGTGGGAGAGCCTTGTCCTTCCTTCTGCTGCCCATGGAGAACAAGCTGTCTGTGTTCCTTGGTGGGCATGGATGTGGCCACATTCCATAAAGGCTCTTGAGCTGGCCAAGCGCCTCTGTGAGGGGGGGTCCCGCCCAGTCCACTGTGTAAAAGGGCAGTGTGTCATCTGCCTCAGAGTGGGCAAAGGATAGTCAGGGAGTTCATGGAAAGGGGAACACTCCCACACCCACCACATGAAAGCATTCCAGATGTTTCCTAATCAGAGAAGTACATATTGTGACCAAAGGAGAAGTCATCCAGTGTTAGCCCCACAGATCCTGAGGTTTGGAGGAGGGAAGTGGTGAAAAGGGTGCTCGACATGCTTCCCCCACCCCAGGATCCTGCCTCCAGGTTCTTGGCTGCCCCCCCCCCAAAGACTGGGCCAGACCTTCAGCTGGCAAGCAATTTGGGAGAGGGGGGTCTCTTTGTCTGACCAGCCTTCGCCCTCGGGATTTCTGGGTGATTGTTCCTAGTCACTGGCAAGGGGCAAAGAGGATTTCTAACCCTTATGCCTTACCTGTCTCCACTCAGCTTTGAGGGCCTTATTTTTTGTTTATGGTCAACAGCAGATGTATCTGTGGAAGTGTTTCCAGCCTTGGTCTAAGTAAGGTCTGCCTCTTTCCACCTGCTCAGGCCAGCTCATTTAGGAAGCAGGCATCACCCAGCTTGCTGTGCCAGGCTCTGCGAGACCAAGAACAAAATGCCCCTCCTTCCTGGCAGGCCCCCTCTAGGACAAAGAGGAGTCAGAACGAAGCAGGGACCAAACCCCTTGCAGAAGGACAAAGTCCAGCCAGAGCGTTCGCTGCCCACAGGCCCTGGCCTCCCCAGGCCTGGATCTTCTGGCTATAAATCTGTGTACATTTTCATCCTAGGCATTCCTGTTGGGCCAGTAGCCCCAGAGGATTCAGGTTTGTATGGCTTCGTGTGACCTGTGCGCTCCTCAGGCTTGGCCCTGAGTGTGGGAATGAACAAATGAGTGAGTGAGTCACCAAGGAGGAAAAGGACTTCCCACCCTGGCTGAGCTCTGGAAGTAGGAGTGACTTCCTGTCAAGTCACTGTTTACTTTACAGAAGCCCATGCCTGTCTTTTGGTCAAGTGGGTACCGTGAAAGGGCTGGCAAGGGGCGTTGCTGCTCGGGATGACCTTGCCCTGTGCAGTGGCCAGTGAGCTGCAGCCTGGCCTAGTGCCTGCAGGAGCAGCTGTTGGGTGACCTTGACAGAAGGGCCAAGGAGTCTCAGTGTGTGTGTGTGCTCGGCGTGGAGGCGTGGGAGCCGGGGAGAGCTCGGATTCAGGGGTTGAACTGCCCGTGGCAAGGTTGGAAAACTTTTGCGTATCTGGCACCGATTTCATCCTTTGGACTGCTGTCCTTTGAAGTTGAACTGGGGGGTACTTTTGACTCTTATCACCAAGTCCTTTTCCTCTTTCGTTTTTTATCTTGAAAAATGGTTGTGTGTGTGTGTGTGTGTGCGCATGTATGTGTTACGTGTGTGGCATCGCCTATAAAATGCAACAAGTGACCCTCATTAACCAGAAGCCAAGCTGGCTTTGGAGGGGGGGCCCAGCATTAATGCCACATGAGGAGGAGACTGGACCAGTCAGACTGTATGATGTCATAACAAGTGTTACTGAAAAGCATTGGGGAAAAATGGCAGTGATTGCATGTGTGAGGCTCATTGCAAAGTTCATTCCTGAGTCTGTGATCAGCAGATGTTGGGTCAGGCGGAATAGAGCTGGAGGAAGGACCCCCAGATGACCTGCAACATTTAGAAAGAATAATTTCTGAGCTTTTTCTAGGCATTTAAGCTCAGCACAGTGCTTGTCACCTCCCAGGCATCTCCCGGAGGCTTTCAGAATGGGCCCGTTCTTTGGTGGCTGAAAATGGCGGCCGCGTCTGGGGGCGTGTTGGGGTGGGCCTGCGTGGGCATGGCTGTGCAGCCTGGCTTTGGGTGGGTGCCTCAGATCTGTTCTCTGTTGGGATTGTTTGTCCACCCATGAGACAGGGAGCGCTACTAGACCTGGCGGGCTGCGGTGCAGAAGGTGGCCGAATGCCCCTTCGTGTCTGATGGGACTCCAGAAACCCCTGAGTGTCTGAGGATGTAGCCTTGGTGATCCAGGTTGTGGGCTCTGGCTGCAGAAGCCGAGCAAGAGCATTAGAGTCTTGATCGGCTTATACTGAGGGCTGGCTGTTGCTGCTTTTAGGGTTTTTTTTAATCCGATATGGTCTGGATCCTGAGGGGTGGAGGGGATCTTGAGGATCATTTGGACCAACATTCCTTCTCTGCCCCCAACCCCCGCCACATTGTACAGATGTGGAAACTCAGATGCAGACAGTCTAAAATGACTTGTCCCAGGTCACACCTGTAACCTAGTCTGAGCCGGAGCTTGAAACCTGGTCTCTCGGTCCTAGGCCAGATCTCTTTCCATATTCAGATTTTGTGGTTTACAGGCCGAAAAGCCTGTCCCTAACCCTCACATCGTTTTAAGGCTCTTTAAATATCTCCTGTCTGAATAAAGCAGACTGAGCTTTTGAATCTCTAGCCTAGATCAGAATCCTGGAGGGGAAAGGATCTCATTGGACAAGATTATTTGCTCTATAGGAACCCATAGAGGTCCATCTCCTCCAAAGGCCACTGGGGCTTAGAAGAAGGGCCCTCGCACTGACCTGGAAACCTCTGCCCTCTGCACCGTCTCTGCCTTTCCAAGAGCAGTGGGCTGAGGCCTTGGAGAAGCCTGCTCTGCCCTCTGGGCTCTTCCCACAATACCCTGACTCGGTGGCTTTGTCTTTTCCAAAGACTTTCTACTTCTCCAAAATTGCTTTTATTTTGAGATGTATTTGAATGAGTTTTACTCAGGAGAATTGAGTCAAGCATTTGGGGATCTGATTAGTGACATTGCTTTGTGTGTGGTTTCACATCAGGCTCTTCCAATGACAGATCTTTCTCTGTGTATGCGTGCACACACATGCACATGCAGATACACGTCCACACATGCGTGCACACACACATGCACACATACACCCGCGCACACACATCTACACATGCACACCCTTTTTCTGGACTTTGTTTTCTCTTTTTATGTTTCTTTGAAATAAGTGACTTTGATTTGTTTTTCCCCATCAGCTTTACTTAAGGAGGTGGAACATTTGGTAAAGGAACAGTCAGAAAGTAAGCAGCAGTGTGAGAAGGATTGTTCAGCCCTGCGCTCTCACGTGAGAGCGTTAGAACTCGAGCTGGAAGACCAGCTTTCGCACAGCCAAGAGCTTGCCCAGCAAGCCGCCGAGATCCAGGACCTCAAACAGCAGATCGTCTCTTTAGACAAACACTTACGTAACCAGCGGCAGTTCATGGATGTAAGCGCTTCGTGTACTGAAAGTGGAATTGGCACAACCGCGATGGCCCGTTGTGACTCCCACCATGCCGGGAGCCTTTGGTGTGCTGTGCAGTTGGCTCCCTGGGGCTGGTGCAGCATGCAGCACGCAGCACGCACCTCTGTGGGCCGCCTTTAGAGGCCGGCGAGGCTGATGAGGTTAGGGAAGGAGGTGTCGTGAGGTCAGATGTGAGGAGTTATTTCCGGCCGTGCCCTTTGAGACGGGAGCCTGGGCGGCCCTTGACGGGGTTCCTGTGCACTAGTGTCAGTGCATCAGGGCACCCATGAGCTGCACTTCTCAGGCCGCCTTTCAGATGGTACCTCCAGAAAGTGTCAGATCAGCCAGGGAGGAGCTGAATGAAGGGCGGTCAGAGAGGCCTGGGGAGCCAGCTGGTGCTGGAGTGGGGTGTTAGTCACTTAGCATCTCGCCCCCACCCCCTGAAAGAAAAGATCAGCCAACCAGAAAAACATTGTCACGCGGGGCAATGCTCATGTTTACGGGGAGAGTCTTTGAGGCTCCCTTACTTGCCCCCTTAGTGCAGCGGCCCTAGTTCTTAAGGGCTTAGGGGGCCTGCGCGCTCCGGGCTCATGAGCGCTCGCACGAGCAGAGGCTCGGTGGGCATTGGAAGGAAGGAGGACAGACCTTTCACCTCATTTTAGGCCTAGTTTTTTCACATAGACATAGGGCTGGTGACAAAAGTGACTGACACAGAGACTTGCCATCTGGTGACAGGAACAAGCAGTCGAGAGAGAACATGAACGGGATGAGTTTCAGCAAGAGATCCGGAAGCTGGAGGAGCAGCTGAAGCAGCCACCACCCGCCAGGAGCCAGCTTTGGGGAGAGCGCCACGACGGCGAGGTGAGCGGCGGTGGGAGGCGCGGGGGTGCATGCGGGCCCTCCCAGGCCCATCGGGCACCATCAGTGATCTCTCTTTTTTTTCTTTCCACAAACATGAACGTGGCAGAGCTTTGAATTGGCCTCTGAGGTATGGACATGTAGCCCCTGTCCCCTCTGCTCAAGTCAGCTGTGCTGTCAGCCCCTAGCTCTCCCTCCTTGACCTGTGCATAGCCTGGTTTGGTTTTCTGCTTCTGTGTGGTCAGCTGCTTCTTCTCTCCCTAGGCCTGCTGCCATTGTCCTCTTTGGCTGATCTCCTCATGCTCAGTGCTTTTCTCTCTGGTGGAATGCAGCCTTCTCCTCTGCCTGAACCCCATGTGGGCAGTGCCTTGCCTGCAATGCCTACTGCTCCCTACCAGCCATGAAATGTGGCACCAGCCTTGTCTCTTGCTCCTGACCTGATGTCAGCAGACTTGTCCTGATCAAAGACAGGGAATTTCCTCCAAATGGGAACTTGAGGAAATAGAATGAGAGGAAGAGTTCTGTCCGGGTTGTCAGGGGCAGCTAGGAATGCTTTGGAGGACTGATGAAAGGTTATTGAGGTTCAGCAAACTTTCTCAAATGTGTTTTTGCCCTTGAATTCCACATTTTTGTGTGACTGTGGGGTCGGCCTTGTAGGTGGTGAGACAGGTGTCAGTGAATCTCTCCTGTGTCATAAATGTTTTTTCCCCCCAGAATCTTCTGGCTTAATTAAAGCACTATTGAGAAAGAGACCACTTAGTCGGCTAATTGATTAACTGAGACCCTCCCTCAGCTTGACTTGGGGACAGTCCCATGTTGGAAGGGTCAGCCCAGTCTGTCCCTTCCTGCTGCTGCATCTCACACTCATCCCCCGCTCTGTCCCTTAGTCAAAGACGCCCATCCCTGATCTTGTAGCAATGAGCCCATTTGGCTGCCTGGGGAAGCCTCTAGGCCTAAAGTAAGACATGAAGGGTTTACCAAGGAAATCTGTTCTGTTGAAACACAGCTGGGGCTCTTCCACAAACCCCAGGCCATGGATCCCAAGCGAAAGACCCTTGGCATAAGGGGAGGCACAGCCACCATGCTTGGGAGGGCACAGGAGACTTGGGCACTCTGACTGATTCGCACACTCTGCTTGACAGCTGGAGTTTTAGCTCATCCTTTGGAGAGAGTGAATTGGGATTTGGCTTCGGCTGGCCTTCTCATCTACTTAGAATGGAGAACACTGAGCTTAGCGTTCAGACATCTGCCCTCAAAGCCTGCCTCTGTGACCTTCACCTGTGAACCTCCTTTTCCTCAGGAGTGAAATACAGAGGCTGATCCCTCCCAGCTTTGACATCTCCAGAGGAAGTTCTGCAGTTGTAGAATATGTCGTCTTCTTAGAATAACTCAATTCAGTGTAAAGGAGGAGCTTTTCTTATGTCAGCAGCAGTTACTTATTTATAAACGTTAACATGTATATTTCTGCTTGTTTTGCTTTTTCAGGTTGAATCTTTACAAAGAAAACTAAGAGAAAAAATAGATGAATTAAATGAATTTGTTCTAAAGAAGGAGCTGGCAGAAAGACAGCTAACAACCCAAAAAGAAGAAATCAGAAACTTGGAGGATGTAAATGCAGAAATCAGGAGAAAAGTGGGCAGCCTTGAAGAAGAATTGGAGAAACAGAGGAAAATTGGAAAAGAGTTGAAACAAGTAAATCTGTCTTTTTTATTGGGAGGATGGGCTCGAGGCACCTTTGGTCAGTGATGAGCATTGAGGCTGTCAGAGTGTCTTGTCTTGCCTGGTACAGGACAGGCCCGATCGATCGGTGGGTGTCACACCCTTAGAACAGTGCAGAGCTCCTTCCGTCCCGGCTCTTCTAAGGACAGAGGGACATAATGTCTGTTCACCTGGGAGAGGACAGTGCTCTGGCTGTCTCCTCTGGCCTCTGCTGGTGGCAGAGCACTATCCTGTCCAAGGTGAACATTTGGGTGTGGCAGAGGCCCTTGCATGCATGTGTATACATACACACACATGTTACGTATTTTGGATCCCAGGCCCTTATCTGAGAAATTGATACAAAGGGCTTTTTTCCCATTCCACTCCTTCCCTTCTTATCCTAGATGCATTGATTCTGTTTGTGCAGAAGCTTCAATTTCACGTATTCCCATTTATCTCTGTTCCCATTTCTAACCACTTCAACCAATCCCTCATTTGATTAAAAGCCTGTTCCTTTTCCTTTAGCCCCTTTCTTGCCTCCTTTATTATTTTTATAGGTGTGGCCTTCAGTATTTTGGTCCCGGGTTCATTTTGATGGATTATAGAGTAGCCTTTCCTGTTTTCCCAACACTTCTTATCAAAACAAGAATCCTTTCTCACGTAATTTCTCTTGGGGGTTTAGCGACCTTCATTGTTGCTGATTCTCTCTTGCCAAGCCAGTTCCATCGATGGGCTTGATGCCACTGGGAGGTGAGCGGCTACGGGTTCAACCGTCTCGTAGGACTTGTGTGAGCCGCCATCCCCTTCCCTCCTTTTGTCAGGACAAAGAGGCTTTGCAGGAGCAGCAGATGAGCAACCTCATCCACATTTCCACCCTGCAGTCAAAACTGGATGAAGTGAAACATTTGGCGCCCACCCCGGGGGACCCGAAGGAGCGGCTGGAGGCTGAGCAGGCAGCCCTCCTGATGAAAGAGAAGGAGGTGAGCATGGCCGGTGGCTTGATCATGGGCCCGGCATATGTAGGGAGCTTAGAAGGGGTCCCCATTTGGGTGGGGCAGAGCTTTTGTGACAGTGTTTGGGGTAAGGTGGGGGCTGTGGGGGCGGGGGGATGAGAGGGAAAGGGGGCAGCCTTCCAGTCAAAAGAGTCCCGGTGGCATCTTTGGCCGCCATCTCTGCGGGCCGTTTGATGGTGTTTCTGACCGTGGGCAGAATCATGACTTTTCCCAGTGACTCCATCTAAGTTCTCCATCCCCCTGAGTGCTGTGCTGTGCCTGTGTCCCAGGTTCTGGGCTTGAAGGGAGAGCTAGACCAGCTGAAGGACAGCTGGACAAGTAGAAGCGATGAGCTCCTGCAGCTGAACCTCGAATTGGCCCTGCACAACAGCCAGCTCAGTACCAGCGTCCAGGAGCTTTCTGCCAAGAACGCTGACTTCCAGGTAACCGAGCGGCACCTTGTGCCGGACCTCAGCCAGGTGTTGGCCAGGCCTTCAGGTGGCATGCCCCGAGGCGTAATCCTGACTCTGAAACCTCTTGTCTGGAGATTGTGAGTGATCACTTCCTAGGCATTGGCCTCCTCACTGGTTTGTCCTGAGTGAGGGGCGGTGTGGATTTTTTATACTGGGCGACTGCCACCTGAGAATGTGTCCCGAAGCACCAGGGTCCGGCAGATGAGTGAGAGTGACGGCGCATGCATCCGCCAGGTTGGCATGTGGCAGGGCAAGGTCATAGCGCCCAAGTCTGGGATACCCTGTGTAGTTGAGGCAGGCACTGGAAGCTTCTTGAGGCACGGGGGGCCTCAGGCCTGTCTTCCTGGGCTCTGTTGTCATGAAGGACAAACAATGCGAGCAGGAGGC
>NW_027186634.1:0-10179 GCF_028583685.1 Petaurus breviceps papuanus | reverse complement strand
GTCTGACCCTGGACTTGAACAAAATTCTTCCTGGCTCCAAGGCCAGTTCTTCACCCCTCAGATACAATAAAGACACAAGGCAGATAGATATAAATAAAGCAGTTTCAGTGGGAGAACATTAATTAGCATGAAGGGTGGGGAATCTCTACCCTTTAGGGGGTAGAATTTGAGCTGAGTCTTGAAGGAGGCCTAGGGATCCTAAAAGGTGGTGGGAGGGAGGGAAGGAGTGCGTTCCATGCATGGGGACAGTTCTGTGGAGGAGACAGAGTGTTCTGGAGGGAGAATGGTCAATTTGGAACATAGGGCCTGGCATGGGTGCCCATGAACAGTCTTGGTGTGCCAGGCAACTCTATAGGATTATGAAGTTACAGATGGCTTGGTTGGTGGAGGGAGTTTTCATACTGGAATTTCATCTACACTGATGAAATCTCAGGTCTGGACCAAAATTCCAATCATGGTATTTGTCTCATGCTAAGTCAAAATGAGTGGTAAATAGATCCAGTCCTGCCACACAGCCTGCTACAAAGACTGAATAAAGCCTGGGGGTTTCTCATCAGTTTCCTCATCTATGAAATCGAGATGGATAGACTCTGTCCTTGCTGGCTCCCCAGGCTGCTGACAGAAAGGCTTTTGTCCCCTCTGACCAGCCATCTAAGTGTGAGCTGCCATTATTGGTGCTGGGGTGGGGGTGGAGGACAGTGAGACAAAGGTTCTGAAATGCACCCCTTCCCCCTAATGCTGCCTAACGAGGAAATTCTGTGGAGAGAAAGAGCCCTCCTTCATTAATAATGCAATGGGAGGAGATCTCCACTTACAGTAACGGCTGATCCACCCTGCAAAGTAGCAGGTAATGATGAACATTTGTAATGAGGCCGGTCTAATAATGAGCACAGGGCTATTATCAGACCACAGGCTGGACACATCCGAAAATAAATTATTTTAAGGATCCATTAACGAATGCCTAATTAATGCCCAATTAGAGAAAGAGCTACGGAGGAAGTGCTCTGGACAGGGGCAAGTGCTCCCACAGCCTGGGCCAGCAAGGAGGCTGAGCAACAGGGAAATGGAGCGCCAGGGTGAGGGAGCATGGGGTGAGTGTAAGAAGGAAAACAAAGGCTAGGGTGAGGAAGGGAAAGTGGGAAAGTGGACGGGGGGAGGTGGGAGAGCCAGGGAAGCAGAGAGACAGCAGCTATTTCTGAGGGTCAGCCACCATTCATCCCTGCACTCCCTCCCTTAATCTGGGGCCAGTGTTCCCGGAAAGGCCTCCATGATACTGTTTGGTCCTTTGACATTCTTCCCTTAAGATATCTGTGACAAGGGTGAGTCCTTGGGCTTGAGAGTCAGCTGTAGGGGAAGAGGACTGGCTGCCAGGCTTAGGAGTCATCTGGACCAGCAGCTTCAGCTCTGAAGGCCTTGGCCTATTTATCTCCAGGGCCCCTCCTCTCCTCCAACCCCAATATGGCATTGATGTGCCAGAGAATATGTGTGGCCTGCTTCTCCCCAATCACAAAGGGGACCCTATGCAGAGGCCTGGGGTGGGGAGTGGGGCTGGAGGAAGAGGGGAATAGTAAACGGATATGCCCTAGGCCCTTCATGGTTGGTGCCCCTCCCCACCCCAGCAGCCAAGGGTGATGTTGGGGATGAGTTGGATTCCATGATTACTAAGCATCCTTCTAGCTTTTCAATTCTACAGCCCTGGGACTCCTACAACAAGGCTAAAGGCTAGAGAGCCATCCCCTTAACACACAGAGCCTTGGACCTGGTGGGGAATATCTTCTCCAACCCAGCCCCACCATGCCTTACCCATTTCACCTTGGGGTGGGCAGAGCTGGCCCATGTCCACCCTTTGGAAGCTCATCTTCATTCTCTCACACACTGCAGCCTAGCTGGCCCCCAAGTTCCCTTCTAGCTCAAATCTCTGACCCCCACCCACCCCATTCAGGGGCTCTGGTAATGAAGGCAAGGGAAGGATGGGCCCATGGAGCTGACTGTGGGCAGGTGTGTCTCAGTAACTGAGTCAGTTCTGGGGTGGGAGGCAAAGGGGAGGATGCTCATGCCCTCTGGCCTGTGCCCTCTCCAGAGCCCCCTGACCTAACTCTCCTCTCTCTGCACAGGTCACTATGTGAAGTTGTTCCTGGTACTTTGTGGTCTGAAGCTCCAGGTGGGTGTCTGTTGCCCTGTGGACTGTGTGTGCTACCCGGCGCCCATGACCGTCAGCTGCCAGGCGCACAACTTTGCCGCGATCCCTGAGGGCATCCCCGAGGACAGCGAGCGCATCTTCCTACAGAATAACCAGATTGGCTTCCTCCTCCCGGGCCACTTCAGCCCCTCCATGGTCACCCTTTGGATCTACTCCAACAACATCACCTCCATCGACCCCGACACCTTCAGAGGCTTCGTGCACTTGGAGGAGCTGGACCTGGGGGATAACCGCCACCTGCGGACCTTGGCCCCGGAGACCTTCCAGGGCCTGGCCAGACTCCACGCCCTCTACCTGTACAAGTGTGGGCTCAGCTCCCTGCCCGCGGGCATTTTCAGCGGCCTCCACAACCTCCAGTATCTCTACCTGCAGGACAATCACATCGAGTTTCTCCAGGATGACACTTTTGTGGACCTTGTCAACCTCAGTCACTTGTTCCTCCATGGCAATAAACTCTGGAAACTCACCCAGAACACGTTCCGGGGCCTGGTCAACCTGGACCGCCTGCTACTCCATGAGAACCAGCTGCAGCTGGTGCAGCACCGGGCCTTCCATGACCTGCAGAGACTCACCACCCTCTTCCTTTTCAACAACAGCCTCTCTGAGCTTCAGGGGGACTGTCTCACCTACCTGGGGGCCCTGGAGTTTCTGAGGCTCAATGGCAACCCCTGGGACTGCGGCTGCCGGGCCCGGTCACTGTGGGAATGGCTGCGCAGGTTCCGGGGCTCCAGCTCCAGCGTGATGTGTGCTTCCCCCGAGACGATGCAGGGCCGGGATCTGAAGCTGCTCCAGGCCCAGGACTTCAGGAACTGTACAGGGGCTGAGTCTCTGCACCAGCTCAAATCCCACACCCTCGCCACCACCGACCGGTCGGCTCGCAAGGAGCATCACCCTCCCCACGGCGGCCCCAAGGACAAGGGGGCCCAGCATAGCTTACACGGCCACCAGCCTGGTTCCCGCCCAGGCTCCAAGAAACCCGGAAAGAACTGCACTAACTACAGAAATCGGAACCAGATCTCCAAACCCGGGGCTGGTGGGGCCCGGAAAAATGGCCATGAGGTCCAGGACTATGTGCCAGACTACCACCACAAGTTCAACTTTGACATGATGCCCACAGCACGCCCCAAAAAGAAGGGCAAATGCGCCCGGCGGACCCCCATCCTTTCACCTAGTGGGGTGCAGCAGGCCTCCCAGGGCAGCGCTCTCAGGGCCTCCCTCCTGGCGTGGATCCTAGTGCTGGCGGTCACCCTCCGCTGATAGCTTGGGAGGGCATTTGGCGCAGGGCACTGCCACCTATCTACAAAGGAACAGAATTTCTTTTTTCTTTTTTTCTACATGGAGGATTTGCCGGTTCCAGGGAAAGGATGGTGGAGCCTTTGGCCGGTCTCTGTCCACGGCCTGGTGGATTATCAAGCCCAAACTGTACAGCACCCGCAGCGGAAGGGGGTTAGAGGCATTACCAACCCAGCTGTCACAAATGGCCCTGTCCGAGCACCCACTGAAACTGCCAACCCAAGTGAAGAGATTTTTTAAAAAATTAAAAAAAAAGACACAAGCTAATCCTTCATTAGCAACAACTGACAAACACAGACGGGAGCTGTGTTCTCTACAAAATCCTATTAATTTTACGGGGGTTTGAAAGACCCCACACTTCTGAGACGGAGCAAGATGGCTTTAAGAGAATGAAGAAGACCACACAAGTCCACACAGTGGATGGCCCTCACACATACAATCCTGGGACCCCCCTTGGGCACCGTGGGCGTCAGGCCTCTCACATCCCTGGGTCTCAGGCAATGCTGGCCCATTAGCACTTCATTGCTGGGCTTCTGAGGGGCCAACTACCAAAGGAAAGATTGTGAGAGGCTGGAATTTAGGACTTCACTGGGAGAGCCGAGGCCCTTACAGAAGGTGGGGTTTCCTAACTGTCCACTTATATATATACACTCTCTCTCTTTCTATATATATAAATGCACAGGTCCTCCCCCTTCAGTTATCAAACTGTACATCTTATATCATGTTTATAAACTATATGGAAATGATACCTGCTGAAACTAAGGATTGTATTGGTGAATTTTTAGTGGGGGAAAAAGTTCAATATTTTTTTTTGGTCTAGAAAAACTTGGTAGCCATACTTATAAAACCTGACCCTGGCCCAGTCCAAGGTTAGGGGGTGATTGTGGAGGAACTGGAAGGTGGCGAGAGTCACTTCAGGGGACCAATGTTCTTAGTGGCTTAGGGCACTTTTTATATGCAATGAATTCCCATCTACCTCCCCTCCCTCCCAACACACCCTCATACCTCCTGGAGAAGCTTCTGTGCCCAAGGAGGGGAAAGAAAACCCAACAGCTTGTGGGCTTCCTAATGAATCAGGCCCCTGGGGAATGAATAGAGTGAGGATGGGGAAAGGAAGAGGGTCGTTTTGTTTATCAGCTGAAGAGTGAAGCCCTTTTAAACAGTGTTAGTCCAACAAGTGTGGACAGTGTAGCTAGCCTAGAATTCACCTATGAGGGGGGCCAGAAGACAAGAGCACAGAGGCTCCTACCCAGTTGTTAAACCCAACCCAACCCAATCAATGACTTTCCTTAAGACAAGAAAACCCCGGCAGAGAAGGGGATCATGCAGGGGGGCAGGAAAAGCATCAGTGTCCTAAGGGACGGCAGACACATCACCATCAAGCATTACTGTGCTAAGTGCTGGGGATATGAAGAAAGACCAACTTAGTCCCTGTCCTCAAGAGCTTACATTCTAATGAGAACAGGCAAATAACTGTGCATGCAAGATACGTACAGTGTGAGTGGGGAGTAATCTTGGAGGAAAGGCATTAGCAGTAACAGGGACCTCAGACACTGGCCTAGATTCAAGGGGTCCCTGCAGGACAGAGCCCAAGAAAAGGGGGCCTTCACTCTTACATTGCTTGAGAGCTATGTCTCCCGATTAACAAACTAAATGATCCTAAATAGTGAATGCAAAAACCTGCCATTGCTAAGAGGAATTAAGACAGGGAAGGGAATAGAGGGGAAGATGAGGGTCCATTTCTATCCTTGACCCCAACACTGTCTGGAAGCACCCTCCCCCCAACCTTAGCACAGCCCACCTCATCCCATCCCCCCCAAACAAGAGGGTTACTGATATTTTTTCTGCATTTTGCACAAACAGCAAACATAAATTTCCCCATCAGAGAGGGTGTAAGAGGAAAGAAACACTGATTCCAATTAGGGAGAGAAAAACAATAAAAAAAATTATCTTGGACAAGAAAGCTCTGTTTTTCATTTCCTAACCCAACATTCCTGAAGGAGTGACAGATCTCTGGGCTTGTGTGGGGCCCGCAGAGCCTGGGCACAGCACTGAGAAAATGGCACGTTTGCTGGTGATTAGAGACGTGTGGAGCAGGGCACATTGACTCATAGGGATGGTAAGAGAAGGAAGGGAAAAAAAAAAAGACAGAAAAAACACTTGTTCTCCAAATCTTCCCTCGCACAGAACATGATTCACTCCCCACTCGCTGCCTGAGCTGGGTCGGCACTGCTCTGCTGTCCCTCTGCTGAACAGGCTGGTCCTGGTTCCTCTCTGGCCTGTTCCCAGAAGCCCTGGGACCAGCTGGCATTGTTGCTGAGGCTTATCTGCCCCAGGGGGTCACCATGGCTGGAAGGGGACAACCATGTCCTGGGGCAGAGGGAGTTCTTTTATGAGGCTTGAAATGCCATGCTTCTAGCATAGAAAAGCCCAGGAGTGTAGGGAACTTGGAGGGGAGGGATCCTGTCGAGTATGATGGTGGGACAAGGGAGCTCAGTTTCATGGATAGGTGTTTCCAACTCTTAAGATGCCCAAAGTGCAGGGAAGGAAGGAACAGTTTGCCTCAGATCCAGACAGCCAAATCCTGGCTGTAGGACTTGAGAATTCCACTAAAGGGAGACCCAAAGAAGCCAGAACAAATAATCTACAGTCTTTAATCACCCCCCCCCGGGGGTCCCCCTGTTCTAACTGGTGGCAATGCAACAGTCCTGGCCATCCCTTACAACTAGAGGATATTGTTACGTTCCTTATTTCATTTCCAACTTTGGACATCAAAGCCCTCGGTGGGAAAATGAAGGCTATAAGCACTTTATTAATTTTTTTAAAAGACCTGGTAAGTCCTGTAATATGAAAAGTGAAATGTCAGTACAAGGGATGCTAATGTTTTATAAATGACCCAGCTCCATCAGGCACAGCAGACTCTCGTGGCCGAATGTTATTAGAGGCGAGGCGGTGGGGCCCAGAACCCGAGTTATATTTTTAGTAGCTTTTCCTCTAAGAGGTAGAGGAAATAAAATCAACTCCTCTGTGTATTACATCACTTGTCAGTCAACAGCTTACATTCTGAGCAGTAAGAGGACGCCACTGCCAACAAACCCAAAGGAACATGGCAAATTGGTTAAGTGAGGGCCCCTTTGCCCACCAGACTCAGGGATTCTTCCTCCAGGCTGCCACCCCTTCTGCTCTTTCTGCGGGGGGGGCAGGACTCCTAGGCTCAAAGCTTGGGGTGCCCGTGTTGGTCCGGGGTCTCTGGCATCCCTTGAGACTGCCCCTAGCCTCTTGGGTACTCCATCATGAAAGACCCTGGCTGTGGTGTTCGTCTCCATCTCCCTCCCCTGAAAGTTCTCTCCTATTATCTGAACCTCTCCCTTTTCCCCCACCCCCAATACCCCTCTTCTCTCAGCTTGGGTGGCCTGGGGAAGCTCTGAGCTGCCTCTGGCTCAGGGGTCTTTTCAGCAGCCCCCATCTCCGCCTGCCTGCTCCCCACCGTGGCCTGTTTCCACCTGGGTATCTTGCCCTGAGATGTGGGACGCCCCTCACCACAGTTCCATATGCTGGCCCAGTACCACATGCTCGCCCCTCCCCCTCCCCTGGCACTTGCCCACATTTCACTATCAAACTTCCATCCTCTGTTTAGGCAGAACCTTCCATCTGCGCCAGCAAATTGGGACTGTTCCCCAGAAATCCATCCGGGCCGGAGGCCCATTCCCAGACACCTGCTGCTTCTCAGAGTAGAGGATGTGTTTGCTAACGACTCTCTCTGAAGCAGCATTCGGCCCCACTCTGCCTCTCTATCTGTACCAGCTTCTCCCCATTGTGACCACCCATCTGCCAGCCCTCCTCCCCCCAGCTCATGGGGGACTTCCCAGAAATCCCCTGGATCACGTTTCTGCCCAGGGCTGGTCACCACTGAGGACCCAAGCACCCTCCGGCCACCATTGCCCAATGCAGTGACTTGACTGAGTATCTTCCACTGAGCTGAGGGGAGGGCAGCGCTGCCTCATGGGAGATTCAAGGGCACAAGATATGGGGGCCTGCAGTCTGGGTGAGGGTAATAATACAAGGCTGCTTCAACAAGTGCCAAACCAGGCATTCAAAGAGGGTGAACACAACTGGGTCTGGGTGACCAAGGAAGGATCCGAGGAGAAGACGGGGCTTGAGTGGGAGTCTGAAGGTTAGGTTGTGTTCCAGGCAAGAGGAAAGATAGAAGTAAAGGTGCAGAGGGAGGAATGCATGTGCTGAGGGTAGGGAACAGGGGACAGATACGCCCGGCTAGCAGGAAAGGGTCACTGTGTGGGAGCTAGCGGAGATCTGGTTGGGAAGGTAACTTCTGGTGGAATTGTGGAGCACTGAATGCTAGGCTGGCATTTCCTCAGCCCACCACCAGCCACACAGGGAGGCCGCTATGGAGAGCCTTCAAAGTAAGAGTTCTTAAACCTGGGGTCCAGCAACTTGGTTGGGTTTTTTAAACTTAATTTTATTTTCAGTTCAAATTCTCTGAAAAGGCAAGAAAAATAAGACCCATCACAAATATATATGGCCATGCCAAACATATGTCATTAGCCATGTCTTAGAGACATCGTCTAGGGGAGGCTTGTTCAAACGGGTTGGCCACACCAGAGGCAGTGTGGGACAGTAGATGGAGGGCTGGACCTGGAGTCAGGAAGACCTGATTCAGATCCAGTCTCTGGGGCTAATAATCATCAGCATTTCTATAGTGCTTTAAGATGTGCAAAATGTAATATTGAAGTCGTAGTATCCGTGTAGTATCGATCTTCACCACGACCACCTTAGGAAGTACACGCATGAACTTGTTCTCAAACATTTTGTTTTGGATAACTGTATTTTGATACAATGGGTTTCCTTTGTGAGCCCATTCATTTTATTCCATACATTTAAAAACATTATTCCATAAGGGGCCCATGACACAAACCCAAGGCTAAGAATCCCTGCTTTAAAGTCTTCTCCCCCTCTCTCTTTACTGAGACTCTGAGAGGGCAGAAGCTGCAGATGCAGCTGCCAAGGTCTGTGGGGTGCCTTGGGGGGGGCGCAGGGATCAATGTGGGGGAGACATTGATTTCAGAGGTACACAGCTCTCCAGTGGCAATGTAAAGACAACACCTTGCGGCAGTCCCTTGAAATATGTGCCCATCTCCCTAAAATGAGGCTGGAGGATAGCCCCTGACCTGCTTTTTGGTGCTTAGGTCTAATGAAGATCTAACCCTGAGGGAAAAAAAACCGTAGACGCCAGGCTGAAAAGGTGCCCTGTTGACCCTGACCAGGTAGAAGCTGCTTGCTTTGTGCACTCACCTTGGACCATCAGCAAGGAAACAACAGGGCTCTCCTTCCCCATCTCCCCACTCCCCAGGGTACAACAGAGTTTGGAACCAGGAAGGTTGTCTGTCCCCTAACTGTGGCTTCTGGGCTGAAGTGGGCCCGGTCATTCCCTATGTTTACCTCCTCCCTGTCTGGCTCTTCCCAACCCCAGTTCCAGCCCCATCTTCCTTCTCTTTGAAAAGTCAGCCTCTAAATAGCTGTTTAACCAATCAGCCATTACTCGATCCCATGTCACCAATTCCCTCCCATCAGTTCCTAATGGGCCAATTTTCCCTTTTACCTTCTGTCTGCTCAGAGAATACCTCAAGAATCTTTGATTGTGCGTTAAAATATCCTCTGCAGTTCCTTGTTCAATATCTCTTTCTGCTCCTCTCATTGTCCCGCTTAACTCCCTACTCCTTCTTTATAAATCTTCCCATCCTTCTCCTTTCCAGACTGTTAATAAATACAGGTTCTAAAAAATATATACATAAACATCTATTGTTGGTTAAATAACTCACAGCAAATCTAAGCCAGCATCTGGATAGCACAGCCCAGAAGAAATCTTCGGTGCAGCCCAGTGCCCACCTGCTCTCCCCGAGTCCTTGCCTGACTCTGGTGAAATAAGGGAAGTTAATGTTCCCAGAAAGGCCGCCTGGTGAAGGGGGACAAGGATGCCCCAGGGGCGCCTCTTACAGCAGAGTGGAGAAGGGAAAGAAAGTACATGTACCACAGCCAGGAATCCAACCCAGCCAGGGGAGGATCTGTGGGAATGAGGAGCTTAAGATAAGGAGGGCCCTTGTTCACAAATAGTAGAGAATCTGAGTGGCATTCAAGTTCGCTGGTTAAAAAGCCTCTTACCTTCAAAGAAAATAAATCCCCACCTCCCCCTCTTCCCCCTGACACCTATGAGGCCCAGTTTTCAGTCATGTGGCCAGTTTTCAATCCTCCATCCTTAGACCCAAGCATCAAAAAGCAGGCAGGGCAGGGGCCATCCTCCATCCTCATTTTAGGGAGATAGGCACATGTCCCAGGGGATTTCTGCAACGTGTCATCTTATGTGGCCACTGGAGAGCAGCACCTCCAAAATCAATGCCCCTCCACGATCCCCCTTGCCCCCCCCCTCCAGAGGCACCCCACAGGCCTTGGCAGCTGCAGCTGCAGCTTCTGCCCTCTAAGAGACTCAGTAAAGTGAGAGGGAGAGGGAGATATATTAAACTCTTCAATCTCTGTAAGTGTCTTTTCCCATGGGGCAGACGCTAAGGAAGAAGGAAATGTGAATGCCCAAGTATAGCACACAGGTACAGGAGTCATCTTGAGGCAGCCAGCCCTGGGTCACCTCTCTAGCATTAGAGGATGTGTGTGTGTGT
>NW_027186633.1:0-10886 GCF_028583685.1 Petaurus breviceps papuanus | reverse complement strand
GGAAGATACCAATTTGCTGTGAGGAAGATAGGAATTAATACAGTTTTTAGTGGGAAAACTAAAAATGGACCCAATCACTTTACTGCTAAGGACTCCTGCTGAGGACTGCCAGGGGCCTGAGCTACTGGGAGCGTGCTTCCCGGACGCTGGGTGGTTGCTGCGAGTGGGGAGAGGAGGACCTTTGCCTGAGGTAGCCTGTTCTGTTTTAAAGGCTTGAAAATGTGGGTGCTTTCTACCTTATCTACCTGTGCCAATGTCATAACTACTCTGATGGCTTTCACTTTCTGGTTTTGGGAATCAGTCTTTTGGTATCTTAATAAATTTTCTAGCTTATTCCCCCACATGGCAAGCATGATGTATTTTGTGATGGATAATTATATCAGCATATCTGTAATCTCCATAGGCATTGTGAATATTGCATTGCTGATACAGGGGCCTAACAGAAGGGGAACTGGATAAAGGGAGATAGTGGCTAGAAATAAAACAGACTTTTGTGGATGGACCAGGTGAGACAGAGAGAGAGACAGATGAACAGACAGAGACAGACAGACAGACAGATAGACAGAGACAGAGAGAGAGAAAGACAGACAGAGACAGAGAGAGACAGACAGAGAGACAGACAGAGAGAGAGAAAGAAAGGATATGTATAGTCAGTAATAATGTGTGGACCTGAGTGCGATGAACTAAATCATAAAAAAGAAATAAATGCATTAAAAACCAAAGTGAGGCAACAGGTTGTTTACAAGAAAGACAACTGAACCAGAGAGATATAGAGTAAAAGTAGGAATCTGGAGCAGAATTTATTATATTTCAGCTGAGGGGGCAGGAGTGGAAGGAACAATCTTGATCTCAGACAAAGCAACAGTTAAATGTAATTAAAACAGGTAAGTAGGGAAACTACATTTTGCTAAAAGGTGCATATGTGAGTAAATAATTAAAATATGGAATATAGAAGTGGTTAGGTTTTGCAGTGAATAAAGCACCATCCCTGGAGTCAGGAGTACCTGATTTCAAATCTGACCTTAGACACATAACACTTCCTAGCCATGTGACCTTGGAAAAGTCACTAAACCCCAATTGTCCTGCTTTCTTCCCTCCAAAAAGCAAAAAAATAAAAATATAAAATAAAATTATATATGTGCAAAATGGCAGAGTCCAAATTCTGTTTTCTTTAATTTATTTTTTTCAATAACATATAGAGATAGTTTACAAAATTCATCTTTGTAAGATTTGGAATTTCAAATGTTTCTTCTTCTCTTCCCTTCCCTCCTCCAAGAGAACAGATGATCTAAGATATATGTGTGTGTGTTTATATATCTATGTATGTATATATATATATGTGTATGTATGTGTATACATATATGTGTGTGCATGTATATACACACACATGCATACACACACTAACACATGCACCTGATTCTCTGGGATTCTTTGCTTAATTTAATTCTTTCCAGTTTTTTTTTTCTTCTCTTTGGAGACAGATGACATTTCTATTACCATAAATAAGAGGGGTGATAGTGGACACCCTTTTGTCATCCCTGATCTTATTGGAAAATCTTCTGGCTTATTCCCATCACTTATAATATTTGTCATTGATTTTAGATAGATGCTCCTTATTATTTTATTTATTTTTTTGCTATTTGGAGGAAAATTGGGGTTAATGACTTGCCCTGAGTCACACAATTTTGTGTTAAGTGTCTGAGACCAGATTGGAACTCAGGTCCTCCCGACTCCAGGGGAACTGCTGTATTCACTGAGCCATCTAACTGCCCCTATTCCTTATTATGTTAAGGAAGACAATAATTCATTCCTATAATTTCTAGTGTTTTTAATAGGAATAGGTATTGTATTTTGTGAAAAGCTTTTCCTGTATCTATAGAGATAACCACATGATTTCTAGTAATTTTGTTGTTCATATGATCATTTATACTAATAATTTTCCCAATATTGAATCATCCTTGTATTCCTGGAAAAAATCTTATCTGATCAAACTGTATTATTCCTTTGATAAATTGCTCTAATCTTTTGGAGAATATTTTCTTTAAAATTTTTACATCTATATTCATCATGGAAATTGTTCTACAATTTTCTTTCTCTGTTTTGACTCTTCCTGATTTAGGTATCAGTACAATATCTGTGTTATAAAATGAATTTGGTAGGACTTCTCCAATTTTCCCAAATATTTTATGAAGCATGGGAATCAGTTTTTCTTTAAATGTTCGATAGAATTCACTTGTAAAGAGATTTTTTTTCCTAGGGAGTTCATTGATGGCTTGTTTGGTTTCTTTTTCTGAGATGGGATTACTTATGTATTTTATTTCCACTTCATTTAATATGGGCAACTCATATTTTTGTAAATATTCAATCATTTCACTAAGATTTTCAAATTTATGAAAATACAATTGGCAAGATAATTCTTAATTGTTGTTTTAATTTCCTCTTCATTGGAGGTAACTTCACTCATTTTATTTTTGATATTGGAAAATTGGTATACTTATTTCCTTTTTTTATTAAATTGATTAAATTTCTATCAATTCTATTTTTTATAAAACATGCTCTTAATTTTATTTATTATTTCAATTGTTTTCTTGATTGCAAATTTATTAATTGCTCTTTTGTTTTTCATTTTTTTTTATTTATGATTTAATTTGGGGTTTACAGTTTCTTCTTTTTCTAGAATTTTCACCTTCATGCCCAATTTATTGATCTCAGTTTTCTGTATTTGTTTCATGTATGCATTCAGTGATATAAAACTTCCCCTATAAAATACTTCTGCTGCATCCCACAAATTTTACTATTTTGTCTCATTATTGTAATTCACTTGAATGAAGTTACTGATTGTTTCCTTGATTTCTTGGGTTACCCATTCATACTTTAGGAATAAATTATTTAGTTTCCAATTAGTTTTTAGTCAATTTTTCCATGACCATGTATTACATATGATTTTTATTGCGTGGTCTGAAAAGGGTGAATTTGATATTTCTTCCTTTCTGCACAAAATGTGAGGTTTTTAATGCCCTAGTACATGGCTGATTTTTTTTTCTATGTGCCATGTATCACTGAGAAAAAGGCATATTCTTTTTATCTGTATTTAATTTTCTCCAGAGGTTAATCATATCTAACTTCTCTAAAATTCAATCCACCTCCTTATCTTCTTTCTTGTTTATTTTGAGGTTAGATTTATATATTTATATATTTAGATTTGGAGTTTAGATTTATCAAGTTCATAGAGGGAGAGATTGAGGTCTCCCACTAATTTAGTTTTCTATCTATTTCTTCCTCTTCTATAACTTCTCTAAGAATCTGGATGTTATACGGCTTGGTGCATATATGTTTAATAATGACAATTTTCATTGTCAATTGTGCCTTTTAGTAGGATAAAGTTTCCTTCCTTATCACTTTTAATTACATCTATTTTGGCTTTAGATTTATCTGAAATAAGATGTATTGGCTCTGGATATTTTTTTTTTTCTTTAGCTGAAGCATAATATATTCTACTCCATACTTTTACCTTTAACTTGTGCATATCCCCTGGTTTCAAAGTATTTCTTATAGACATCATATTGTAGATTGATGGTTTTTAATCTATTCTGTTATCCACATTTTTTTTATGGGAAAGTTCATCTCATTGACAGTTATTACTGTGTCTTGCCAGAAGCAAGATGGAGGAGTAAAAGCACAAACTTGGCATGGGCTCCAGCTCCAAACAATTCTAATTCCTGTAAAAAATAACTCTAAACAAATTTTAAAACTACAGAACCCACAAAGTGACAGAGAGAAAAAAGATCTCTCACTGAAGACAGCTGCGAGGTCAATAGGATAGTTCTATTGCAGTGTGCTGGGAGCTGAGCAAAGAGCTGTAGGAGCCACACAGTTTCAGCCCCAGTGTGTTTCCAACCAGCAGCTACCAGAGCAGACTTCAGGAGACTGAATAACCAGTAGTTGTGGTGACTTCCAGACTTCTTAACCAAAAATACCAAAGTAAATGGTCAGTATTGAACTGTGTTGGAACATGGATGGATGGAGAGTGTCGTCTGGCTGCTGGCCCTTGAGCAAAAAGCAGGCAGAGGTATGGCTGCTGCACTGCACGGCTTCCTCAGGAGCTCCTGGCCAGCAGATAGTAAGGAAGAACAAATGGTTATCTAAAGGGTAATTACACTTATTCTAACCTGCTTGGATCTGGATCTCAGTCTTGGGAGGTGGTCCTGGGGTGTGTGATCACTGAGGCAAAACTTGTGGGTGCTATAGAGACATTGCCCTTCTAATAATTCTGGCAGCTCTGAAAACCCCAGACATTTGAGACAAAGCTCTCTCCATTCTGGAAGCAGAATTCTACCATAGCAAAGAGCTCAAAGGTCAAGTAAATGGCTGGCAATATGAGCAAGCATAGTAAGCATGAACAGATGATAGAATTCTTTTGGGAGGACAAAAAGGATTAAGTCATGGAGCTGGAGGAAGACAAAGAAATCAGAACTCCTGCATCAAAAGCATCCAAGAAAAATATGAACTGGTAATAGGATTTTGAAAATCAATTAAGAGAAGTGGGGGAAAAATGGGGAAGAGTAATGAGAATGATGGAGGAAAATTATGAAAAGTGTGTCAACAGTCTGCTAAAGGAGAACCAAAAATACACTGAAGAAAATAACACCTTAAAAAATAGACTAACTGAAATGGCAAAAGAGGCACAAAAATCCAATGATGAGAAGAAAGCCTTAAAAAGCCAATTTGCCAGGTGGAAAAGGAATTACAAAAATTCACTGAAGAGAATAACTTCTCCAAAATTAGATTGGAGTCATTGTAAACTAAGGACTTTATGAGAAATCAAGATGCCATAAAACAGATACAAACAAATAAAAAGTAGAAGGCAATGTGAAACATCTCAGTGGAAAAACAACTGACCTGGAAAACAGATCCAGGAGAAATAATAAAAAATCATTGGACTACCTGAAAGCCATGATAAAAAAAAAAAAAACCTAGACACCATCTTTCAAGAAATTATCATGCAAAATTACCCTGATATTCTAGAAGTAGAGGGCAAAATAGAAATTGAAAGCATTTACAGATTTCTTTTTGAAAATGATCCCCAATGTAAACTCCCAGGGATATTATAGCCAAATTCCAGAGTTCCCAGGTCAAGGAGAAAATGGTTCAATCAGTCAGGAAGAAACAACGTGAGTATTGTGGAAACACAATCAGGATAACACATAACATAACAGCTTCTACATTAAGGGATCAAATGCCTTGGGATATGATATTCTAGAAATCAAAGAACTGTAATGGAATTGCAAATTTAAAGATCTTCCCTGCCCCTAGGCTAAAGTGCACCTGGAACCTGGCGTGGGAGGCTTGTTTTTCAGTAGATACTTTTTGATTGGCCAGTGTGTCAATAAGGTGGTTACATCTCTCAGCCAGGAGAAGGCTATATAAGCCCTGAAGTGTAGATATTGTTTTGGGGCTCACTTTGAGAAGTGTTCTGTGATTTGATCAGATAGGACTCTGGGAAGCCATTGTTGAGAGCCCCCCAGCTGTGAAAAACCCAGATGTTGATGTGGTATGGATGTACTGGTTGGACTGTTTGGAAACCTGTCTACTTGATTTGTTTCTCTGTCTTGATAATTCTGTCTGTGTACTCTGAAGTTGGGGGTGCTAAACTTTTTCCCCTGAACTAGGTAAACGATATATATTTGACTGATTAAAGTAAGCTTGTCAACCCATTTTGAGTTGCTTTCCTTTATGAAAGCAGTTCCGAGAACCTGTGTTGGCAGCTACCCTGGGCATGCTTGGGGTGTTGGCTGATACAAGAGCTAGGATTAAAAGCAAGAATTACCTACATTGCAAAACTGAGTGCAATGCTTCCTTCAGGGGAAAATATGGCCATTCAATGAAAGCATTGTTGATGAAAAAAAAAGAGCTGAAAAGAAAATTTGACTTTCAAATAAAGAAGCAAGAGAAGCATGAGAAGGTAAACAGGAAAAAGAAAACATTAGGAACTCATTAATAAATTAAGAGGTGAGAGAGAAATATATATGGAAAAGGAGAAAGGGTGAGGTAGATTATGGTAAATTATCTCATATAAAAGAGGCAAGAGAAAACTGTTACAATGCAAGAGAAGGGGAGGAAGGTGAAAGGGAATGGGACAACGTTACTCTCATTGAATTTGGTTTAAGGAGGAAATAACATATACACTCAAATGAATATCTTACCCTTCAGGTAAATGGGGAGGGGGGTAGGAGATAAGAGGGGGGTTATTAGAAGGGAGGGCAAGTTGGGGGAGAAGATAGTAAGAAGGAAACATTTTTTAAAGCATTTGGGGTTAAGTGACTTGCTCAAGGTTACATGGCCAGTTATTTCTGGGTGTGGTGTTAAGTATCAGAGCCTGGATTCGATCCCAGGTCATCCCGACTCTGGGGCTGGTGCTATTACTCACTGAGCCACCTGGCCACCCCTGAAGGAAATATTTTTGAAAAGGAATAGTGTCTATGGAGAATATTAGAATAATTGGGGGCAGGACAGGATGGAGGGAAATATAGTCTTTCACAATATAACAATTATGGAAATAATTTGGGAAACTGCACTTGTACAATGTATATTGAATTGCTTATCTTTCCAGTGGGGGTGGGGGTGGAGGGAAGAATGGAAAAAAAATCTGGGATTCTAAATTTTAAAAACAAATGTTTAAAAAAATTGCTTTTTACGTGCAACTGGTAAATAAGAGGTACATCCACTGGGGTATAGAAATGCATCTTGCCCTACTAGAATGTTGGGGGAGTGACAGGGGAGGATATAAGAGAGAACAAATTGATTGAAGAGGTACTCAGTAGGCTTGCTATTTTGCGGTGGGGTGTAGGGTAAATACAGGAAGAGAAAACTGTAACTCAAAATTTTGTGGAAATGAATGTTGAAAACTAAAGATAAATTAATTAACTAAAAAAATATTAATGTTTTTTTCTCTCCATCCTATTCTCTCCAATGTTTATGCTTTTATTTTTCCCTTCTCCCTTGTCTTCCTTAAAGGTTTTTCTTTTGACCACTGCCTCCCTCAGTATCAACTCCCTATCAACTTCCCTGCCTTTTCTTACCCTTCCCTTTTACTACTTCTTCTCTCACTTTTAATTACCACCACCCCTTTTCTTTACCCTTTACTACCTTTCTGGTGTGATAGATTTTTATACGTAATGAAATATGTTCTTTCTTCCTTAAACCAAAACTGATGAGAATAAATCTCATACAAATCTCTTCTCCCTCCATTCTTTCACTGTATTATAATACATTTTATGTCTCTTCAAGATAGAATCCTATACTAAACTGATTGTTATTCCCTCTTTGAAACAAAATCATTGAAAGAAAAGGTCATATAATATTCATCTCCCTCCCTTCTTTCCTTATACCTCTTTGTGTGGCATAATATTTTATCATGATTTTTGTTGATACCCACACCCTCTATCAATGTATATACCCTTTAAATGTTGCAATAATTATACAATTCTCAATATTGACAGGTTTCAGCATCTCATATAGGGATGTAAACAGTTTGCTTCTGTTAAATTGCAAGGTGTGTGTGTGTGTGTGTCTATGTCTGTGTCTCTGTGTGTATTTTCCCTTTTTACTTTTTTATGTCTCTCTTAATTCTTGTGTTTGCAGATAAGACTTTACATTAAGTTCTGACTTTTTCATCAGGAAGGCCTAGAAGGCCCTTATTTCATTGAATAACCATCTCCTTGCCTGAAATATTACTCTCAGTTTTGCTGGATAGTTGATTGTTGGTTAGTCCAAACTCTTTTGCCTTACAAAATACCATATTCCTATTCCTCCAGTCATTCAATATATAAATTGCTATGTCCTGTGTGAACCTGACTGTAGTTTCACAATATTTGAATATTTTCCTTATGGCTGCTTGAAGAATTTTCTCCTTGACCTGATAATTCTGGAATTTGGATACAATATGCAAAGGACTTTTCAATTTGGGATCGCTTTATGTATGTGTTTGGTGAATTCTTTTAATAAGTATTTTACTCTCTGGTTATAAGACTTTAGGGAAATTTTCCTTGATTATTTCTTGGAATATATTCTTGGGGCTCTTTTTTCATCACAGTTGTCTGGGAGGCCAAAATTTTTTAGATTATCTATCCTGGATCTGTTGTCTAGGTTATTTGTTTTTTCAATGAGATATTTTACATTTTCCTCTAATATTTCCTTCTTTAGGTTTTGTTTGACTGATCCTTGATTCCTCCTTGAGTCATTAATTTCAATTTAAATGTTTCTAATTTTAAGCAGATTGATTTCCTTTAGTAGTTAATTTTTGAATTTCCTTTTCCATATGTTCAGATTTTATTTTTATGGAGTTATTTTCTCCAGCTTTATTTGAACCTCTTTTCCCATTTCACAAATTTTACTTTTTGAGGAACTGTTTTTTTCAGTGATATTCTTTTTTTTGGCAGTTGTAATTTTAAAATAATTGGTCAATTTTTTTTCTACCTCTCTACTTTGGTTTTTTAAATCTTTCTTACACTCTTCCAAGAATGCCTTTTGGGCTTGAGTCCAATTCATATACCCTTTTGAGGTTTCAGGTGTGGGTACAGAGTCAACACTGTCACCTTCTGAATTTGCTTCTTCTTGCTCCCTCTAGTAGGATTCAATCATTTTTCTTTTTCCAAATTTTTTTTTTTTGTATTGTGATACCCTATAGGTAATAGGCTTTTAAAGTGTACTTCTGCTTCTGGGGTATAAAGGGCTCTGACCCATACTTCTCATGCTGGGAGCTATGGGCTTGCTTATTGGCTTTATGTGTTGGGGCCTCTGAGTATCTAGACTCAGGCCAAGACCTGACTTTCTGCATTGCCCAAGGGTTACACTGAAGTTAACAGTGTAAAGTGTGGTGGAGGGGTGGTCTGGCCACTTCAGTGTTCTTCCTCCATGCCCCTGAGCTAGAGTTCAAGCAGAGCCTTGCTGGTGTCTGCATATTACCCTGGTTGTGTGAAGGAACACCAGGGCTTCTGGTGTTATATCTTCCTGGAAATTCCCCACCCCCCCAAGTTTCAGGATCTCCTGCTAGTCAACTGAAACGGAACTTGTTGGGATTCATTCCACCCTTCACCTTAGCCTTGGCACAGTTGCAGTCTCACCCTTCCTCTAGGACTCCCAAGGCTGCCCCTGGTTTCACAATTTCAGGATTTTACCCTGGGGCAATATTCTCTGGAATGTTTGGGTTAGAAGTGGGATGAAAACAAACAGAGTTTGCTCCACCATCTTGGCTCCCAGATGTTCATGAAGGTGATTTTTTTAACATCTAGGCTGTGGGTTGATAGCCCCAGGAGTAGCTGCTGTCACGGCCAGGGACCCTGCCCTTGGCTCTTACCCATCACCAATAGAGTCTCTCATCCTGCTGTGAGAGATCTGGGAATCACCTGTGTGGTGGGTGAATTAACTCCCCCAGCCTTTTTCCAGCTCTATGCTGGTGCAGCCCCTGTACTCCATCCATGTCTGTGCTTCTTCTACACCAGCAATTTTTTTTTCTGAATTTTACCCGCTCATATTTTATTTTATATTATAGTATGTCATTATAGTCACATGCTACAACTTGTTAAACCATTTCCCAATTGTTGGCCATTCCCTAAATTTCTTATTCTTTGCTACCACAAAAAGGAGCTGCTCTAAATATTTTTGCACATGTTGGTCTTTTTTTCCTTTTATATCACCATTTTAGGAGACAAACCTAATAGTGGTATTACTAGGCAAAAAGGGTATGCATGGATTTATGGTCTTTTGGGCATGGTTCTATATAGCTCTCCAGATTGGTAGGATCAGTTCACAACTGCATCAAAAACACATTTTTGTTCCAATTTTCCAATATCTAATCCAGCATTTATCACTTTATTTTTCTGATAGTTGTGAAATGGTATCTCAGAGTTGTTTTAATTTGCATTTCTTTCATCAAGAGTGCCTTTTAGAACATTATTTCATATGATTATAGCTTTAATTTTTTCATCTCAAAACTGCCCGTCCATATACTTTGACCCTTTATCAATTGGGGACATCTCGATTTTTTAAGGAAATGGTAAATGAGCTCCAGGAAGAAATTATGAGTAAAGCTATACTAGGGAAAGACCTCAATTTCACCCTCTCAGAATTACATAAATCTTACTGTGAAATAGACAAGTAAAGGATTAGAAAAAAGAACAGAAATGACAGATTTGTGGAGAAAATTAAATACAAATAGAAAGGAGTATAATTTTTCTTAGTTTTCCATGGGATTTTTGCAAAAACTGATGATGTATTAGGGCATAAAAGTCTCACAACCATATACAGGGAACAAGAATAATAAATGCATCCCTTTCAGACCATAATTAAATTAAGAAAAAAAAAACATTAAATAAACAGATGTGGGAACATAAAACTAACAATTAATTGAAAACTTAATCAAATCCTAAGTAAAAATGTTTCAAGAAAAAAAAAATCATAAAAACACAAAATGCTTTCATTTGAAATGATGACATAAGTGAGAAAATACAACAAAATATGTGTAATACACCCAAAAGAGTAGTTACAAGAACATTTATATCTCTAAATGCTTATATCAATAAAACTGAGAAAGCACAGATAAATGAGTTGGTCATGAAACATCAACAACCAAAAGAAAATTATATAATTAAAAACAAAATTAAAATCCTTAAAAATCCAAAGAAATATTTAATAACATTTAAAACAAGAAAATCATTAAATTAATAAATGAAACTAAAATTTGATTTTGTGGGGGAAAGTAACAAAATAGATAAAGAATTTGTTAATTTGATTTTGAAAAATGAAAGAAGAAAACCAAATTGGGGCAGCTAGGTGGTGCAGTGAATCGACCACTGGCCTTGGAGTCAGAAGAACCTGAGTTCATATCT
>NW_027186632.1:12899-14041 GCF_028583685.1 Petaurus breviceps papuanus | reverse complement strand
GGGGTTCTAGGACTGTTCTACAGACAGAGGATAAATTCATGAAGGGACTGGCAATGTATCTTATGGCCTTGCTAAGCCTTGTCTCCCCAGGAACTAAGATTGCTGAGAACTTGCCTTGTGTCAAGATGAAGAAAAGACCTCCATTTGGGTATTAAGTGCTGTGTTTAAACTTGATGTAACTCTGGGGTAGATTCAATTGTGATCCAGGGGTGGGGAACTTTTGACCTTATTGTGCTCTGTGATTGACAAATGAAGGTACTTTACCTATGTTTGGAAACTAATCTCCATTTGAGAAGAGGGGCTTTGTGGTGGACTTAATTAAGGTATAGCCTAGGGGTGGAGAAGTATTTAGAACAGGGACTTTGTAGTTGATTGAATGATTGGAAGGTCCTGGGGTGGGGTAGTACTTGGAGATTATTTAATCACACTTAGTAAATGCTGTATTTTGAATGATGTCATGTTTTGATCTTCTCTGTTCTTGGTTTGTCACTGAATAAAATAGAGAGCACCTATGCTGTTATTTTGAACCTGGGAAGTTGCCTTTGCTTGACATTACATTACAATCCCCAAAATAGGAGTGTAATGTTGGAATCTTCTGTCTGCTTTGTTTCCTTTGCCTGCTCATTTTACCACTCAATTACTTGACTTTTGGGCTTTTTGCCACAGTAGAACTCTGCCACCAGACAGGGGAGCTTTCGTCCCAAATGCTGGGGTTTTCTCAGCTGCCAGAGGTATTAGATGGGTGCCCTCTCTGAGGTCTCCACACCTCTGGCAGGCTGGACACACACCCCAGGACCTCCACCCTAGACTGCAATGCAGATCCAAGAAGGTTAAAGCAAGAGCGATTACCCCTCAGACTGGTGCTTGGTCCCCTACACTCTGCAGGCCAGGAGCTGAAGCTACCATGTGGCACTGGCTGGCTGTGCCCGCTCACCCCGGGGGTAAAAGCCACGCATTCCCACTTCCTGGGTCCCAAAGTCCAGACTGCACTGGCCTCTCACTTTGTCCTTTGCATCTGTGTGTTGATAAATCTGGAAATGGCCACAGCTGCTGCAGATCTGGAGTCCCTCCAGCTTCGGCTGGTCAGGCCCGCCCTGGGGCTAAAGCCTCGGTGTGGGGCTAAAGCCTCGGTGTGGGGCTAA
>NW_027186632.1:0-12889 GCF_028583685.1 Petaurus breviceps papuanus | reverse complement strand
GTGGGGCTAAAGCCTCGGTGTGGGGCTAAAGCCTCGGTGTGGGGCTAGTCTCAGCTCCCAGAGCACTGTGCTGGATTCCTGCCGGCCTGCTGGGCTGTCCTCAGTGGGAGGTTAGCTTCTCTGTGTCATTTTGTGGGTTCTGCACCTCCAAAGTTTGTTTACAGTCCCCTTTTTACATGGATTGGGGAAGGTAGAAGCAGGAGCCATGGGAAGTTCGTGCTTCTACTCTGCCATCTTGGCTCCGCCCCCAAAGCTACCTATCTTATTTCTTAAAATATTTGTTGAAGGAATTATTTAAAATAATTCTAAGGTATATGACTGGTCATGTCACTCAGAATCAGAGAACCTCCAAGTTAGAAGGGACCTTAGAAGACATCTAAATTAATATCTAACTAAACAGTATCTTTTCTACAGGATGGCTAGCTAACTTTAGCGTAAAGATGTCCAGGGAAGGGAGGAACCCACTATCTCTGGAGGAAAGTTCATTCAACTATCTTGAATTACTCTAATTGTTAATTCTTTCCTTAAATCAATCCTAAATTTATCTATTTGCAACTTCTAGTTACTGTTCCTACTTCTGTCCTCTGAAGTCAGGTAGAACATGTCTACTAATCCTGCTTCCCCAAGTCAGTCCTTCAAATTCTCCTTTTGGGGAAAGGGGTTATAAAACCCTTTTAACCTCACATTTTCCTTCTCATTCAAAGATGACAAACTTGATCACTATGTGAATGTAAACATGTTAAAAGCAAACCTAAGTTTGACAAATTCTATATCACTGAGGCTTTTTTGGATCAAACACCCAATTCAGGCAAATGCAAAATTGGCATTATCCTATCAGAGTAGCAAATATATGAATTCCACTCCCCGTATCGCCAAACCCAATGAACTCTCCCGTGAAAGCTAAATTTTGTTGTTATAATAATTCCTAGTAACTTTAACCCCAGAGACTTTCAGGAAACACTTCATTTTCCCAGAGAAAAAGTCCTGCTAATCAAGCAAAATAGTTTTTGCTTTGCTTATTTGTTTCTATTTATTTAAAAGACTGGCAGTCCAGTGTAATGGTAATGGAATTTAAAGATTCCCTTGTATTGGCTTGGTTTTTGGGTTAAGTGTTAAGACCCAGAGCTTGTGAACCCCACAGTGGTATGGACTTGTTGACATGACAAGAGGGGGCTGAACTGGGAAGAACTGGTGCCGGGTATAGGGAGAGGTCCAAGCAGAGAGAGGCCAGAAATGCTTTTGGGAGCAGCATTGTGGAGGCAAAGAGAGAGAGAGAGAGAGAATTGTCAGGGGCCAGAGTTGCTGTGAGAGAAAGAGAACTGCCAGCTGAAGCTGCCCAGACTGCTGAGGGCCATTTGGAGTTCCCCAAGACTTTTGAGAACTGTCACCTGGAGCTGCCAAGAACTGAGGAGGCATGACTGTGGTGCCAGTATTTTTTCCATCTGTTTTGAGGTTACTTAGTAGTTTGTTGATAGAGGCCTCAGACCTTGTTGGGCCGAGGTTGATTTCACAGGCAGAAGTCGAATTGAAGTGGATGCCAGCAACGTGGATAAATGTTGTGGTGTCTTTGTTAAGCTTGGTCTTCCCAGGAATAGAAACTGCTGAGAACTTGCCTCGGGTTAAGATGAAGAAAAGACCTCTCCTTGGGTACTGAATGCTGTGAAGATACTATAAACTAGTTATGACCTAGGAGTGGATCGCCTTTGTGTTTTGTGACTGACCAAATGAATATACTTTGTTCATGATTGGAAACTAATCTCCAATTGAGACTACCCAGCAGTGGAGTACTTTGACTTTTGTACTTTGTGATTGAACTGAGAACTTACTAAATGACCGAGTTACCCTGTATTTTAATATTCTCTTTTCTGTGAATGTTTTGCCTTAATCTGTTACTGAAAAAAAAAATGGAGAATTACTATGCTCATAATCAGAACCTGGAAGCTGCTTGTTATACCCAGGTGGGGACGTGTTCTCAGGGAAACCTAAAGTAATTATTGGCCTCATCACTCCCCACCACTAGAACCCTTTCCTTCTCTAACTCCTCCCCTACATACTTTTACTCTTTAAACTCCTAAGTCATCAGCTTGCCAATAGCACCTACAGTCATTACTTAATACCACTGGAACCAGACAGACTGAATGACAAAAAAGAGATTTGAGATTAAAAGAGCAGGCAAGGGGCAGCAAGGTGGTGCAGTAGAGAACAGAACCTAAAGTCAGGAGGACCTGAGTTCAAATTTGACCTTACTAGCTACGTGACCCTAGGCAAGTCACTTAACCACCCTCAAAAAAGTATAGGCAAAATTTGGGGTGCTTAACTGATACTGTTAAAGTTATAGTTCAGTCATGAATATAAAACAGCATGTTTTAGTCCACACTAACTTAGACAATATGCTGAATAATATCACAATTCTTACATTGATTTTTAACATATTTAAAAGCAGAAAGCAATTCAAGTACTCATATCATTATTAATTAACTTTAAAAAGGTAAATTAAATTCACAAATTGGCCTGGCTCTAATTTATTTGAATCATGAATTAAATGAATTTTAGATAATGCATAAAAATCGAACACCATCTATACTGCTGTTACTATTATTTGTTTAGGGAGTTTACCATAATGACACTGGACATATAATAATAGCTTGCTCTATTGAATAGACTCAATGGTCTCAATCTACTATTCCATCTGTTTTGCTGCCAGAGAAAGATATTTTGTAGAAAATATGTGGTTGCTTACATAAAACAGACCTCAAAAGATTAGTGATCTACTTGGATATGCCCTGAAATCCATTATGGAACTAATCTAATTAACTGATTAATTTAAATGCTTGATTCTATTGTTTTAGCAGAAGCCTGGACTAGTAAGATTTTTAAAAGCTTACTATGTCCTCTGTGAAGTAGTAGTTTGTTACTCCCTTTAATTTGTCATAAAACTGCTTCATTCATGTTTCAAGATATGTTCCCAAATTCTAGATAGTCATTTGGGGAAAATGCTCAGAGTAATACCATCCATTCTCATTATTTTAATAAAATGTTAAATATGTCAATTTAGTTTGGTCTTTCCATACCTGAAGGGAGGAAGAAGGGGTAGTACCTATTTTCATGAGATACCCGTCAAATACTGAATTAATTACTTTAACTGCCCCTCTTTGGGTCTTTTCTGGTTCTTTCTTAAGGCCTAGAGATAAGAATTGTATATATCATAAGTATAAAAAGACTCCATTTTATCTTTGACTCCTTTCTATATATGCATATTTCACATTAGGATAAAACTAGCTGTTTGGCTTTCAAAACCGTTACTAATGATGCCCACATTCTGGTCTTTTTGGTCTCAGAAAGCAGGGTTGAGGTTTTCCCAAAACAGTCCACAAGGACTCCAAGAATATAATTCATACCTCACTAGTTTAGAAAGATTACTTTCTAAAAACATGTTATCTTTTATATACAAAAGCTAATCTGATACTTTCTTGTCTTTATCAAATAGCTTTGTGAGGTCTTCTTGCAGTTTATGCCCACAAGTTTGGCATTTCAATATCTAGAAGAGCTTTGTATTATCTGAAATCATATTAATTGCATATTCCCATTTCCAAATCCTTTTTAATGAACAAAAGAAAAAGCAGAGAGAACTCATTAGCCCTCCACTCAGCTTAAAAGACCTGTCTATCTGTATCAGGTATTTCCTACCCAAACAACAGCTATTATAAAACATTTCCATAGACACAAACTTACATGCTGATTCATAGAAATAAAGAGTATAAAGAAATAAATAACTCTTTGGCAAAAAAAAATGTGTCTATGTTTTTTGAAAGTCTTGGAACAATTAATTGAAATTCAGAGTGGCTAAGTAGGTTTATTTTTGCCTTCTGGAAGGTTATTCCAATTGTACCTACAAATGCTACTACAATCCACTCAACATTATTTTTTTTGCTAATTCTTTATTTCTACCTGCATTTTAGACTTTTTAATTGTAAATTCTGATACTTCTAGTGTCTCTCACCTATTTTTCATGTCTCCAAAAATCTCATACCTTAATTATATTCCTTGTAGAAAAAAAAGTCATCTTAGAATAGAAACTTCTGATCACCCTCTTAAAGTTAGTATGCACATATCATTTGTGGTAGAGATAGAATAGTGTCAGTGAAGAAAGCACTGGACCTAGAGTTAGCAAAACCTGAGTTCAAATCCAGCAAGTCACTTAAATTCTATTTGCTTTAATTTCCTCATGGAATTAGAATAGAAGGGTTCAGGTTGTTATGAGGATCAAATGATATTTGCCAAGCATTTTTTGGACCTTAAGGCACTACATTAATATTAAGTATTATTATTACATTATTCTTTAAACTTTTACAAAGATTACAGTTAGCTCATTTTTGTCCATTTAAGGTGTCAGTTTACCTTCTTTGGTTCAGGTTTCACCGTCTTCTGTCCTGGAAAAGCTCTAAGAAACTGCAGTGGGTCAGGTTTGTAAAGCCCAACTTTAAATATTCCTCTTTTGGCTTTCTCTCGCTGATCTTTCATTTTTTGAAGCAGCTTTCCCTCTTTATACTGCTGAAGCATCTCCTTTCGCTGATCACTTAGCATCTGGCATATCCTATAGAGAGTTAACTCTAAAGGCAAAAGAAACAATACAACATGTGAGATACTTAAAAAGACTGTCTAGTTCTAGTGAAATCAGACACCATGATTCAGTATAAGACCAGTCTGTCCAGGTATGCATCGAGTCATCCCTCCCTGCACACTTTCAGAAAGGTAATTACTAACTTTTTTACATTCTCCATCCATCCCCAATTCCACTGTCCTCTCAATTAAGAAAAAAAGTCAATGTTTTATTGATGCAAACCCATTGTAATCACCATCTAACAAACTGCAATCTGGCTTCTCACCTTATGATTTTATTGAAAATAAATCCTTAAATACCTTAAGTAGCCTCATCCTTTTCCAAATTCAGTGGTCTTTTCTCAGTTCCTTATCAGACACTGTATAAGAAGGAATAGCCTTCTTCTTGGTGTTCTCTTTTTCCTTGACTTTCCTGAAATGAAGCGTCCCCAATTCCATTTTGTCTTTGATTCCCTTCTACATTCCCTCTCTTTTTCTTCTTGGTTCCTAACTGTAATATTCTCCAAGCCTTAGTTCTTGGGCCTCTGTTCTCTTTAAATGTGTTTCTGTATGTATTATGTATACTTCTAGTATATTACATGCACACACACACACACACACACACACATACCTTTTTCCACTGGTGAACTGATTCTGGCTCATGGCATCAAATGTTGCTTTAATACTAATGATTCAAATTTATATTTACAACTCTTCTTTCTTAACCAAACTCTAGAATTAGGTATAATAGCCCTGCACCTTCAATTACCTTGCCATATTCACAGGAATGTTCCATATATTCAACATATCCCAAATGGAATTCATCATCACTTTCTCATCCATACAACCCCAAATTCTTTTATTTTTTTTGCTTTTTGGAGGGGGGAAGGCAGGGCAATTGGGGTTGACTGACTTGCCCAAGGTCATAGGGATAGTAAGTGTTAAGTGTCTGAGGCTAGATTTGAACTCAGGTCCTCCTGAGTCCAGGGTCGGTACTCTATTCACTATGCCACCTAGCTGCACCGCCCTCTCAATTCTTCATTTATATTGGTGGCACCACCACGCTACCAGTTACCAAAGTTCAAAGTAAAACATTGACTCTTCCATCTCTTGAACATCCCATCAGGTACCAAAACTCCATGTGCATAATCTTTAAAATCTTTGTATCTCCAGTATCTCGTGTGGTGCATTACATCTAGTGGGTGGTTAATAAACATTGGTTGAATTGAATTGAATTCCTGTAAGGCAGTTAGTTAGTGGCTGTTGTTACTTGTTTACATCATCCATATTTAAAAACCTTTCAGCTAAAATATTTAAGAGACATAATAATTTGAAGCTCTACCTTCTCCACAGGAGGTGATTACCCTTTGGATCAGTTTCTTAAGGAATTTTCCAATGACTTTCCAGCTACGATAAGCTATACGCACTTGGCTTGACAGTGTACTTTTCCGGAATGTTTTCAGTGCTCTCATCCAGTGGAGGAAGATGTCTCTCTTCTAAGATTGTGGTATTGACATCTATTAAGCCAAAGTGTCTATTCTGTTTATATCTTTTATATGTTTTCCTTCCATGTAATTGATTTCCGGTGAGCAATTTTGGTTTTAATCATTTCTGTGCTTGCATTCCTTCCATAGCAATTAGGAACTGAGGAAGATGCCATCTTATTCCAAAAATAAACAATCCTGCTTATTCCTAGGTAATACAAAAAAGAAATGACTGAGATCTAAAATTTGTGGTCTATAATCTTATGCTACTCAAGGATTTATCAGCACCCAATATTTTTGGTACATCCCAAATGACAGCAATATAGTTTGTTTATCTTTACTTAAAACCCCTGTGTATGTTAGTTTCACTGACAAAAAATAAGTAGGAAAAAATCAATACTGGGGACAAGTTTTATTTCTAAAGCTTTTAAAAAAATTTGTTCAAGTTTGAGAAAATGGAAAAGGAAGAAAGCGGTTATAAGCGGGAGAAAAGGGCGTCTTTGTCGTGCTTTTCCAAAAGGTCTAATACCCTTCCATAGAATATCGGTGACCCTTCCAAGGCTGTCAAATTCTATTATCCATATGAGTATTAACAAACCACTGATAATTAAAAAAAATAACTCTTAATGTGTTCTCTCTCTCTCTCCCTCACACACACACACACACACACACACACACACACACACAGCCTGTCCTTCTTTCCTCGGCACTGAGTATCTTCCAGTTTAGGTGCCTAGGCTATCCTTGACTAAGGAGAATGTCTCATGCATCTGAAGCAAAAGGAAAGTTGGTTGTATAAAAGTGTGGGAGAATTTCATCTTTATTAAGCATACTCTCTGTGTTAAGGTCTTTTTCTTATCATGGTTCCCAACAGATATTACAAAATTAGCTTCACCAAATAATCAACATTTATTGCTTCAAAAATTGCTCGTATTGGCATCTTTCATTAGAGGGCCAGTAGACAAGTAAATGTAGTCTGTGCATTTGTGTGTGTGTGTGCACGCGCATGTAGGACCAGAAAAAGGCCTTTTACAGAAGGTCAGATTTAAGCTGAGTCTTGAAGGAAGTCTGGGAAGCAATGGGAAGAGCATTCCATTCACAATAGAGAGCCAGAGAAAATGCCCAGTCAGGAGTGTGTGTGTGTGTGTGTGTGTGTGTGTGTGTGTGTGTGTGTGTGTATGTGTGTGTGTAACAATAAGTCTAGTATCAATGGATACATGTTGGGGAATAAAGGTGGGGAAGACTGCAAAGGTTAGAAGAGATCGAGTTGTGAAGGTCTTTAAAAGCCAAATAGAGGGCTTACTATTTGATGCCACTGGAGTTTATTAAATGGGGGAGATGGAGGTGGTGACATGGTCAGACTTGAGCTTTACAGAAATCATTTTAGCAACTAAGTAGAAGATGAGCTACAATAGGGAGAGCCTTGGGACAGGGAAAACAGCCAGCAAGCTACTGTAACAATCTAGGCTAGATATCAGCATGGCATTGCTGTGTTAGCTGAGAGATGGGGATAGATACAGGAGATGATGTGAAGGTAGAAATGACAAGATTTGGTAATGGATTGGATATGTAGAGTGTGTGAGGGTGAGGAATCAAGGATGAAACCTTGTGAGCCTATGTAATTGGGATGCTTGTACCCTTGACAGAAACAGAGAAGTTGGGAAAGGAGGGATTGATTAAAAAAGAAAACTAAATTGCCAACAGCAAAAATGAAAAAAGTAATCACAATATATAAAGGAAGTAATTTCAAAAAGTTTTGCCCAATTATATGCCAACTTGTCAAAGTGAATATTTAAATGAACAGCTATAAACATAGAAAATATTCTCAATCAAAACAAATAGAAAAACTACATAACCCAGTCTCAGAAAAGGAAATTGAATATGCCATAAATGAATTTCCAAAGTAGGGAGGGTGGAAATCCCACTCAGGACTAGATGAAATTACAAGTGAATATTCTCAAACACTCAAGTAAAAATTAATTCCAATACTACATAAGCTGTTTGCAAAAAATAAGAACAAAAAGAATACATGTACTAACAAATTGCTTCTATGATACAAATACAATACTGACACTTAAAGCAGAGAGAAAAATTCAGAAGAAAATAAGAAAACAATACTCTTAAAGACCATTGACACAATTTTTAAATAAAATATTAGTAAAGAGATTATAATAACAAAAAAATTATACATTATGATCAAGTAGGAAAGGGTCAATTAGGAAAATTACAATTAACACCATGTTAACTACAAAAACAATCAAAACCACTTAATTATAGTAGATGTAGAAAAAGCTTTTTGAGAAAATTCAATATGTATTTGTTATTAAAAAACCCACTAAGCATAGGAATAAGTGATCTTTTCCTCAATATGTTAAATAGCATCTATTTAAAGCCAATGGTCAACTATATATATAATGGAGATAAATTATAGAGCTTTGCAGTAAAATCAGGGATAATGCAAGGATATATCACTATCATTATTCAATGGTACATTAGATCCATAACACACAGAAGTAAAAGAATACAGTGAAATATAGAGTTAGAAAAACCCAAGACTGCAACTGCTCAGGGGAAAGACTCACTATTTGACACAAACTGGAAAGCAGTCTAGGACAAATTAGGTTTAGTACAAGACAAGGTCTCATATTTAGTACAATAAGCTTGAAATGGACCACAAATCTTGATATAAAATATCACACAATAAATAAATTAGGGAAAGAGATAACTTTTGTAACTATGGATAGGGTAAGAGTTCATCCATAGGGAAGAACTTGGAAAATATTAGTTTTTATTACATGAAATTGAAAAGGTTTTGCATAAACAAAATAAAATTAACAAGGAAATAATTCATTAGGGAAAAAATCTTTGTAGCAAGTTTCTCTGATAAAACTCTGATATTCAAGATATCCAAGAAATTTATTAAGATATGTAGGAATGGCAGTTTTTCACAAAAAATAAGTGGTCAAAGAATATAAGCAAGCAATTCTCAATGGAAGGCATCAAACAATCAACAGTCATAAAAAAAGTGTTCCAAATCACGAATACAGGAAATACAAATTAAGATAACTCTGAGATTTTTTTTCACAGTGTACTCATTGACAAATTTATAAAAAAGGAAAATGACAATTGTTGGAAGGGTTGCAGGAAAACATGGTACCATGGTAGAGCTGTGAATTGGTCTAGGAGTAGGGAACCTTTGGCCTTCACAGAACAAATCCCCTTAATAAAAGGATTTGTTCTATAAAACTTGAACTCAGTCAAAAGGCTGAACCCAAA
Source organism: Petaurus breviceps papuanus (assembly GCF_028583685.1). Lineage (NCBI taxonomy): Eukaryota > Metazoa > Chordata > Mammalia > Diprotodontia > Petauridae > Petaurus > Petaurus breviceps. The sequence continues at coordinate 3,530 of NW_027186632.1, read as the reverse complement.
GGCCTAGAAGGCCTCAATCCCACAGGTTCCCCACCCCTGGTAGCCATCCTGGAAAGCAATTTGGAAGTAGGTCCCCCAAATTGCTAAACTATGCATACTCTTTGACCTAGCAATAGCAGTGTTAGATCTGTACTCTAAAGAGTTAAAAAAGGGAAAATATTCTATGTACAAAATATTTTTAGCAACTTTTTACAAAGTAGCAAAGAATTAGAAACAAAATGGATAATCATCAATTGGGGAATGGTTTGGAACAAATTACAGCACACAAATGTAATGGAAGAAAGAACTGTTTTCACCCACATAATCCTTGGCATTCCTATATATTTCTAAAGAAGCCCAGGGCAAGAAATGGAAAGAGAAATGCCATTTAAAGTTACTGTAGACATTATAAAATATTTGGGAGTCTACCTGTCAAAACAAACCCAGAAACTATATGAACACAATTACAAAACATTTTTCACACAAATAAAGTCAGATCTAAAGAACTGGAAAAATATCAGTTGCTAATGGTTAGGCCAGGTTAATATAATAAAAAAACAAAAAATCAATTTTACCTAAATTAATTTACCTATTTAGTGCCATATCAAACTACCAAAAATTATTTTATAGAGCTAGAAAAAGTAATAACAAAATTCATCTGGAAGAACAAAAGGACCAGAATATCAAGGGAACTAATGAAAAGAAATGCTAGGGAAGGGAGACTAGCCATACCAGATTTTAAACAGTATTAGAAAGCAGCAGTCATCAAAACTACTTGGTACTGGCTAAGAAATAAAGTGGTGGATTAGTGGAATAGATGAGGTACACAAGACACAGTTGTCAATGACTATAGTAATCTACTGTTTGATAAATCCAAAAACTCCAGCTTCTGGGAAAAGAACTCACTATTTGACAAAATCTGCTGAGAAAACTGGAAAATAGTATGGCAGAAACTGAGCACAGACCAATATCTTACACCATATACCAAAATAAAGTAAAAAACTGGTTCATGATTTACCTATAAAGACTGATACCATAAGCAATCTGGGAGAGCAAGAAATAGTTTACCTGTCAGATTTATGGAGAAGGGAAGAATTTATGACCAAACAAGAGAGAGAGTATTATGAAATGCAACATAGATAATTTTTATTACATTAAATTGAAAAGTTTTTGTACAAACAAAGCCAATGCAACCAGGATTAGGAGGGAAGCAGAAAATTGGGAAAGAATTTTTTTCAACCAGTATCTCTGGTAAAGGCCTCATTTCTAAAATATTCAGAGAACTGAGTCAAATTTATAAAAATACAAATCATTCCCCAATTGATAAATGGTCAAGGGATATGAACAGGAAGGTTTTTTTTATTTATAAAGGAAAGGTTTATTTTTATCTGTTATAAGGTGACTAAAAACTTCTCTTTAAAAAAAAAGAAGCAAAGATGACTTAAAAATATCAATATATATTATTTAAAAAGCCAAACAGAAAAAAAAACCTGCCAAGTACAGAGACTCATACCATCAAACATTTATACACAAAGCTTGTATACTGAATTACATGCTGAAATCTTGTTCAAGTACAAATATTCCGAACAGACAGTTTTCAGAGGAAGAAATGAAAGCTATCTATAATCATATGAAAAAATGCTCTAAATCACTATTGATAAGAGAAATGCAAATCAAAACAACTCTCAGGTACTACATCTCACTGGTTAGATTGGCTAACATGACAAAACAGGAAAATTATAAATGCTGGAGAAGATGTGGGAAAATTGGAACACTGATGCAATGTTGGTGGAGTTATGAACTGATCCAACCATTCTGGAAAGCAATTTGGAACTATGCCCAAAGGGCTATAAAAATGTGCATACATACCCTTTGACTCTGCAAAATACCACTACTGGAAATTAAGGGAATGCCCTTCAGTTAGGGAATGGCTAAACAAGTTGTGGTATATGAATGTAATGGAATACTACTGTGCTATAAGAAATGAGAAGCAGACATTTTATAATAACCTGGAGAGACTTATATAAACTGACAGCTGAGTGAAGAGAGCAGAACCAAGAGAACATTGTATACAATGACAGACACATTGTATCTGTGATGGCTAGCTTTGATAGACTGGGCTCTTCTCAGCAATGCAAGGCTATAAGACAATTCTAAAAGACTCACAATGGAAAGTCACATCCAGAGAAAGAATTATGGAATCTGAATGCAAATTGAAGCAAACTACTTGCTCTCTCTCGTGTTTTGTTTTGTTTCTTCTTTGTCCTTGTTCATTCCATTGGCTATAAAATTCTTCTTTACAACTTGACTACTGTTTAATGTGAAGGTATGTGTAGAACCTATAGAGGATTGCATGCCTCAGAGCGGGTGCAGGTGGGTGAGGGTGCGGGTGAGGGATGGAGGAGGAGAAAATTTGAAAATTGGGAACTTGCAAACACCAGCTATTACCTCCTCAGCTGTAATTACTCATTAGAAAGACTGTAGAGTTTTTCTGGGGGGAGGGAAAGGTTTTAAAATCAATTAATAAATAAAATTATTTTTGAGGGGGGGAAATTCCAGGCTAGATTTATTCAAAGAATATAGGGCTGGATTCAACAGTAGAAAATTATAAACATAACAAAAATGATTAACAAAAACAATAAATGCCTTATTCTTATATCAATAAATGAGGGGGGAAAAGTTTTTTAAAAAATAAATCGATGATTTGTCATGTTAAACAGTATAGGAATGAAGCATTCCTCAATATGGCAAATAGCATCTATCTAAAACCAAGTACTAGTTTTGTCTGTATTGGAACTGAAGAAAAGTACAAGTACACTAATACATTGCTAGTGGATCTGTGAAGTGATCGATTCAATCTTCTGGAACTGCCCCCAAAGTCACTAATCTACGCATAGTGTAATGTAATATCAAGCAAAGGCAACTTCCCAGGTTCAAAATACCAGCATAGGTGCTCTCTATTTTATTTCAGTGACAAACCAAGAACAGAGAAGATCAAAACATGACATCATTCGAAATACAGCATTTACTAAGCGTGATTAAATAATCTCCAAGTACTACCCCACCCCAGGATCTTCCAATCATTCAATCAATTACAAAGTCTCTGTTCTAAATACTTCTCCACCCCTAGGCTATACCTTAATTAAGTCCACCACAAAACCCCTCTTCTCAAATGGAGATTAGTTTCCAAACATAGGTAAAGTACCTTCATTTGTCAATCACAGAGCACAATAAGGTCAAAAGTTCCCCACCTCCTGGATCACAATTGAATCTACCCCAGAGTTACATCAAGTTTAAACACAGCACTTAATACCCAAATGGAGGTCTTTTCTTCATCTTGACACGAGGCAAGTTCTCAGTAATCTTAGTTCCTGGAGAGACAAGGCTTAGTAAGGCCATAAGATACATTGTCAGTCCCTTCATGAATTTATCCTCTGTCTGTAGAACAGCCCTAGAACCCCTGAACACATTAGCAAAGCCCTCTCCCAGGATTTCTGTAAACATACAACAAGAAAATCCTTCTTCAGGGCTTCTGAACCAACAGAAAGGCT
>NW_027186631.1:0-11705 GCF_028583685.1 Petaurus breviceps papuanus | reverse complement strand
ATTATTCACATTATGTCTTCTTCCTTTCTTTACTATTTGGAGATTTTCTCCCTCTACTAGGGAAACTAAAGAAGAAAAGATCTTTTACTATGCATCACTTCATTATATTTGTAGAATTTAAATTTTATTTTGAGTTTGTGAATTTTACTACCTTATGCCTTAAACTTGACTATTTGCCTTCTTGATCATATAGTTCTCAGGAAACTGAAAGAGAGAGAAAGAGAGAGAGAGACAGAGAGAGAGAGAGACAGAGAGAGAGAGACAGAGAGAGAGAGAGAGACAGAGAGAGAGAGACAGAGACAGAGACAGAGAGAGACAGAGACAGAGAGAGAGACAGAGAGGGAGACAGAGAGACAGAGAGAGACAGAGAGAGACAGAGAGAGACTGGTATAGACATATAAAATGACAGAGAGAAGAAGAACAAGTAAGAAATTTGGAGAAAATTATAAGAAGGGAGGATAACATGGAGAAAAGCATTTAAGGCATGTTTCAGTTTCATACTTTTGTACAATTAAAATGTATATAGAGGCTCTACTACATAAAATAGATACTTCTAAATTACATACTCTAGTACTCAATACTGCTAGAGATAAGACTTTTAGCAACCTAAAGTAAAAAGAAAAATTGAGTCTGAAATCAAGTGAAAATGGGTTCTGATATCATATGTTCATAAAAAGGTTCATATGTTTTACTTTTCAGGAGACAAAAAAAAATGAGAGAAATAACCATAATCTAACTCTTACCTATTTTGAGCTCTCTTTTCTTCTCCCTTTATATTACTTTATATTTTACCTCATCATATATCTCATTTAATAACTCATCATCTCCCATGTATTTAATTATTATGTATATGCTGATGATTGTTAAAGCTACCAATTTTACTTCAACTTTTTTGCTTATCACTAATCTCATGTCTCCAGCTGCCATTCAGACATCTCCAACTGGAGCCATAGGAGATACCTTAAATTCAACATATCTAAAAAAATAACTTACTGTCTTTCCTTTTAAATCCTCAATCCCTGGGTGGCTAGGTGGTGCAGTGAATAGAGCACCAGGCCTGGAGTCAGGAGGACCTGAGTTCAAATCCGGCCTCAGACACTTGACACACTTACTAGCCATGTGTCTTTGGGCAAGTCACATAACCCCAATTGAACTCCCAAAAGCAAAAAAAAAAATCCTCAATCCTGGGGGAAGAGTCAATATGGCAGAGTAAAAACAGGATTTCCACGCAGGGCTCTGGCTTCCACCTCCTCCAATTCATGTAAAAAATGACTCTAGACAAACTTTGGAGGTACAAAAACCACAAAATGACAGAGAGATGCTAACCTCCCTCTGAGGACAGTCCAGTAGGCTGGCAAGAAGTGGCCAGCTCAGCGCTCTGGGAGCCAAGACCAGCCCCACACAAGCCCGAGGTTTTAGCCTCAGGGCAGCCACAGCCAGCTGCTGGCTAAGCTGGAGGGACTTCAGATCACCAGCAGCTGTGGGGGTTTCCAGAATTATCAAGCCATAGATGCTAAGGACAAAGTGAGAAATCAGTGCAATGTGGACTTTGGGACCTGGGAATTCAGGAATGCAGTCTGGCCTTTACCTCCTGGATGGAGAAGCCATTGAGGTGCCACAGCCCTGCAGCCACTGTCACATGGCAACTTCAGCTCCTGGTTTGTAGATTGTAAGGGGACCAAGCAACCAGTCTGAGGGGTAATTGCTCTTGCTCTAACCTATTTGGATCTGGATTGCAGTCTAGAGTGGAGGTCCTGGGGTACATGACCAGCTTGCCAGAGCATGTGGAGGCTTCAGAGAGGGCACCCATTAACAGCTCCAGCAGCTGCAAAAACCCCAGTGATTGGGATAAAGCTCCCCTGTCTGGTAGCAGAGTCCTACCATGACTAAAAGCTCAAACATCAAGTAGTTGAGTGGCAACATGAGCAAGCAAAGAAAGTAGAGCAATCCAACTTTACACTCCTATTTTTGGGACAAAAAGGATCAAAGCATGGAAGAGGAAACAGACAATGAAGTCAGAAGTCCTGCACCAAAAGCTTCCAAGAAAAATATGAGCTGGTTACAGGCCATAGAGGACCTTAAAAAGGATTTTGAAAATCAAATAAGAGAAGTGGAGGAAAAATTGGGAAGAGAAATGAGAATGATGCAAGAGAACTATGAAATGAGTATCAACAACCTACTGAAGAAAATAAGACCTTAAAAATAGACTAACTAAAATGGCCAAAGATGTTCAAAAAGGCAATAAGGAGAAGAATTCCTTAAAAAGCCAAATTTGCCAGATGGAAAAAGAACCTGAAAAGCTCACCAAAGAGAAACATTCCTTCAGAAATAGGTTGGAGCAAACGGAAGCTAGTGACTTTATGAGAAATCAAGATATTATTAAAAATATTCAAACAAATGAAAAAATAAAAGGAATGTGAAATATCTCATTGTGAAAACCACTGACCTGGGAAATAGTTGCAGGAGAGATGATTTAAAAATTATTGGACTACCTGAAAGGCATGACCAAAAAAAGAATCTAGAAATCATCCTTCAAGAGTTTCTCAAGAAAAATTGCCTTGATGTTTTACAAGAGGGCAAAATAGCATTCAAAAGTATACACTAATCACCTCCTGAACAAAGATCCCCCCAAAAAAAATACTCCTGGGAATATTATAACCAGTTTCCAGAATTCCCATATCAAGGAGAAAATATTGCCAGCATCCAGGAAGAAAAAATTTGGATATTGTGGAAACACAATCAGGATAACATTATGTAGCCCTTTCAGAACATAGGAGCTAATGTGGGAGTAAGCAATGAATGAATGAATTAGGGCTTTTATAATAGCCTTCTATGTTGTTAGTTCACTGCGTAGTTATCTCACTAGAATTTTTGGATGAAAATTCCCCAGGAAAAAACTGAAGAGATGTCAGATAAGATGGAGAACCTGGAGAAAGTGTCCCAAAAAATTAAGAGGAGAATATTAGGGAGAAGAGAGTGTCAACAGTGCCAATGTTTCCAGAGATATGAAAAAGAATGAAGATTGAAAAAGAGTTTGGATTTGGCACTTAAAATACCATTGCCAACTTTAGAGAAAAGTTCTGATTTAATGACAAAGTTGGAAGATAGATTGTAGACAGTTAAGAAAAGAGTAAGAGGAGAAAAAGTGGAGGGATGTACTGTTGATGACTTTTTGAAAGAAATTTAGCCACACAGACCTCAACAATAGCAGAGCAGGAGCAAGCCTGGGCAAACTGAATCACCTGTGGCAGTAGCAACTCTAAAACCTCTCAGCACAGGAGAGGGGTCTGTCAGAGCTGAGTGAGAGACAAATACAGGGTCTGTGGCACTGGCAGCAGCTACTCATGGGGCTATCAGACTACATACCAGATGTTTGAAAGTCACCTACTTGAACTTCTAGGAGGCAAGATGACAAAGTAAACCTTAAGTGCTTTCATCCCCACTTGGTGACTTTAAAAAACCCAGAGAATATTGCCCCAGGAAATATCCTAAAATAGTGGAACCAGCAGGAGGCCAGGGGGAGCAACAGGAAGAGTCCCTCTTGCTATTGTTGAAAGGGACCAGTGCAGGATGGGAGGCATCTCAGGAAGCCCCACTTCAGAGGACCAGCAGGATATCCTGCACCCTAGAGGGGTAGAACCAGAAAACACCAACACCAGGATCCCAGGCATGCATTCATACATCCAGGGGAATTGACTGACATCAGTATGGCACCATTCCCAGCAGCTGAACCAGCCTGAACTCTAGTCCAGGGATGGGGAGGTGGAGACATGAAGTGTTCAGAATACCCCTCCCCCACACCTCATTCTGTGAGCTTCAGTGTAACGCTGGGGAAATGCAGAAAGAAATGGCCCAGGGTTGCCCCCACTCCCCAGCTCCAGCTCAGCACCAGGTGAACTGTATCAATTATATAACCTTCAACTGACAAAATCAGAGGCCACAGAACGCAAAGCCAATAACCAAGGCCCTAGCTCCCAGTAAAAGAAGTGTGGGTCAGAGTCCCCTGTGCCCTAGAAGCAAAGATCCACTTTAAAAGCCAGGAAATAGGCAATCACACTGGGTAAAATGCAAATTGGAAAAATGAAGACCATAGAATCTTGCTATGGAGACTGGGAAGAACAAAATATACATTCAGAAGAGGATAGCATTGACACTATACCCACATCTGAAACCTCAAAAGGGAATATGAACTTGTCTGAAGCCCCAAAAACATTCTTGGAAGAGCTCAAGAATTATTTTAAAAGCAAACTTAGAATGTCAAGAGAAAAACTGACCAATTATTTTAAAAATACAATAGTCAAAATGGAAAAAAAATAATTCCCTGAAGAGTACAACTCCTTAAGAAGTGCAATTGCCCAAATGGAAAAGGAGGTACAAAACCTAACTGGACAAAATAAATCCTTAAACGTAAAAATTGACAAAATGGAAAAGGAGGTAAAAAAGTAACTGAAGAAAATAATTCATTAAAAATTAGAATTAGACAAATTAAAGCTAATGACTCTACATGGCATCAAGAATTAGCCAAACAAAACTTAAAAAAAAAATAGAAGAAAATGTAAAATATCTCACTGGAAGAACAACAGTCATAGAAAATAGATCCAGGAGAGATAATCTAAGAATTATTGGTCTACTAAGCAAGCCATGATGAAAAAAAAAGAGTCTGGACAATATCTTCCAAGAAATCATCAAGGAAAACTGCCCCAAGGTCCTAGAACCAGAGGTAAAATATTCAGCAAAAGAATCATTTTTCACCTCCTAAAAGAGATTCCAAATTAAAAACACCAAGGAATATTGTAGCCCAATTCCAGAATTATCAGGTCAAGGAGAAAATACTGCAAGTAGCCAGAAAGAAACTATTCAAATACCACAGAGCTACAGTCAGGATACACAGAACCTTTCAGTTTATACATTAAAATATTGGAGAGATTGGAATATGATATATCCTAAGACAAACAAGCTTGAACTACAACCAAGTTTCAACTACCCAGCAGATTTGAGCATAATATTTCAGGCAAGGAGATGTAAATTCAATGAAATGAGGGACTTCCAGACCTTCCTGTTTAAAAGACCAGAACTCAATGGAAAATTTGATCTTCAAGTACAAGACTCACGAGAGACAAAAAAAGATAAACAGGAAAACAAACAAACAAAAAAACTTATTCAATTACAGCAAACAGTTGACATCACTAAATGGGAGGATGATATCTTTCTTTTTTTTTCTTTGCTTTTTGGAGGGGGGAAGGCAGGGCAATTGGGGTTGTCACTTGCCCAAGGTCATACGACTAGTAAGTGTTAAGTGTCTGAGTCTGGATTTGAACTCAAGTCCTTCTGACTCTAGGGCCAGTGCTCTATTTACTGTGCCACCTAGCCACCTCTAATAATACATGGTAATCTTGAGATCTTGATAATTGTGTATTTATTACATCATTTAAAAGAGATATACATAGATAGAGGGTGTGGGCACAAATTAAGTGATGTGGTGCTAAAAAAAACTAAGTGGTACAAAGGGATTGTAATGGGAGAAGAGGAAAGGAGGAGGCAGAAAAGGGTCAATTAAATCACATGAAGAAGCACAAAAGCATTTAGTAGAGGGAAAGAAGGGAGGGAAATGAGCATTCTTTGAGCTTTACTCTCATTGGTTTTGGTTGAAGGAGAGAATAACATACTCAGTTACCTATAGAAATATAACTTTCCCTACTGGTAGTAGGAGGGGAAAGGGGAAAGAAAAGGAGGATGGTGGTTAGAAAGGAGGGAAGAAGTAGTAAGGGAAAATGGTAAGAAAAGGGAAGTGGGATGTTAGGGAGGGAATATCAAAGGAGGTGCTGATCAAAAGAAGTTTAGTAACAAAAGGAAAGAGAAGAGTATTAAGTAGCATTGATGAAAGTATGAAGTCAGAATTTTTTGAGGATGGAAGAGTCATGGGTATATTCCTAGGCAGTAAGGAAGCAGAAAGTAGACAGGAAGCAATTGAAGAAAAGTGGGACAGTGGACATGGATAGAGAGGGCAATGGAGATGGGTAGAATTGGATCATTTGTGAATGTGGAAGACTTTACTTTGGAAAGTAGAAGGGTCATCTCTTCACATGAAATAAAGGTGAAGAAAGAGAAATTGGTAGAATACATCTGAGTGATATCTGATTGAGAAGAGGAGAAAAAAAGATAATTATTGGCAAATCACCTCAATATATTTTCAGTAAAACATTAAGCAGTATTCCCAGGTGAAAGGGTCTGGGTAAACATGGGACATTTGAGGAGGGACAAAAAGTTTGGAAAAATTGCTATTATGAGTAAGATAGTGAATTAATTAAGGAGGCATAGAAGGATTATCTAGCAACAATGAGGGTCAAGTTGAAGTTGCTAACTGCAATATTTTTAGTTGTCTCAGTCATAATAGTTGCATGATTTTTCCCATTGTCATTCATCAGCAGTTTAGTAAAAGTAAATGTAATGGATGGTGGAAGTGTTCCAAGGCTAAGGCTTTGCAGTGTACAGTCAGCTTCTAAGAAATCACTATGTAACAGAAAGTATAACAACAAATAGATCTAAAAAAATCTGGGTCATTATAGAAATTTTAATTCATTCTACAAATAATCATTTGTAAGATTCTGTTTTATACTATGAAGGTCATTATCAGCACTCAGGGAATACAACATATTTTTAAAAAATCCATTTAGATGCAAAAAAAGGATGTGTTACTTTAGACTGTTTAGGTTATCTGGAAAACTTTCAATGAAAAATATTATATTCCCTTACAATGTTGGATAAAATGAATAATTTTTATTATTATAAGGTTATGTAAATGGAGAGAGTTTACTTATGGAAAAGGTTATTCCAAAAAGTTTCCAGAAGTAAAGGTCTACATTTCAAATTTTGTTTTCCAATAGATATTTGTTGTAAAAAAGGCATATGAATACTTTACAAATATGTTTGCCTTCTATGAAATTGTATAATCTCTAGCAAATCAATCGCCTTCTCAGGAGGGGTAGTGGGAGTAAAGGGAGAGAATTTGTAATTAAAAATGTTAAAAAAATAAATGTCAAAAATTAGTTTTACACGTAATTGAGAAAAAAAGAGAGTGTACTGTGGAAACAAATTTTAGTCCCAAGATGTAACATCAAAATTAAAAATGCATCAAGCCTTTTATTTAAAAGAAAATAATATTCTCGTCAAATATTAATATCACATCCCAAGTTTCCAATTCAAATGCAAAGTAACTAAGAATATTTTATCTAGGATAATAACTTACAGGGCAAAAGTGGAGGTGGGGGGATGATAGTGACAACTTAACTAAATAGGAAATACTGGATCTAAAAATCATCAGCTTCTCTCAAGTCTATCCCAATTCTTCACACACACACACAAACATACACTCCCCCCACACACACTTAATAGTATTTTATTTTTTTTCCAATTACACGTAAAATAGTTTTCAACATTCATTTTCATAAGGTTCTGAGTTCTAATTTTTTTTCCTTCCCCCTACCCTCCCCCATCCCTAAGATAGCAAGCAATCTGATTTAGGTTACACGTGTACAATCATGTTAAACATTTCCACATTAGTGATGTTGTGAAAGAAGCATCAGAACAAAAGAATTGTGGATGGTCCTTCATTCTTGAAGAGGATAATGACATCAGGAAGATGAATCCATGACTTGCAAGTAAATTGGATTTAAGTGAAGCAGCGCTGTGCAAAGTCAATAGCCTCACTTTCTCTTGAAGATGACCAAGGATGCAGTGGGGGATCTTGGCCATTATAAGCTAATTTCTTTCTAAGTTTTCACTTTAATTGAGGCAGTGATTTCAGCTGTTTAAGAAGTGAACCAAGGTATGGCCCCTTTATAAATAAATATATGTATATATTTACATGTGCACACTTGTGTGCACATATACACAAATACATGTAAATACATATGTATGTGTATATGTATATGCCTATACATACATATATACACATATAAAGACTTAATTTAAATTAAAAGGGAAAATTTCTAGGTTATGCCCATTAGACATAATGCTAGCTGATGTCTTTGCATAGATTGTACATATCATTTTAAGAAATACTTCATTTATTCCTACTCTCTCTAGTGTGTGTCTGTTTTTTAATAGGAATGAGTGCTGTATTTTATCAGAAGCTTTTTCATCATATATTTAGATAATGTTATGGTTTTTATTGGTCTTGTTATTGATGTGGTCAACTATGTTGATAGTTTTCCTCCTATTGAATCATCCCTGCATTTCTGGTATAAATCTCACCTGGCCATAGTGTATTATTCTAGTGAAAAATTGATGTAATCTCTTTGCTAATATTTTGTCCAAAATTTTTTCATCTATAGCCATTAGGAAAATTGGTATATCATTTTCTTTCTCTGTTTTGACTCTTCCTGCTTTAGGGACAAGCCCCATATTTGTGCCATAAAACGATTTTGGTAGGTCTCCTTCTTTACCTGTTTTCATTTTTTTCTCCAAATACATAACATAGTATTGGAATTAATTGTTCTTTAAGTATTTGGTAGAATTCACTTGCAACATTTGATTTCATCAAAAGTAAAGTAGATCTTAGAGAGATGCAGGCTTCTTGGCTTAGTAAGAAGACAAATGAAATTCAGTTTTATGCTGACAGTAACAATCCAAAGTATTTGTTTGATGTCCTCAAGTCTATTTATGGGTCAAAGACCTATTATGCATCTCAACTGGTCAATAATGATGGAACCACATTGATCAGTGATAAGAACATTATCCTAGAGAGATGGGCCGAACACTCCCATAATGTTCTCAAAAGACTATCATCAATCAATGCTGGACCCATTGACTGTTTTATCTCAGGTTGCAGTCAATCTCCCCTCACCTCCCCCCCCCCCCCAACTGAAGTTACCACTGAAGAAGAGGTTTTGAATTCTATTAGGCACCTTTCATGTGACAAAGCAAATGGGGTTGATTATCTTCCAGTGAAGATTCACAAGGTGGGGCGACAATTGATCATATAAAAGTTGACTGAAACTTTTTGGGTTATATGGCAAGATGAGGTTATCCCCCATTAATTAAAGGATGCCTCCATTGTACATTTCTATAATAGAACTAGATTCTTCTGTGACAGTCACAAGGGGGTATCTCTCAATCACTGCTGGCAAGATTCTTTTCAGAGTCCTCCTTAATAGAGCGATCCTTCTCCTGGAAGATGGTCATTGATCATAGAGCCAATGTGGCTTCAGAAAGGTCAAAGAATGGTCAGTATGTTGTCTAATGCCTGACAACTCAAAGAGAAATGCCAGGAGCAGAACAGAGGTCTGTAAGCAACATTTGTAGATGGGAACAAGGTCTTTAATACTGTTAGTCATGGGGCCTTATGGAAAATTATGTCAAAAGTTGGTTGCCAGATGGCAGAGTAGAAGTAGGAGCTCCGAGGGGCTCCAGCTTCCACCTTCCCAAATCAATGTAAAAAGGGGACTCTGAACAAACTTTGAAACTGCAGAACCCACAAAATGACACAGAGAAACTAACCTCCCACTGAGGACAGCCTGGCAGGCCTGCAGGAATCAGCAAGTTCAACTCTATGGGAGATGAGCCCAGGCTTGCATGAGCTGGAGTTTTAGCCCCAGGGCAGGTCTGACCAGCCAGCCAGAAGGACCCCAGATCAGCAGCAACTTAGGCCATTTCCAAAATTATCAACACAGATGCGAAGGACAAAGTGAGAGATCAGTGCAGTCTAGACTTTGGGACCCAGTAAGTGGGAGTGCATGGCTTTTGCCCCCGGGGAGATAAGCCGCTGAGACGCCAGCACATGCAGCCAGCTACACATGGCAGCTTCAGCTCCTGGCCTGCAGAGTGTAGGGGGACCAAGCAACCATATCACTCTTGCTTTAACCTGCTTGGATCTGGATTGCAGTCTAGGGTGGAGGTCCTGGGGTGTGTGTCCAGCTTGCCAGAGTGTGTGGAGGCCTCAGAGAAGACACCCATCTAATACCTCTGGCAGCTGAGAAAACCCCACCATTTGGGACAAAACCTCCCCTATCTGGTGGTAGAGTCCCACTGTGGCAAAAAGCCCAGAGGTCAAGTGACTGAGGGGTGACATGACCAGGCAAAGGAAACAAAGAAGACTCAAAGAGGCTCAAAAAGGCAATGAGGATAAGAATGCCTTAAAAAGCCAAATTTGCCAGATGGAAAAATAATCCCAAAAACTCACTGAGGAGAATCATTCATTCAGAATTAGACTGGAGCAAATGGAAGTTAATGACTTTATGAGGAATCAAGATGCTGTTAAACAGATCCAAACAAATGAATGAATAGAAGGCAATGTGAAATATCTCATGGGAAAAACCACTGACATGGAAAATAGATCCAGGAGAGATAATTTTAAAATTATTGGACTACCTGAAAGCCATCATAAAAGTAAGAACCCAGAAATCATCCTCCAGGAAGTTCTCAAAGAAAACTACCCTGATGTTTTAGAACCAGAGGGCAAAATAGAGGTTAAAAGAATCCACAGATCACCTGCTGAAAAAGATCCCCAAAAGAAAACTCCTAGGAATATTATAGCCAGGTTCCAGAATTCCCATATCAAGGAGAGAATATTACAAGCAGCCAGGAGGAAACAATTTGAATATTGTGGAAACACAATCAGGATAACCCAGGATCTGTCAGCTTCTACACTGAGGGATCAAAGGGCTTGGAATATGCTATTCCAAAGGTCAATGGAGCTGGGATTAAAACCAAGAATCACCTACCCAGCAAAACTGAGTATCATGTTTCAGGGGAAAATATGGTCATTCAGTGGAATAGAGGACTTTCAAGCATTCTTGATGAAAAATCTAGAGTAGAATAGAAAATTTGACATTGAGATACAAGAAGCAAGAGAAGCATGAGAAGATAAACAGGGAAAAGAAATCATAAGGAACTTATCACAGTTGAACTATTAACATTCCTACATGGAAAAATAATAATTGTAACTGATGAAAACTTTTCTCAGTATGAAAATCATTGAAGGGAATAGAAACATATATGTGTGTTTGTGTGTGTGTCTATATGGCATATGAACATATATGTGAATGTGTATACATATACATGTTTACAGGTATACATAGATAGGGCACAGGACCAATTTAATAGGAAGGGATGATACTTAAAAGGTGCAATTAAGAGGTGAGAGAGGAATATAATGAGGGGAGATGGGGAGAGTCAGAATGGGGTAAACTATCTCATATAGAAGAGGCAAGGGAAAATGGTTATGATGGAGGGGAAGAATAGGAAGGCAAAAGGGAATGGGTCAACCTTATTCTCATTTAATTTTGTTTGAGGAGGGAATGAAATACACACTAAATATGGTATTTCACTCTACAGAAAAGTAGGGGGAAGGGGACGAGAAGGGGGATGATGGAAGGGAGGGCAGGCTGGAGTGGGGAGGGAAGTTGGAAACACCCACTTTTGAAAAGAGACAAGATCAAAGTAGAGAATAGAACAAGTGGGTGGTAGGATAGGAGGGAGGGAAATATAGTCAGTCTTTTACAATATATTTGCTATGTTATTGTTTTACATTAGCTACACAAGTACAACTATACTGAACTGCTTATCTTCCCAGTAAGGGTGAGTGACAAGGGAGGAAGGGAATGAATCTGGAATTCAAAGTTTTAAAATCAAATGTTTGAATATATATATAAAATTATTATTATTATTATTATTAATACTTTTTTTACCTGTAATTGTGAAATAAG
>NW_027186630.1:29785-36559 GCF_028583685.1 Petaurus breviceps papuanus | reverse complement strand
TCTCTCCACCTCTCTGAAACTCTTTTCCCTATCTATGTTTAATGGTTCTTTCCTGACTATCCCAAATAGCGTGATAGGAAAGTGCCCTGTCATCCTAGAGTGAGGCAGAGATGTGAGGGTAGAAACTGCAGCTTATTCACAGGAGGTGCAATCTGAGGACTAGGCACCAGAGGGCAGAGGAGAGCAGATCACGTGCTTTTCTTTGCCAGTTCAATGAGAGATGGAGAGAGGGAGAGAGGAGAGAGAGCGATGGAGATACGGGGAGAGAGAGGGAGAGACACAGAGAGAGAGAGAGAGAGAGAGAGTTTGAGGGAGAAGATAGAGAGATTGGACAAAAAGGTGAACAGAAAGGCTTTCTAGAGATTCTCATCTAGTCATAAAAGCAATAAATATACACACCTGCACACCAAACAGCTGCCAAGCTTCCTAAATACAATTAATAGAGCCTTCCAACTCTATGGGTAAAGGGGAATACCTATAACAGGATTATTTTAGCTGAAAACCCCCTTTGGACTTTTCAGCTCCTTTCCCTGGCTCTCTCTGGCTCCCTCTTACAAGATCTACCTATTTCTAACCCTAAAGTCATCATTCAACATTAAGGGGTAGGAGGGAAAAGAGAAAACTGCCCTCCTTGGAGTGAACACAACTCTCTCCTTAAAACAGAGGATCTCAATGAATCTCTTTGGAACTCTAGTAAAGCCTATGGATTCTTCAGAATAATGTTTTATCACCTATGTTCATAATTTTTAAAAATTCTAAACTTCAGCTAGAGTAAAAATGTATATATATTTTTTCCCATTCAGGTTCATGATCCCCAAAATCTACTGAAGCAGAAGAGGCTACAAGTGGCCTTCAGGACACAGTCCTCCCAATACCACAATACCTCTCCAAGATGAGATAGGTAAGTAAATAAGAGAATGGCCTAAGAACTAAGTCAATACATTCCCAAATTTGATGGACTATGCATCAGGTAGGATCCTCTCAGTCCTGGCAGATCTCCTTAGAGCTGTTATAAAGCTGAACCTGGAATCTTGTCACCATAGTTTATTTTGAAAGTTTTTGTCAAGGTACAGAATGAAATTATTAGCATGGATGCCCTTTTGTAGAATGTGTGAATGTGTAAAAAGACAGGTAGAAAGGAATACATAGGAGGTCAAGCTCACCTTCAGGTGGGGGCAGGCACGAAAGGGGCAATATTTCAGCCAGACTCTATTGTCAACAGACAGCTGAGGGTGGTGATGGGAAAGGAGGGTAGTTCAGGAAATTAAAAATCATTGTAATAACCTGGCACAACATCTGGCCTCCTTTCCTCTAGTAGTAATGATATTTCCTCTGAAGTTAACTAGGCTTTCCTTGGTTATTTTCTTAGCTAAGAAGAATGATTTCCAGATCGGAAAGGACTGATTAAAATAGAAGGGAGCTGAAAACCAAGATAAGGAAGGAGATGAGGATGGGGGAGATAAGGTCAGCAAATCCGACAAATATTTATTAAGCACATGCTAAATTCAGTGGAATGGACATCACCAAAGAAAGATGATCAGATAGAAAGCTGAGTTGGTCATGTGACAATGGGTGAGGGACAGCCCATGTTTTTTTATTGATGTCTTTGTGATGATAAGAAAACTCAAGGAAGACCCCTCCTTCCCACCCTATCCCTAAGTGAGTCCCTTATTGCAAACTTATGGGAAAGCATGGACAGTAGTCCCACAGGATGAGCAGGCATGGGGTATGATTTGCATTGCAGGGGGGACCATCCAAATTGGTGAGATCATGAACCCATTGCTGTGCTGACACTTAATGTTGAAGAATTTTACCATCAAGTCATGTTTCCAAGTGACCATTTATAATATTATTTCTTCTTAGCCGACTGTCCTCTGGAATACTTTTTAGATTAAAGGCATATTTTTGCAGATCTAATTAACATCTCACAGAGTGATTGCAGATTGGAAGAAGAGCCTGGGTTTTAGGAAATGGGTTCTGGTGCTAGTTCTAAGACCTGTGAGTAAGTGCTGTGACATCCTGCATACCACTAACTTGCTGTGTGACTTCAGGTGAGTGATTTCCTCTCCATTTCCTCACCCGAGGAATTTGAACTGAATGATCTCTTAGACTCCTTCTAGCTTAGATGGTGATTTTTGCTTGCAACATTTTTTCTTTCTTTTTTTGTGCTTTCCTAACAGAGCTTGTGAAGTTTCTCTTCTCTTTATACCTTCTCAGAGCATTCCAGTTTGGAATAGTTTAGGAGCAAGCCTGCTGGCTTGGTTGGAAGACAGACTAACTAGAACACCTTGAAAAGACTCTTCCAGGCTCAGGATTCCCTTAGGAATGATATGATTACCTTCAGTTTAAGGGGTAACAAGAAAGGCAATGTGGTAAAGGCCTGAGATTTGGAGTTGGAGAACCTGGCCTTGAAACTTAGTTCTGTGACCGTATGACCTGCAGCAAGTACTTTTTGTAAAATGAGGTTGAACTAAATGAGTTATGGATCCCTTTTAGCTTTCCATCCTGTGCCTCTAAGTCAAAAGACCTGGGTTCTAGTCTCAGTTCTGTTTGCTTTCTTTATGACCCTGGGCTAGTCATTTTACAGTCCTCAGTTTCCTTATTTGTAAAATGGGAGATTGTAATTCCTGTGCCACGTGCCATACAGGGTTGTTGTGAAGTTCCAGTGAGATGGTACATGTGACAATTCTACATAAATGTATATTAAGGCAGCTAGGTGGTACAATTGATAAAGCACTCCCTGGACCTGAAATCAGAAAGACTTGTGTTCAAATTCTGCCTCAGACATATACTTTATGTGTGACCATGGATATATCACTTGACCTGTCTCCATTTCTTCATCTGTAAAATGGGGATATAAATAGCTCCTACCTTAAAGTACTATATAAATATTAGCTATTATCATCGATCTGTTATTAATTCAGATATTTGGAACTCACCCTGTCCTTTTCTTTAAAATAAAGGAACAATAAAACTTACCAACCAGAGATCCATTGGTGTCAAGTCTCATTAAAAGGTTTGCTTTTTTCTCCTCAATCTAAGGTTGACGTGGTACAGAGAATGAGCAGGACAAGGGACCATATCAGACACCTCCCATCACATGCCATTTGATCGGGGTCGGAGCTGTCTGGCTCCCAGATGGCAGCTGCCCTCACAGTGAGCTGGGGAGACAGTTATACACCCCTTTGGATAGCATTACTGGAAAACACCCAAATAAAACCTCTTAGACAAGTCTTCTCATGGAAACTGAACAGAACCTTGCTGACTGATGGGAAGATCACTGACAATGGGTGCTGAAAACATCCCATTATGTCTGTTTAGCTGCCCTTGCCCTGGTGAGACAGACAGAGCACTTTGGGGTCAGAACACATGCTTGGGAGTGGGATAGAGAGAGAAGTTCATCCTGGCCTGGTCTGCTCTGCTCCCTCACATGAAGAAAAGGATGAGAGGCTAGAAGGGAAGGGGGAGGAGGGAAGAATGAAGAGAGCTGACTGGGCCCTAGCCTTGGTCCTCCTTGTAGAAGGGGGCTCGCTCATTAAAGGTAGCAGAGGGTGATGGCTAGAGCACTGTAGCCCCTCTACTTCCCTTTTGCTTTCCAACTCCACCAATGAGAACAGTAACCAAATCAACAAGACCATTCTTGGAAAGGACATGTTAATCAATTACCCTATAATTCTAAACACTTTTCCCTCTGACTTTACTATCCAAAACATTCCTTCTTGGTCACTCCTCTCCTTTATGTATCATGTTTCCCTTTTTCGAATGGAATCTACTTGAGGGCAGGAATTACCTTGCTTTTATTTGTATACCCCAGCACTCGGCACAAAGTCTGGCATATAAGAAATGCTTATTAAACGATTCTTCATTAATTAATTCATACCTTATTTCATTTGTTTCTTACGCCACTCCTGTGGGTGGGACATGGAAAGATTATTACCCCATTTTAGAGATAAGAAAGCTGAGGTCTAGAGATCTTACTATAGCTAGCAAGCAGAAAAGCTGGACGCTAAACCCAGATCAAGCTCTAAGGTGAGTGTTCTTTCCACTGCCCCATAACATCACCCATTATCAATCAATTATTCACTCAACAAACATTTATTAAGTACCTACTATGTGCCAGGTACTGTGTTAGAACTAAGGATACAAATAATGACACAATCTCTATTCTCAAAGAGCTTGTGTTCAATGAATAATTTTTATTATTATAAGATATAGAACAAAGGACACTGGTATCCAAAGATCTGGGTTGGAGTCCTGTCTCTGACATTAATTAGTTGCATGATTTAGGATAAGGCAGATAAGATATCTTATCCTCAATTTTCTCATCTATAGAATGGGGATTGTACTACTTTACAGGTTTGTTGGTAGGACAATACTTTGTAAACCTGAAAAGTGTTATATAGAAATTCAGGGGTCATATGCATCATTAGGAACCTCCACTAACATTTTATTCAGCCCGCAGTCTATGTAGAGAAGTGCTAGCCAAGAAAAGGTCTCCATCTGACACACCAGCTCCTCATTGTCTTCCTGACACATACCTCCAAGTTCTGCTCATGTTAGAGAGCAACCCTCAAAATCCACTGACACACTTTCAGATCTCCCCAAATTTCCATGTTTCCTTAATGGAAGTAGCCTCCTTTTTTTCTCCTCTGTTCTGCTCTTTTCTGGGAAAGAATTGTGGGATTCATCAGCCAGCTTCTCTTTGGTGTAACAGCAAGTACCCTAGTACACCTAGGATGGCCTGCTAGCACAGGTTCTTTTGATCTGCTTTATAAAGGAAAGACAGCTTTAAAGGGGTTACCAGTCCTACTTTAATTACAGAGAAAGAAGTGAGTATAGAAAATACAAGTAGGGAAATTAACACAAAGACCAACAGACAGGGCTCCAGCTGTCTGAACATAGCAATATTGCTTTACGCTTTGCATATATCACTTGATCATGGGAACACAGACATCTAAGCAATTGGGGGACTGAACATACAGCTACTCAGTCTTGACCAGGAGATCAAAATATACTTCTCATGAGTGAACCCCCAAAGCAAAATACCAACTTCCCAATATATGTACACTTTTAGAGTCAGAAGGCATCACAAACTTTGTGACTCAGTGCCTAATTACCTTAGTACTAAAAGGAGTGAAAGCCTTCCTACAAGCAAGCTTCCCCTAAGCAAGCTTCTCTTTGAGCAAGTTCCTCCCCCAGTGGGCTCTATGTGATTCAGGATGTATCACACATCAAGGCACACAGACTTAATAATGGGCAGGGAAGATCTTCAGATTCCCTTAACACTACAACTGGTTGCACAGGAGCTTGGGATACAGGTGGGTTATATAAACTGAGGCTGCTGGAGCCCCATCTGGAGTGAGCAGAAGACTATGAGTCAACCTGGGTACATTCTGACCATGGCTTCCCCAACACTCCCAGGCCCTTGTATATTTACTCTTGCTCCCTCTGCTACATATCTAGACAAGATCTAGAACTAGAAGGGATCTTTTGAGATCATCTAGGTCAGGGGTGGGGAACCTGCAGCCTTGAGGCCACATGTAACCCTCTAGGTCCTCAAATGCAGATTCCATCAGGGAATGGTCAAATGCTATACATATATAGTATTTACTATATACATATATAGCATTTACTATGTGCCAGGCACTGTGCTAAGTGCTTTACAATTACTATCTCATTTGATCCTCATAACCACCCAGGGAAGTAGGTGCTATTCTTGTCCTCATTTTATAGATGAAGAAACTGAGGTAAACAGAGGTTAAGTGACTTGCCCAGGGTCACACTGCTAGCAAATATCTAAGGCAAGATTTGAACTCCAGTCTTCTTGATTCCAGACCCAAATAATTCTTAATGATATAAGGCATCGCATGTAAGTTCAACTTTGTCAGAAGAAGTGATGCCAGCCTCTTTGTTCCTCTATGTCTGCTAACCTTAATCTCTGGGACCATGAATTTAACATAGAGATTTATTGGTCTCACCACACTAGGGATATTAAGTCAAGATTTTGGCAATTTTCACCCTTGTTCTTAATGCTTCACTGACCATATCATCAAGTCTGAACTCCTGTGCCTAGAATTTTTCCATAGTCTGGCTCCAGCCTGAGTACCCTACTCACTGTATCTAGAGAAACATTTGACACACTTCTACCTCGGTATGCTTGCTCACCCTGTTCTCCCTGCCCTGAGTGGCTTCTGCTCTCCTCTCCCAGCTGGTCCTCAAGGGTCAGCTTTTCTCCTCCATGAAGCCTTTCTTAATTTTGCCATGATTGCTCACTCCTCTGACCACCTAATTCAAGTGTTCTTCTCCCTATAGGGGACCATGGATAGAACTTGGATGGGGAAAAAAATTACATCTTGATTTTCAGTAACATAAAACTGAAATTTAGCATTTCCTTCAATTATTTAAAAAACCGTATTCAGAGCAGGGGTCCATAGGCAATTCGTCTAAAACACAGAATTTGTCCAGGAGAGTGATGGGTAATCAATATGGAAATATAGGCTGGGGCCAGATTGACTAGAAAATTGAGGATTATATTTAGACTAAGACAATATTTGCTGATTGATTATATAGTATCGACTGAAAGTGGGAAAAGACCTTGGAGGTCATTTTGCACAATCTCATTTTATAGAATGTGGAAAGGGTACTAGATTTGGAGTTTGAGTCTTGAGTTTGAGTTTGGCTTCTGCTATTGTGTGTCTTTGGGTAATGTAAATGGTAGCCAGGAGTGAGCTTGTCCCAGTTATAAAGAGGTATGGGTAGGCAGGGACAAGATGG
>NW_027186630.1:3668-29775 GCF_028583685.1 Petaurus breviceps papuanus | reverse complement strand
AGGGTCTGGAGTCATAGCAACACAGGCATATAGGGCAGACTTCAGACTGTGAATCTTCTTGTATCATTCCCCTTGTTCCTTCCCTCTCCTGTTCTTACCTGGGGAAATCTCCCCTAACGTGAATTTCTAGACTCAAGAATGCTTGCAGATTTCAAAAGCTACCCTTCCCCCCCCCAACCCCCCCACTTTTTATTCCCTCTTTATTCTAGAGTGGGTTTTTGCCCTAGGAAAGACAGTGATTCTCATGGATCTCAGTTCTTTGACCAGGTTACAGGACGATTATAGAATGTGGAGTCAGAGGAATTGGGTGTGAATTCCAGTTCTGCTACTTACCTACCACCTAAGTGACCTTAGGAAACACTCCTGTCCCTTCTGTGGGCCTTGGATTATTCATTCCTCCTCTGTGAAGTGAGGGTGTTGGAGATGTTGATCTCTAAGGACTTTTCCAATTCTGTATCCTATGATCCTACTAATAAAAGAAGAAGAGACAGAAAGATGAGAACTGGGGGAGGGGAAGAATAGGGGTAGAAGCAGAAAATAAAGAGAAACAGAAAGACAGGGATAGTTCAAGGTAGATTATATTTAAGTGCAGATTATGATGAAGTAGAAACAATGGGCCGCCTGGAAGATGAAACTGCCTATTTGGGAACTGTCAGGTTTTCGGGTTTTTTTTTAAAGGAATAAATGAGCTCATTAGCTATCTCAGGTGCACCCGGGGACGAGGTTTGTAATGCTTTTGTTGTTGTTGAGTTGTGTCTGCCTCTTTGTGACCTCATTTGGAGTTTTCCTGGCAGAGATACTGGAGTGGTGTACCATTTCTTTCTCCAGCTTTTTGACAGATGAGGAAACTTAGAGGGCTAAGTGACTTGCCCAGGGTCACACAGCTAGTGAGTGTCTGAGGCCAGATTTGAACTTGGGAAGAATCTTATTGACTTCTCTCCACTGCAACACCTAGCTGTCCACTGTAATGCTGACACCCTCGAATGTGGCTTCCGTAGTTCTTTCCTTGTTTTTTAATTGAAAATGACATAATGTGTAGGTCAGATAAACGCAACACAGGAGGCCTGCTAGCACAGGTTCACTCTTGATCTGGTCAGAAAGGAAAGACACTAAGAAGGGGTTAATAATCTTAGTTTATTCTAGTCTAGTTTTCTCAGAAGATGATTGCTGATAATGGGAGGACAAACACCAGCATTTCCTAATCACTCTCCTCGAAGGGGCTGGTGAGAAGGGGGGGGGAGGCAACTACCCCCACGTCTCAATGGGATTAGTCGAGATGGGCATAACTGGTGCATCCCCCTAAATTCCCTCAAGCCTCAATAGGGGCCAATTGAGGCTAACACAAATTCCCCCAAGCCTTGATGGGGGCTGATCAAGGCATGCACAGCATTTGTGTATTCAACCCTAAGTTTCCCCATTCACTGACCAGTGCCCACCTGCTTTATGGGGCAACAGACAAAGAAGGCATATTACCAGCAATAGCCTCATAACTATACATCACCCCATCCCTGTATCTCACTGTGTAGTCACAGTGGATGTTTATATTATTTATTATTATATAATGCTGTGCAAGCACAGTGGAGATGTTTTGAACCATAACTGTGGGAACTCATATCTAATAATAACAAAAATCTACTTCATACACACTAAAATCTACCTCACTTACAAAATGTCTTTTGAGATCATCAAAGCAAAGAGAGGACCAGAAAAACTCAAAGATTACATTCTACCCCTAGTCTCCCTAGGTCCCTAGTTTAGGGTCAGTTGAAGGTCTGGGCAGTTAGGGACAAGGTGGGAAAAGGAGGGTCTGCTGGAGTCCTAGCAGCATAGACATGTAAGGCAAACTTCAGACTTTGGATCTTCTTGTATCATACCTCTTGCTTCCTCCCTCTCCTGTTCCCATCTGGGGAAAACTATCAGGACATGAATGCTAAGAATCAAGAATACTTGCTGATATCAAATGCTACTCCCCCCCCTCTCTTTTTATTCCCTCTTTTTCTAGGGTGGGTTTTGTCTTAAGAAGAGTCGGAAATTCTCACAGATATTAGTTCTTTGACACCAGATAACCCAAAGATTATTGAATTTGGAGTCAAAAGAACTAGGTGTGAAAGTTCATAGTTTAACAGTTAGAAAAGACTGTAGGGAACAATTAGTTCAAGCTTCTCTTTTGGCAGATGAAAACAGACCCAAGAAAGGAAAGTGATTTGTTCAAGGTCTCATAGCTGGTGGGTCTCAAAGTTGGGATTTAAATCCAGTGGAATAGGAGTGAGTCTCCTACTACTGGAATTCTTTGGCGACACTTGACCTCTTTTATGTCATTGGCCCTCTTTGGCAATCTGATAAAGCCTATGGACCCCTACTCAGAATAAAATTTTTAAAATTCATAAATTAGAATACACAGGATTAGAAAAGAAACTAATTACACTGAAATAACAATTATCAAAATATTTAAGAAACAAGTTCACAGATCCCAGGTTAAGAACCCCTAGGTCAGAGGGCTTGTCAGGAAGGTTGTAAGAGGGGATTCTTGCTTTAGGGAGGGGGCTGAACTAGATGCCCTGTAAGAACCTTTCACACTCTGAAATTCCGCTCTGATATCCCATCACTCCTCTGTCTATTTCCCAACTGCTGTGAAACTGACACTTACCTTCAGGAACTTGGCTGAGTTGGGGTCTCTCTGAATTGCTCAGGGGATGCACAGAAAATCAGCACTGCTGCTCCTCGAAACCGTTCGGGTCCCAGGTGGCAAGAGGGAGCCGTGTGTCAGTGGGGACTTCCTCTGAAGAGGCTTTCTGAGAGTATATTTTGCATAGCTAAACTGAGCTGTGTGACTCATGTAAAATTCACTAGGAACCCAAGGATTTGTTTTTACCCCATTCATACACTGATCTTATATTTAGGGAGTATACTTTTCTTCAGTTCTTCCCTCTTGGATACTATTGAATGGATCTATACATTCCTACTTTTTAATTATTTCATGCAACAGGCAACAGGATTTGCCTCTACCCTGCTGAATTTCAGAGTATACTATCTGATCTTTTAGTAGCAAAATGACCAAAAAGTTTGAGTATTTTTTCTATACAGAACATGGCCAATGATAGATAACCAAGGCCTTCAGAAGACATGTATTTTCCACCAGATAAAAGCCTTTGGGATGTGCAACCCAAACCCCAAGATATACCACTCTCCTGGAATACTTTAAGAATCTGGGGATTTATTAGTCCTGCTACTCTCTGTACAGATGCAGAGTGAACTTCTCCATCTTTGATAATTGCTTGACTGAAAAAACATATCACTATGCAATCAACCTAGAGTTGAGCCTTTCTAAACTTAGCTAGTAGACTGGCCTTTGAATGCCAGACACACAATCTATCACCTGGCTTGGGCTTGAGCTCACTCTCCAGTTTAGTAGAACCTACCAGAGGTAGGACTCCAATGGCATGGACTTCAAGAATGCAGGGTCACCTCCAGATGCCAAACAGACACCAGACAAGGGGCTTTCCTGCCTGCACTATTCCTGTTCATATCATCCCTGGGCCCTGCTAAGCAATTTGCCTCCTCAACTGCTGTGCTGATTAAAAGTGGACAGAGAAAGAGCTGACAAGAAAAGTCATCATTTTATTTCAATTCATATCTCTTGGCATTAGGCAGATATTAAATAACACTGGAATGCATAAGATTGATCAACACAGTGACAATGCAAGGGACGAGGGGGGAGCAATGTTTACAAAGAGCAGGGTGAGCAGATTAACTGCCCCACACGGGATGGTGACCACTGGAAGCAACACGCCCCAGGGTGGAACTTTGATGGAAAAATTCAAGCTTCAGATCATTCCTTTTATTTCATGATTTTAATACAGGAAACGCTGGACCAACCAACAGTAAAAATGAACCTTGAACAAATATGTGCATTCAGGTATTGGACAGTGGAATAGCCATAATAAAGGCTAAACATGCATTTCTTCTGAAATACAGCAAATTGCAGATGCATAAATACCACAAAACAATCAGCATTGGGTTAATCACAGACCACTAAGGGAGGAAAAAGCTGGAAAAGCTGTCAGATGCATTAAATAGGTGACCTTACCATGAAACTGTACTTCACCATATATATATTTTATATGTTAAAAGAAAGCGAAGACCATCATCGGATAAGTGCAAGCCATTTTTTCCCAACAAAAAGAAAAAGAACAAATTCATGCACAGGAGAGGGTTCGTTCTGTCTGCTTTTAGCTTCCAACTCTTCAAACAGTCATTTTCAAAGCAAAATAAATTAACTAACCTTGGCTCTATTTTGTAAAGTCCTATCTCAGCTCTTCTCATGGTAATTAGAATGTATTCATACAGATTCCCCAAGTGAAGGGAGATGTCTCCCGCCCCTGGGGCCCAAGCCCCCCTTGCTGTCTGCATGAAACTTATCTCTAAGTGATATTAGGGGTCTGCAAAGGAATCAGGATGACAGAAGGAAAACTGATAATAAATTTGGGTGACCAAAGGACTTTGGCCCTGGTGTGGATGATGGGGGATTTGTGGCTGGCCATGCCACTGCATGGAGGGAAACCACCGGACCAAAGGACCTTATCCGAAAACAGCAGAGGAATGGTTTGAGAAGGCATCCATTTCTGTAAGCAAAGCTGGAATGACAAGCCAGTGGCTCTTTGCAACTGTCCAGATGTGGGCAGGGTTAGAACTGACTTGCGCTGCTTGGGTCACACTGTAACAACCGGACAATGGAAGGATCACTCTTGGCACCTTTAATGAATTCTTCCAGTGACAGTTTGCCTGAGGGGGAACAAAAGAACAACCAAAAAAAAAAAAGAAAAAAAGAAACCAAACAAAAGAGAAACAGGGTACCAAGCTCTGATCAAATATGCTGCTCCAAAGAAGGCATTTATCCTAATAAGCTAATAAGCTCACTTTTCAAACCTAAAACTTTGGCTTTCTAAAAATACAGAATATGATATTCTCTACTTAAAAGACTTGCTTTTTTTTAAATTCATTTTTTCATGATGAAGTACCATTGTATATAGTATGAAGGTTCAATATGGTGACCACAGTACATGCTAAAAGACCTTGTGAATCATTGTAAGAATCTGCTTTAAGGGGTGGCTAGATGGCGAAGTGAATAGAGCACCAGACCTGAGTTCAAATCCAACCTCAGACACTTAACACTTACTAGCTGCGTGACTTTGGGCAAATCACTTAACCCCAACTGCCCTGCCTTTCTCCCCTCCAAAAAAAGAAGAAAAAAAAAGAATATGTTTTATTTCTCAAAATTTCAAGATACTGGTAACTTTTTAAAAAAAAGGGCATAAACCCTAAACATACAACAGCCCAAATTGGAGAAACCCATACTTGGGAAAGAATCTGAATTAGTTTTTCACTGATTGGAACTATTATATCAAACTGAGCTTCCTGCTTCTGGGATAGGTACCTATTTCCCTGCCCTGGCCTCCACCACTGAACCACAGAATCGTAGAATGAAAGAACCCTCAAGATCACATATTCCAACTTTATCATTATATAGATTGGGATAATTAAAGCTCAGAGAGGATAAGTCACTAATAAACTCCAGTGGTTCCCCATCACCTTCAGGATTAAATAAAAAATCTGTTTGGCTTTTAAAGCCTTTCACACCCTGGCCCTTTCTACTTTTTCAGTCTTCTTACTCTTTATTCCCACCACCTCTGAAATCCAGCCACCTTGCTGTTCCTCACATAAGATACGCCATCTCCCAACTTGGTGAATTTTTACTGGCTATCTCCTAGGCCTGGAATTCTTTCCTTATTCATTCCCATCTCTTGGCTTCTCTGGCTTCTTTTAAGTTGTCAAGTCAAGACTTCTTCAAGAAACCTTTCCTAGTCTCTCCTTAATGCTGATTTACCTTCCTTCTGAGATTACCTTCTATTATATCTACATTTATATATGTGTATATAGATAGATATCTATAGATCTAGCCATTTATCATATATCTCTATTGATCTATTTTATATCTCTATAGATCTATATATGTATATGTAGGTATATCTATGTATATAGATATATTTCTATGTTTATGTATAGATATAGATTTATGGGTCTATATATAGATACATATAGATCTATATATGTATATATACATAGAGATACAAAAGAGATATCTATGCATACATACATATATTTATCTGTATCTT
The DNA here is from genome assembly GCF_028583685.1 of Petaurus breviceps papuanus. NCBI lineage: Eukaryota > Metazoa > Chordata > Mammalia > Diprotodontia > Petauridae > Petaurus > Petaurus breviceps. Next base: position 23,602 of record NW_027186630.1, on the reverse strand, counting down.
CTTATTCCTCTATTTCTTGTATGTACCATGTCTGTGTGTTGTCTCCTTCATTGGAATATGAGTTCCTTGAGGACAGGTGCTTTTTTTTTAACCCCTTGGGAGGCAATCTGGGTTAAGTGACTTGCCCAGGGTCACACAACTAGTGTCTGAAGCCAAATTTAACTCAGGTCCTCCTGACTCCAGGACCAGTGCTCTATCCACTCCCAGGCAGGGACTTTTTAAGCTTTTTTTTGTATCTCCAATGCTTAGCACAGTGTTTAGCACATAGTAAACTCTTAATGAGTAATTCTTGACTGACAGACTGGTTACAGAATTGAAAAATATTAGAGCTGAGATTCAAACCCAGGTCCCTTTGATTCCAAGTACAAATCCCAGTATCCCACTAACAGGATCTTGATACACAGTGGTCCTCACTTTCTTTGCTGCTTTCAGACAGGACTATAAGCCACTCAGAATGCCTGAGTGAAAAAGAATACTTTTCATTGAAGAAAAGAGCCCTTTTTAAAATCAAAGAAACCTTCACTTGTTCCTTCTAGGCTGAGGGTTCCTATGGTAAGAAGGATATCATACATCCAGTTTAAAGAGAAAGTAGAAAGGAATGAGGTTTGGTCAGGGGAGTGCTGTAGCCAGCTCTAACGGGTTTTCAATTATTGCATTTCCCGTGTGAGCATTTTGTCTCAGAAATCAGCAATCACTAAAAATTAGGGCTTGTTCTGTCGATTGTCTAGACTTAAGAAAGTATTCATACTGAAGATTAAATTTCAAAGTGTGTGTACCTACTCTTTTTTACCCTGGGAGATCTTGGTTGTTAAACATTTACTAGTAAGTGTCTGAGACCAAATTTAACTTCAGAAAGAGGAAGGAGTCTTCCTAACTCCAGGCCCACTCAACCACTTAGATGCAACCTTGGGCAAATCACTTTAATGTCTCTGAGCCTCATCTCAGTTCTCTCATGTAGAAAATAAGGGAGTGGGGAGACAGAAGTTAGAGTAGATCAGTGGTATCCAACTCAAACAGATCCTTGTATTGTTCTACATTTCTTGATTTCAGTGGGAGTGCAATGGAAGGCTCATATAATGAAATCATCACTAGACTGGAGGCCAGTGAATGTAGGCTAACAATGAGAGAAGATTTGCCCAAGGTTGCATCTAAGTGGTTGAGTGGGCCTGGAGTTAGGAAGACTCCTTCCTCTTCCTGAAGTCAAATTTGGTCTCAGACACTTACTAGCTGTGTGACCATGGGCAAAATCACTTAACCCTATTTGCCTCTGTTTCCTCATCCGTAAAATGAGAAGGAAATGGCAAAGCACTCTAGTATCTCTGCCAAGAAAACAATGAAGAGTCAGACACAACTGCAAAGTAGACCTGAGTTCAAATCCTGCTTCAGAGGTGTCCTAGCTATAGGACCCTGGGCATGTCACATGACCTCTGCCTCAATTTCCTCATCCATAAAATGGGAATGATAAGAGTATCTACTGCTCAGGGATGTTGTGAGGATAAAATGAGAAAACATTTATAAAGTACATCATAAACGTTAAGGAGCTATATAAATACTAGCTAATATTAAACAGCAGAATTGAGATTTAAAGTCAAATGCTCTCACTTCAAATATAGCACTCCTAGAATTGTTTAAACCTGACTCCTGAGATAATTGAGGTAAAAGTGCTCTGTTATTGTAGACTGCTATGTAAATGTTAGATGCCATCATCACCATCACCACTGTCAGCATCATCATCATCATCACATTCAGGGAGGAAAAGCCTCAACTTCTTTGGGTAATACACGCTAATAGTCCATTAAGTGGGGAAATCCTCCCCTTAAATCTACTCTTTTAAAAGTAAAATCTTCTTTATTTATTATTATGTCCAGTGAACACAGCAACCAGGCTGGCTACCTAGGGGGCATGTATAAGATCATAGAATTTACAGCCAAAAAAGGTCTGAAAGACCACACAGTAGTAGAAACAAAAATCATGGACATTTTCTCCTTAGCATTTTAAGGTTTGCAAAGTGCTTTAAATTCCTTGTCTTGGGGTAGGTCTGTTTAATATTCATTCTGTTGTATGCCCAAGGTCACTCAGGCAGGAAGCAGATCCGAGATTTAAGCTCAAGTCCAGAACTTCTTCTGCTCTAGCACACTCAAGAGTCAGAATGCCCAAAACAAAATACCTAGACTACTCTAGAATGTCAGAACTGGCAGGAACCTCTGAGATTAATGAATTTCTCCCCCACACCCTTGCATTTTCCAGATGGGGAAACTAAGGCTCAGAGAGGACAAGTGATTCCTCTAAGGTTACAGAACTAGGGAATAGTAAATCCGGGACTAGAAACCAAGGTCAATCCTATTCCTACAACACCATCCTCAAGCACTGCCTGTGTCTCATCCCTCCTCTTCCATCTCCAGATAAACTAAGAATAACCATTTACTCCGCCAGAAATTTATTTGTGAAGGGAGGAAACTTTGCCTGATTCAACCTTTGTTCCCCTCAGGCTATAGAGCACAATGCAGGACAGGAGGAATAGGCCCATCTCAGGCCCTGTGTTTATGTGATTGCTGTGTGTCCTATTGAAAGACAAGCACATAGCTTCTTTTCCTTTCACCTGGCAATTAGGTGTTATTATGGGTTTCCCATTGCTTCTCTCTGTCACTAGAGCTACTGTCCCGGTCAGTAATTAGACACTCATATGTAGGTATGATGTCACTTGAGGGTCAGAGATGGGACTGGAATCCAGTGACTGAGTTTCCTGCCTATCTCTGTAGCTGTCTACTTAGCCATTGTGCTTGGATGCTTCCTGGAATGCCAGTGATTATGACAGATGATGATAAAATCTCATGCCCTGGGGGTCTTGGCATTGCCCAGCCCAAGCAGTCCTTGTAAACAAGACTCAAAGAACTGGTTAAATATTTAAGAAGGCTTCAGTGTAGCCAATGGCTCTGTTGTCTTCTCAGGAGGGTGGAAAAGAGTGGGTGGTTGAAAAGCAGGTCTGACTCTCTCTGATGCAGTAAATGTACTGGGATTGGAGCACATAAACTCTTGTGGGCCAACCAACTAGTGACCCAGGACAGAGATATTTGTTTTCCAGGAATAGGTTTAAAAGGGGGAGGACTGGGTACATTGAATGCCTGCTTTTACAAACAACCTATCTTTTTACCAGCTAGAGAGGCCTCCTTCTACTAGCATATACTCAAATTACCTTAGTCACCACTTCCCATTATTTTAAATTAAAGTTAGGGCATCCTAAAATGTCAGAGCCAATGTCCCTTCCCCCATTGGAGGGACCCTTCCCCCTCAGACCTCATATGACCCTTTGTTTTGTAGCTTTCCATTGTATTTATCATGAGGCAGCTGGTGGCCCAGTGAATACAGCGCTGGGCCTGGAATCAGTAAGACTGGTTAAATCTGATTGCAGAGACTTACTAGTCGTGTGACCCTGGGGAAGTCATTTAACCTGTTTGCCTCAGTTTCCTTAACTGTAAAATGAGGATAATAATGCCACCTTCCCTGCAGGATTACCATGAGGGTCAAATGAGATAATATTTGTAAAAGTGTTAAGCATAGTGCCTGATGATACATAAATGCTTATTCCCTTCCTTCCTCCTTCCTCCATTTATCACGTAATCCAGTTATGTGACTATTATTCTATTTGTCTAAGTACAAAGAGGCCAAGGACTGTAGCAAAACAACACTGGATTTGGTGATGGAGCATCTGGGTTTGAAGACACTTCCTTTCTCTGGACCTTGGTTTTCCCATCTCTAAAATGAAAAGGTTGTACCCAATGACCTCCAAGGTCCTTCCCAAACTCTGATCTAAAACATTTCATCTCCCTCAGCACTTAGTTCAGTGGCACTTAATAAATATTAGTTGTTAATTGAAAGGATCTTAGAGGCTGTCTGGTACAACGCTCATTTTTCAGAGGGGAAAATGAAGAGTGCAGAGAGGTAATGACCTGTCCAAGGTTCTGAGGAACATCTTTTTGGGATGCTCTTCAGAATTAAAGGATCACTGTTAGACCTTGGAGTTTTCTTTTAGTGGAACGTGGATGGGCTGCTGTTTTTATTTTTGTTAACTCCATAGAATAAGGGGTTTTTAACCTCATATCATCTCAATAGCTACAGGTAAAGTAACTTTCTTACATGAACTGTCCCACAGTGGAATGGTCTGAGTTGGGAAGTTGTTGTCCAGTCATTTTTCAGTCATGTCTGATTCTCCATGGCCTCATCTGGGGTTTTCTTGGCAAAGATACTGCAGTGCTTTGCCATTTCCTTCTCCAGCTCATTTTACAGATGGAGAAACTGAGGCAAAGAGTGACTTGTCCAGGGTCACATAGCTAGTAACTATCTGAGGGCAGATTTGAGTTCAGGGAGATGAATCTTTCTGCCCCCAGGCCTGGTGCTCTATCCACTGCCCCAGGCTTAGAAAGTAAGGTGTGTGATATTGATTTGGAGTCAGAAGACCTGTATTCAGATCCCAGCGTGTCTATTTACTATGGGACATTGGGTAAATCACTCAGTTTCTTCATTTGCAAAATGTAGGTGCAGTATGACTAGAGCAAGGGTTCTTAACCATTTTTGTATATCATAGACCCTTTTATCAGTCTGGGGAAGTTCCTGGGCCCCCTTCTCAGAATAATAGTCTAAAATGGATAAAATAAGATACAGGATTACAAAGAAAACCAAAAATGTTGAAATATAGCTATCAAAGTTGGTTTTTTTTTGAGGGGAGAAGGCAAGGCAATTGGGGTTAGGTGACTTGCCCAAGGTCACATAGCTAATAAGTGTTAAGTGTCTGAGGTAGGATTTGAACTCAGGTTCTCCTGACTCCAGGGCCTGTGCTCTATTTACTTCACCACCTAGCTGCCCCCAAAGTATTTTTTTTTTTACAAGTTCATGAATCTCAGATTAAGAACCCCTGTGTCAGATGATTCTAAGGTCCTGTCTAGCTCAAAGACCACTAGCCTTTGTAGTTCCCAATCCCTGGAGTTCTAAGAGCAGAAACTGAATGGCTGCTTAGGATGGGACAGAGGTAATTCTTGCTTAGCAACAGGTTGGAATAAGTGGCCTCCCTCCTAAGCCTGAGACTGAAATAAACAAGACCTTTCCTCTTGTCCCTTAGAAAGAAGGGATGCCTGGGACCTTGGAGGGAGGAGGGGTCACTACTGTTCAAGATTCTCTGGATCCCCTTCTCTCAGCCTTTCCTAAGCTCCCAGGGAGGGCCAACTCCTCTGAGTTCTAAGAAAGAAGTTTTCAGCCCCAGAGGATAAATTAGAATGTGGAACACTCTGTTCCAATCCACACAGTGCACAGAGCATGCCGTGTGTATTTAGAGCTGGGCTGGATGACTGAAGGTGTTTATTAGGAAGTAGTGGGGCCCAGTCAACATGATCTGAAGATGAGAAAACAAGCAGAGATGGCTGCAGGGGACAGCTTTCTGCGGAAAATTACCAAGTTACCCAGGTTTCCATTGAGCATAGGAAAAGGTGCTTTTAATCAGCCCCAAAGGTAACTTCAGGGACAGGCCTGACTTTCTTCCATTACTGTCTGCTTCTCTGCAGTCTGTATGATTCAGTTGCTGAAGCCTCCCACCCCTGGATCCCACTTACGGGCTTTGACTTCAGGCTGGAGGATTGGGAGAGGGGAGAGGAGGGAGGAATCTGGGGTATGGACGAATGCGTTTTGGCTTCTAATAACACCAAGCAGAGAGACTGCCCCATAGCTTACCATCATTGTTTGTGTCCATCTGCCGGAAAATTTTGTCTGTTCGCTTCTCGGGAGTGGACTCATCTTCAGGCATTTTCATTACCGAGGATACCATTTTGTATATGGCCTGGAGGAGTACAAGGAAGAAGAGGTTTTTTAATAGACTTTGGGAAGCTCCAGGAGGAGGAGCAAAGATCTAAGCTCATTACCCAGTTTGCAAACACAGTTACATGGGCACATAAGTTGGTGCCTTATACAGTCTTCCCCAGATTGAAAAAAAAGTTAAGCCCTGCCATCACTCCCTCCCACCCACACCACTCTGATAATGCACAGTGAAAGGAAAGGCTGGGAAGCAAAACTCTATGACTGAGAAATTTTCCCAACTACTAATCAATGGGCCCATATTGGGGTCTCTGGTGTGACGAGCTGCTGCTAGAGTCTCAGATCATCATTAACTAAAGCCTTCCCTATCAGGTCACTAACACCACAGCAGGGATTAGTTAAGTTGCCAGCTAGCTGTGAGCATGCATAGGACTTGCCATATGAGGAATGGGGCCAGAATCATTAGGGCTTTCATAGCCAAGTACAATCAAATTTGAGGGTCTCTAAAATCCTTCTGAGGACCATATCTAAGATTTATAACCACTTTCCCCTGTAACCTCACATGGTACTTTGTTTTGTATCTATTTGATGTACTTGTCCAGCAATATTGTGTATTTAGCTATCTTTATGAACCATATCCACCTTCTAGAGTGACCAGGTGTGGGGAACCTGCAGCCTTCAGGCCTGTATCTAGACTATAAGCTCCATGTGGGCAAGGGCAATATCTTATCTAACTTAGTATTCTCCACCGGGGCTTAGCAAAGAGCTCTGCACACAGTTGGTATTTAATAATCATGCCTTTATAGAAGAAGCATCACAGCCATTTATAATTATGCACATCATGATAAACATGGCACACTGAAAACCATTAGAAGATACTGATCAAATTGTCAGATCTTGGGATTTAGATGCTGATAGAAAGTGGAAAATAGCTGAATTAAGTCCCACTTGAGCGAATCCTAGTTTTTTCCCACTCACCAAGAATCAGAGGCAAAAATCTCAATAGTTGGCAGTGATAACTTTTGTTATCTGATAACTGATAACTGATAATCTGATAACTGATAACTCAGTGAGTCTTTTGCTGATAGAAGTGTCCCTCTGAAAATGGGTCAGTTTTTACAAATGAGCTAGGTTATAATGTACAAATATAAAGCCCATATAAAATGGAGCTTCTGTTTCTCATCTTATGCTTACATGCAAGAACCAGATAGGTGGTAGCTGAAGTATATACACCTTAAAATAATGATGCCGGGGTGGCTAGGTGGCGCAGTGAGTAAAGCACCAGCCCTGGAGTCAGGAGGAACTGAGTTCGGTTCTGGCCTCAGACACTTAACACCTGCACAAAAAAACTAGCCGTGTAACCTTGGGCAAGTTACTTCACCCCAATTGCCCTCCAAAAGGAAAAAAATAAATAAATAAAGATGCCCCACAATTGACTTTCTGCAGGTTAACTTCAACCTAGTTGAGGAATTTGTAGATCAGGTTAGCCACTGATCTATCCTGGAGGGTATGAAAATACCCTTTTACAGTGGTACTACCTCCCCATCCCTTCCTGTCCTGGAGACACACAGGGAAGTGTTAGCCCACTGTGTTCCATGCATTTTCCCCCCACAATCTTCTTGGCTCTGAATAGGTCCTAGTAGGTCTCTCATCTCAACCCTTTCCACGCATAGAAGAGAGATAAATCTCTGATGGGAACTGGATTTCAGCTGGAATCCAGAAGTTAAGATTTCTAAATTTGTTTGTATTACTGTCATAATCTAGGAATTTTTGTTAATTATAGAGCAGTATGTAAATATCAATTACAACTTTTCTTGTTACTACTTCTCCTCCTCCTCCTCTCAAAGAAAGGGTGGAAAATCTATAGCATGTGAGCTGAAAGTGGCATGTCATTAATAGGATCTGGGGTAAGACAGCCAGTATCAGTCCCAAAGAAAACTGGGAAGTCAGTGAAGTTTGTCTTTGACACTTTCCTAGCTCTGCCATTGACTAGCTGGGTGATTTGGGGCAAGTCATTAATCATGTCTGGGTTTTATTTTCCTTCTCTGTAACATGAGAAGAATGGATTATGACAGCTAAGGTCCTTTGTCATATTTTAATTTCTTCTCTTTTTCCTAGTGCCTAGGTGTCGAATAACAACTCCTATCCTGTGCCTTATTCCTGCTTTAAGCTGACCATTTATCTTTGCTAAGGAGTTAACAGATTACTAAATCAACAGGAGCTGGTGATAGGTTGGTATTCCATATGGTGATTCACACATAGTAGAGAGTCAATAAATATTGAGTGATGGTTTAGGTACGACTCCTCCTAGGGGTCACTTTTTTTTTTTTTAAAGCAGTCGGGGTTAAGTAACTTGCTCAAGGTTACACAGCCAGTTATTTCTGGGTGTGGTGCTGAGTGGCTGAGCTAGGGGTCACTTTTATAACCCTCCCTAATTCCTTTCCTACCTTTTGACCAGTCACATTGGCTGCTGTGGGACCAAGATTGTCTTCTCAGGCTGTTTTTGCATCTACCCAGGGCTCAATCACCTTCTTGCCAATCCCAAGGGTGGGGTGAATGAAAAAGGATTTAGCATACTTCCTCTGAGAGACTGCCAATGCCTATCCAAAGGCAATGGATTTTCTCAGTGTTAGAGCTTGTCCCACGACACAACCAATCCATGAAGCCCCTGGGGCCAGCATAGAACCCTAGTTAACAACTTAAGCTTGTATAATGCTTTAGGTGTTATATCTATTACTTTACTTGATCTTCACAGTTCCATGAGGATGTTGTAAAGATAAAGTTTGAGTATTATTATACCCATTTTACCAGTGGGGAAATGGAGACTCAGGAAGACCTGGAGACTTGTTTAACGTTACAGAACTGGCAAAGTTGACATTTGAGTCCAGGTCCTTTATGCCACATTAATTTTACTATAACACTATGTTCAGATCCTAGGAGTAAATAACCTAAGGGTATAGGATCTTGGGTTAGGTAAGTAAGCCACAAACAGGAAATGAGACGGTTGTTTGATTCTTTTTGACCTCACTAGCTAAGCAACTATAAACCAGTTTATATTACCTTTCTGAGACTCAGTTGTAAAATGGGCATAATACGAGCTATCACAGGTATTTCATAGAGTTCTTCTGTTGTACAAATAAGATGATGTGGATAAAATGTTTGGTAAAATGTAAAGCACTATATAAAGGCCAGCTATTACTGTTACCATTGTTGTTATTTCAGCCTTCTCAGCCCTCACGGGATTATTATAATTATTATTACTATTATAGCTTTGTCAATTTTCATGGGCTTATACCATACAATCCATCACGAAGATGTTTCAGTCACCCAAGTCTAGCTGAAGCAGAAGCAAAAAATGGCCATGTGTCAAATCAGGCTTGGAGTACAGTAGGGAGGAAGCAGTGCTTCACGTTTTCTCTAGGGCTGTGAGATCTCAGGGCAGAAGAAACAGTTAGACATCAGCAAGTCTAGCTCCTTGCCTCCAGGCATCATCATCATCATCATCATCATTATATAGTATATTAAGATGGCAGCTAAAGTTCTTTATTATATGCAAATCAATTTATATGTTATAATGAGCATTTTGAACTTTACAAAGTACTTTCTTTGAAATAATTGAGTATTATTCAAAATACTTATAATTTACTCATAAATGATGTGAGTATTACTGAGACTTTGAAAAGTGAAATGACTTGGCCAGTGTCATAGAACCAGCTTTGGAACTGGTACTCCTTGATCCCAAGGCCAGCCCTCTTTCTATTATACCAGAGTGGAAGCCAGAGTTGATCATGCAAATCTCATTTGTGAAAATTTCAATAGACATCCTTCATTCTCCTTAGCAAATAGGCTGAATTGATGTCAGCTTAAATAACCCCACGCTTAAGGAATTTAAGAATTCTAGCTAGGTCTAGACCTAGCTCAGCCATCCATTGATGTGTAACTTTGAACAAGTCATCTTTCTGGGCCTCAGTTTCCTCTCTAGAATGAAGAGGCTATATATGCTGGATGATCTCTCATGCCTTTCTCTTCCAGGCATAGCAGCTGAGGTCCCCAGAGTCCTCACCTGTACAATTTCGAGCATCTCCCCACGGCTTATATAGCCATTACCATCAAGGTCATACATGCTAAATGCCCACTTCAGTTTCTGTTCCAGCTTCCCCCGAGAGGTGACACTCAGGGCAATGATGAATTCCCTGAAGTCAATCGTCCCATCACCATTTGTGTCGAAGGTGCGGAAGACGTGTTCTGCAAACTTTGATGCGTCGCCATAGGGGAAGAAGTTGGCGTATATCTTTTTGAACTCATCGACAGTCAAGTGGCCAGTGGGACAGTCCTTTAGAAACCCTTTGTACCACTCCTGCAGCTCATGGTCTGTGAATTCAGTGTTCTCCCGGAGATCCTGGAGCACCTCAGGACGGAGCTTGCTGTTTTGCTTCCCCATTCTGTCCTCCCAGATAACTTAAAACCTGGAAAACATGGAACTGTGCTCAGTTATCAAATGTTACCTGTAGTCTTTTTGCAATATCCAGATGATTCACCTCTCAGCACTGGGATGGGATGGCTCAGAATCCCAAACTATCAAAGTGAGAGTTTTCCCTCTAATGTATTCAAAACCTTTTCTTTTTTTAGACTCTTCTCTCTCCCTTACCCTTAGCCATTTACCAAGCTCTAGAGTCCATCTCAACAATAGCTTTCTTTCTTTTAAAAAAATTACTTATTTTCATATTCTTTTTAAAAAAATTTTGAGCTCCAAATTCTCTCCCTTCCTCCAGTCCCTCCCCCACCCATTGAGAAGGCAAGCAATGATATTAATTATACACGTGAAATCATGTAAAAATATTTCCTTATTAGCCATGTTGCAAAAAAGAAAGCAAGAAAATCAGAGAAAGTGGTAAAATTATATTTCAGTCTACACTCCATCAGATCTCTCTCTGGAGATGGATAGCATTTTTTATCATGAGTCCTATAAAATTGTCTTAGATCAGTGTATTGACTAAGTCTTTCACAGCTGATAAGCATTACAATATCAGCAATATCTTTCAAATTCATCCCTCTTCTCTAGTTCTATTGCTCCAGTTCTGGTACCTCTATCCCTTATCCCTCTACCCACCTGGACTATTATAACAGCCTCCCAACACCTCTTCCAGCCACCATTTTCTTTCACCTCTAACTTCTACAAGGCTAGTATTCTTTATGCACATTTGATTGTATCCTTCCTTTTCTTGAAACATCAATAATTTCCTAATGTTTAAACCATAAAGGTTGAAGACATACAAGGCTTGGACAACCTAAGACTTCCCTTTCCAGCCTTATCTTTTATTATTCTCCTCCACATATTCTACACTCTTGCCAAATTGCTCTCTTCCCCTGGACATGTACTGTGTTCACTTACCTCTGTGTCCTTCTGGGCTTCTCTAGGACCTTCCTCCCTCCTTTTGCCTACTGAATTGCTACTCATCCTTTAAGGCTCATCTCAAGTTCTACCTCCTCCAAGAAGCCATCTCTGATTCCCTCTTGACAGTAAGGAATTTCTGTGCTTTCCATAGCACTCCCCATTCTCTGCCCCACTCTCCCACCTCTTTAATGCACTTTTAATGTAAACCATATGGTATAGTTGCAGACATTAATACATAACCTCCATGTAGAACATTCCATGAGGGGAAGGGCTAAGTCTTGTCTAAACTTTTTATTTCACAAGAATCTTATAACAGGAAAGGTCCTCCTGTGTATCTGATTCAACCTATAACTGAACAGGAATCCCACAACCAAGTGACATAGGGGTGGATATGGAATCAGAAAGACTTGAGTTCAAATCCTACTTCAGACATGGGCAGGTCACTTGACCCCTGTCTGCCTCAGTTCCCTCATCTGTAAAACAGGGATAATGATAGCACCTATCTCCCAGAGTGGTTGTGAGGATGAAATAAAATTAATATTTGTAAAACACTCTAAGAACTTTAAAGGACTATATAAATGCTATTATTATCAAAGGCTGTGCCAGGGGAATGTAAGCTCTGGCAGAATCAGAAAAAGGAACATGGAAGGGGCAGTATTTGAGTTGGACCTTGAAGAATAGTCAGGATTTCAAAGGAGGAGAATATGAGGAGGAGGTGGAGTGGGAAGGCCCCTCTATATATAGGGGATGGCACAAACAAAAGGTCAGAGATAGGAAAGGACAGAGCGTGCATCCAGGGAACACAAAGTCTAGTTTGGCCGGTGAAGGAAGTTGGAGAAAGTCAGGTCAAAGACAGGGGGTTCAAGCCAGATTGTAGTGAACTTTGAATGCTAAGTTATGATTTTATTGTTCCATCCTCAAAGTCATAACCTTATAAACAGAAAGACCAAATCAGAGACAAATATTTACAGAACACATGCATAGTGTATGTAGGGGAGAATCTTTGTTCCCCATTTCGGCACAGTACGGTATACACAACGATGTAATATAAACATACAGTTTGAGCAATTTTGGCAAAGTACACTACTAAAGTGGCCAGGCAAACTCAAGGGGATCTAAGGCAATTAGGTAAGAATCAAAGAGGCTTTCATCTGGGCTTCAAATGTCCATTTTACATATTAAAACCCAGCACCCCAAAGGCCAGGCCCAAACAACCATATGGCCAGAGAACCTACCAATCTCTTAAACTCTTTCTCATTTTCCTGCAGTCAGTCCATTTATGCCTGCTTTGTCTAGCCCCTATCAATCCTCATTCTGCTCCAGGGCAAAACTAACACTAGCTGCTACTCATTAATGACATACAACAGGCTGAGCCCTACCGAAGGTGTGTTGCCATTTGCTGCTTCTGTGAAGGGGGCAGCTACCAACACTTCAGCCCCAGGGGAGGGGTGGGAGGTTACTCTTGCTCCATCAGTCATTCATGTTTGACTCCCTGTCTCACCTTTGCTGTTTAAACAAACACAATTTCCCAGTTTCAGGGAATTTCGACTCAATGCTCCCAGCATTCCCTGGCATGCCAGTTGTCCAGCTGGTCACATCCAGTAGTGGAGGCCTTATGGGTGTGAGAAGGAAGAAAGCTTCCTTGGGAGACAAGAGACTTGAATTCTAGTTTCCAACCCTGAAAAACTTATCAGGTAGAAGACCTTGGGCAAGTCACCTCCCTTCCTCTGGCTCTCAGTTTTCTTACCTATAAAAAGAAGTATTTAGAAATGATGATCTCTAATGTGTCTTCTGATTCTAACATTTATGAATCTCTTCTAAAACCTGAGAATTAAGGCAGATCTTAGGCAATCTCACTCTGACACGAATGAGCAGGGTATCTTTTCATCTAGCACATTTTAATACATCCCAACAGTGCATGCGATGGATAAGGGAGAATTGAGAAGAATCCAAACCTGGATAATTAAAATATTTTGCCTCTGATGTCTCATTGTGGTATGAAGAGGACCCTGGGTCCTGAAGATTACACCAATGGAACACAATTTCTGGCGAGTCCCACTGAACTAAGGCTTTGAGAATAGGTCTCAAGATGGGCTGCATGGCTGTTAGCTAGCCAAGTTCATAGAGGCTCATCACCAGGTGGTCTGTAGGGTGAAGAATTTGTCAGCAAGTCTTAAAAAGAATTTACTAAATTTTAGCAGGGCTGAGATCTGTTTTGGTAGAGGGAGCACCAAGAAAATAACAGAACCTCTGAAGTGATGAAATATGAAAAAGTTTTTGCTAAATGAATCGAGCTTTTCAGAACCCTACAAAGGCTCATTAGAATCCAAAACAATGAGAAAGAGATTTGTCTAACCATCCACATAGAAAAAACAAAGTGGATGAAAAAGCTGCTATTTCTTCTAGTTAATGACATGTATATAGCAGGGCAGTCCATCAAGTAAGTCCATCAATATGTATATTTTGACAAGAATTACTGATGTATTCTACCCACTTTCCTCTTTCAAAAACAAAAAAAAAGATTTTTTAATTTATTTATTATTATTTAATTTATCTCTTAATTGTCAAATCTAATGGTCTCTTCTCAATCCTCATCCTTCTTGACCTCTCTGCAGCATTTCAAACTGTTGAATACCTTCTTCTCCTGGATAATCTCTCCTCCTTGAGTTTTCATGACACCGCTTTCTCCTGGTTCTCATTCTGTCTGATTTCTCCTTTGTTGGATCATTTACCCCAAGGCTTTGTCCTGGGTCCTCTTTTCCCTGCAAATTCCTTTGCTAGCCATTATTGTCACCACCATCATTATTTTTTGTTTTGTTTTTTGCTTTTTGGAGGGGGGGAAGGCAGGGCAATTGGGGTTAAGTGACTTGTCCAAGGTCACATGGCTAGTTTTTGTGTTAAGTGTCTGAGGCTAGATTTGAACTCGGGTCCTCCTGACTTCAGAGTCGGTTCTCTATTCACTGCACCACCTACCTGCCCCACCACCATCATTATTGATGTCAATGATAATCATAATCATTATAAGCCATCCTGATTCTGACACGTTTTCTAAATTGTAAAACAGAAATGTGTTATTACTGGTGGGGCTTTGAAGACTTATAGGTTTGTATGAGTATCCTACAGTTTAGGACCTAAATCATAGGCTCATTCTACTTGTTCGCCCCACCTCACAAGACTGCTGTGAAGAATATTTTTTGGAAGTTCTAAAATTGTAGAGAAGTGCCAGTTCTTCGACTCTGAAAGTCTTAATAACTCTGATGAATGCAATGCCCAAACATTATTTCAAAGGCCTGATGATGAAGCATGCTGCCAGTATACTAACAGAGGGGTCCAAGGTGAAACATGAGATATACATTTGGATATGATCAGTTTGGGAATTTGTTTTGCTTGACTATAAACATCTATTACGAAGGTTTCACTATTGTTTTCTCCAATGTGAAGGGAGTGGATAGGAAAAGAAAATAAATGCTTGCTTATTGAAAAAAAAAATTAATTAAAAAAAAGCCAGTTCTTGGTGATAACCTCTGTGAGCTTAAATTTTCTCATGGGCAAAGACAGGGATAAAAAGATTTGGCACCTAGTTCACAGAGTTGTGGTGAGGAAGGTGTTCTGTAAATCTTAAGGAGTACTATAGAAACAGAACCAATTTTCTTTCATTTATAAAGGCAGGACCTCCTGGGAGAGTTTGAGTCTGTAGGATGGAGCAGAAGCCCCTCCTGTATCATCCAAACCTTTGTTGAACATCCCTTGGAGAGCCTCTACCCAGAATTCCATGCTTTTATACCATAGAGTACCATTCCTATAAGACTTGCCCAGTGCTGATAGCTTAGTTGTTCATTTTATAATCCACTCATCCTTGCTGGAAACTAAATCACTGCCCTGAATGCACAGATCAATTTGCCTTTGAAATTCATTTGTCAGGTTTCTTTTCTTACCCAGCATGTGAAGAAGTCAGAGCTGTGCAGCCTCTCCCCCTGTCCCCCAAATAACATATGTTTATAGAGAGGAAGGTACCAGATTAGTTAGAGTGCAAAGCAAGGTACACGACTGCTGGAAAATAATAGGTTGAGTGGATTTTATTTTACCTTGGGAGATTAATGGTCTTCCATCTATTTCCCATTAGCGTCCCAGATTGAAGAAAGCATAAGATTATAGAAATAAACTGTTTAGATTTGGGTTCTTCAAGTGCCTTTGCATTCTGTTTTCACAGTTGACACTCCATCGCTTGGCTAATGAGAAGGAGCAGGAGGTACACAGAATCACTGCATTATAGTATTTTTTTTTACAGCTAGGAGGGACCTTCAGTCTCATCTAATAAACTCTCCTTATTTTATGGGGGAGGGGCATCAAGAGAGGGAGCTAAAGCCCAGGGAAGTAGTCATTTGCTTAAGATTGCATAGTTCATCCAGTCTTCTGACAGCATGGAGTCAAGGAAAGAATGCTGGATAGGGAGCCAGAAAATCCAGGTTCAAACCTGGTCTCTGCCACCTGTGTGACCTTGGTCAAGTCACTTCTATCTGGGCTCCAGACTTCCTATAAAAGAGGGGGTTGAGCTATCTGGTCTCTTAGGTACCTTCCAGTTCTAAAATCTATTATTCTATGACTTCCAAATCCAATCCTGTTACCTATATACGGAGCCATCTCTCAAGAAATAGATAAAAAGAACTCATCTATTTACCTATTCAGGATAACATGCATGTTTTCAACTGCCCACACATTTATCTCTCTATAGCTTCAGTCCCAAGCCAGGTGGAGAGAGGACAATGGGACCAGGATGGAGGGGTGCCTCAGAGTGGCTTGTTATTCAGTCTTTTCAATTTTGTCTGACTTTTCATGACCCCATTTAGGGCTTTTCTTGGCAAAGATACTTATAGTGGTTTGCCATTTATTTCTCTATCTCATTTTATAGATGAGGAAACTGAGACAAATAGAATAAATGACTTGCCCAGGATCACACAGCTAGTAAGTGTTTGAGGTCAGATTTGAACTCAGAAAGATGAGCATTCCTGACTTTAGGCCTGGCACTATATACATTATGCCACCTAACTGCCCTCCCTCAGATTGGAAGGCTGGGCCATTAAGACCTCATATCCTGCACCAAGAATATCTTTGTCCATATAGATTTTCTAAGGGTAGTTATAGTTAGTTTTTTCTTTTGTGGTAGCTCTTTTTTTTTTTAAACATTTTAAAATATCTGACTTTAGGCTCTGTTCTTAAACATCTTCCCCCAGAGCATAAAAGATTGTGGTTCTATGGAAAGAGTACTGAATCTAGAATCAAAGGCCCTAGGTTTGAATCCAGTTTCTACAAGTACCTGTGGCCATAGGCAAGTCATTTCTCTTCTCAATCCTGATTTTCCTTGATCCCTCTGCAACCTTTAATCAACCTCTTCTTCTGGATACTCTCTCCTCTTTAGGCTTTTGTGATGCTATACTCTCTGGGGTCTGCCTTCTCATACCTTTCTAACCTCTTTCTTCTCAGTCTCTTTTGCTGAATCTTTATCTAAGTCACACCCACCATTAATAGGAATCCTCTAAGGCTCTATCTTGGGTCTACTTTTCTTCCCCCCTAACCCCCATACTATTTTTGCCTGGTGATTTCACCAGCTTCCATTGGCTCAGTATCATCTTATTATTCCCAAATCTATAGATCCTGCCCCAAGCTCTCTCCTGAGCTCCAGTCTCACATCACCAGCTAACCTTCTCTTGGGCATCTTTAACTGGCTGTCCCATAGATGTCACAAAGTCAACATGCCCAAAGAGAATTCATTGCCTTTCCCTCTAAACTTTCCCCTCTCCCTAACTTCCCTATTATTGTTGAGGACACCACATCTCCTAGGCTTGAAACCTAGGTGTTTTACTTGACTGCTCACCAGAACTTGCCCTACATAACCAATCTGTTGTCAAGTCTCCTCTACCTTTTTCTACTTGCACAACATCTCTCACATGTGTTCCTTTCTCTTTACTCACAGAGGTGCCATCCTATTATAGGCCCTCCTCTGCTCACACCTAGACTATTTCAATAGCCTCCTGTGTGCTCTCCTGGCCTCCACTTAGATCTTCACTCTCCATCTTCCACTTAGATGGCAAGGTGATTTTCCTAAAGTACAGGTCTGAACATTTCTTTGCCCTAACTTGACAAACTCCAGTGGCTCCATATTACCTCCAAGATGAAATACTAAATATTCTAACTTTAAAGCCCTCCACAATGGACACCTTCCTACATTTGCTATCTTTTCACTCTTTACTTCCTTCTATGTATGTATTCCATCTGGTGACCTTGAACTTCCTTCTGTTCCTTGAACAGGATCCCCCATCTCCCTACTTTATACCTTCTGTTGCCCATGCTTGGAAGACATGCTCCTGACCTTTGTCTTTAGATTCCTTCAAGACTCAGCTTGAATATCAACTTCTGTAAGGAGGCCTCTCCAAGTTCCCCAAACTCCTACCATGCTAGTGCCTTCCTCTACAAGGACCTTTATGTACTTTCCATAGACAATTTTTTCCCTTGCATGTCCCTTGTACCATTACAATGTGAGCTTCTTGAGAGTAAGGACCTGTTTTTTTCCTTCTTTGTATCCCCAATGCTTAGCATAGTAAATCCTTAACAAATGCCTGTTGACTAACTCTGGGATACCATTTTTCTTATGAATGAATGAATGATTGATAGATTGAATGAATGAATGAAAGAAAAAGCATCTATTAGGTGCAAAGCATTGTGCTAAGTCTTGGAAATACAATTAGAAAATCAAGATAGTCCCTGCTTTTAAGGACTCACATTCTAATGAGGAGGCAGCATGTGTGAAAGGTGTCAGATGCAAGTCAGATGGAAAAGGTTCCATGGACCCAGGGGTACAGTGGCAAAGCAGATGGTAAAGCCACTCCTATACTATCATTTTCATTGGTGATATCCTATCAGTTTCTTATGCTGAACCATTTGACAGAACCAAGGACTTTGTTGGTAAGAATTTTCAGTAGCTGTGGCTACAGCACCCACAGAAACAGTTGCCAGGCAGCATCTCCATGGAGGTTGCTTCCCCAGATGATGGCTGTGGGGGCTGGGCTAGAATTAGTGTCATTGCCAAGGTTTTTGGGTTCAGGGTCCTCATCCTGGGTATATTCATTTAGGTCTGAAGGGAGGTGAGAACTGAAGAGTGGTGGTTGTTGATTTGCCTGGCAAATGCTACCTCCTGTCTCTCACTTAGGATACCTTGATATTTCAGCTAGGTTGGGTGGTCTGCCCCAAGGTGGCAGCTGGTAGAGATGGTTGACCCCTTTTTCCCCAGGAATTGCTTCCTCAGATGATGACTATGGTGGCTGGTCTGGAAACAGACTAAGTGGTCAGGGTCCAAAGACTCTTAGACTTAGGGGCTTTTGATAGTGGTTGGTGATGGTGAGAATCATGTATCTACAGTGATTGTCCCCTCAGGGATGGCTGTGGCTGTAGGGGGAGTGTTTTAAGCATGGTTGGTGGTGTGGGTAAGGGGGGCACTGCTATATCCATTGGCGTTTGAAGGGAGGGGTTGTGATTTGACTTGCCGGCTACATTCTGCCTCCTGTTTATTTCTCAGGGTTCTTTTCTTTTTCAGCTAAGCTGACTTGCCTGCTCTGAGGGTTCCAGGTTTACTCCTTTGGAAAATGGATGGGGTTTGGACTAGTTCAGGGGTCCTTAACCTAGACAGGTGAAATCTATGAACATCTTCTCTGAATAATGTTTTCCAAATGCATAAAATAATATACATAGAATTATAAAGTGAACTAGTTCAAGTGAAATAGTTATCTCAAAAAAAATTTTCATAGCCCAGGTTGATAAATCTCTGTACTAGTTGATCTCTCTGAATCCTAGTTTTAGATCTTATCACTATTATATAAAGCCTATCATACAAAGGGTGGAAACAAAAATATCGTGGACACAACTGAATAATGCTGGAGCTCCTAGGGTATAATCAGTGCTGTACCCATGACTTGTTTTTCACGTACTGTATTGTATGCTCTGCTTCACCCCTGATCCTTCTACCTAGATGTAATCTCTTTTACTTTTGAAGCTCCTACATGCTACATCTATACTATTCCTATGGCTTTCATACTGTGTCTTGAGTTATAGCTGTGTCTTACCCCATAACTTAAAGGCGATTTTCCTGAGGGCAGGGATTGTGTCATCACTGTATTCCCCATAATGCCCAGAGGATGGTAAACTTTCTTCAGTTTAAGTTTCAGAGGATGGAATTCAACCATATGATGTGGCAGCTGAGAAAGGGAATGTCCCCCTAGGCTGCACTGAGAGAAGTCCAGGTGTATTTGATTCAGTCTCACTGTCTTCTAACCTGGTCAGACAATGAATTCCTGGGGTATTGTATTTTGTCAGCATCTTATTTTAGGATGGACTTTGACAAATTAGAGTATGTCTAGAAAAAAATGATTGATAGGATGGTGGTGAGGAGACTTGAAACTATGCTATATAAAGAATCATTGAAGGAAATGGGAATATTTACCCTGGGGAAAAGAATATATAGGGAGACCATGTCCTGAAGTATCTGAAGGGGTAGTCTTTTTCAAGAAATATTGATCATGGGGCAGCTAGAGGGTATAGTAGATAAAGCACTGGCCCTAGAATCAAGAGGACCTGAGTTCAAATCTAGTCTCAGACACTTACTAGCTTTGTGGCCCTGGACAAGTCACTTAACTCTGATGGCAAAAGGAAGGAAGGAAGGAAGGAAGAAAGAAAGAAAGAAAGAAAGAAA
>NW_027186630.1:0-3658 GCF_028583685.1 Petaurus breviceps papuanus | reverse complement strand
AAGGAAGGAAGAAAGAAAGAAAGAAAGAAAGAAAGAAAGAAAGAAAGGAAGAGGGAGGAAGGAAGGAAGGAAGGAAGAGGGAGGAAGGAAGGAAGGAAGGAAGGAAGAGGGAGGAAGGAAGGAAGGAAGGAAGAAAAAGAAAGAAAGGAAGGAAGGAAGGAAGGAAGGAGGGAGGGAGGGAAGGAAGGAAGGAAGGAAGGAAGGAAGACTGGTTTTGTTCTTAATAGCCTGAGAAGGCAGATCTAGGGGCAATCTGTCACTTAGTAACTGAGCAACCCTGGACAAATGTCTTCACTTCTCTGGTTCTCAGTTTCCTTATCTGCAAAATGAAGGTGTTAGACTAAATGACTTCTAAGTTCCCTTCCATCTTCAGCTCAAGTTAAATGAATCATAAGAAGGCAATGTAAGAAATAACTTTGTCTGTTTGGTATCTAAGTCTCTTTACAATCTGGCCCCTTCCTAACTTTCCATTCTTTTTATATAAATACATACATAATATTATATAATTAATATTATTTATTCTTTTAATATATATGTATATGTGTATGCATGTATATGTATACACCCCTTCTATCTAGGATGTAATCAAGCCATACTGGTCCAGCAGTTTCTCACATATGACACTCCATCTATCTCTCCATACCTTTGCACTGTCTTTCTTTTAATGCCTGGATTGCTCTCCCTCCTTATCTCTCCCTCTTGCAATATTGTGTTGTTCAACGTTCAGTCATTTCAATTGTGCCCAACTCTCCATGACCCCATTTAAGATTTTCTTGGCAGAGATGCTGGAGGAATTTGCCATTTCTTTCTCCAACTCATCAAACAGATAAAGAAACTGAGGCAAATAGGGTGACGTGACTTGCCCCCAGGGTCATCCAGCTAGTAAGTGTTTGAGGTCAGATTTCAACTCAGAAAGATGAGTCTTCCTGACTTCAGGCCCAGCACCCTATCCACTGCACCACACCTACAATATTGTGTATTGTTTCCTTAAAGACCTCTCCAATGCCACCTTTATATGAAGCCTTCCCTGATCAAACTACCTTGTATTTACTTTGTATCTATTTTGCATATATGGACATATGTGTCATTTTCCCCATTAGAATGGAAGCTCTTGGGGCAACTAGGTGGCACAGTGAATAGAGCACCGGCCATGGAGTCAGGAGGACCTGAGTTCAAATTTGGCCTCTAGACACTTGACACATTTACTAGCTGTGTGACCTTGGGCAAGCCACTTAACCCTTGCCTTGCTTCCCCCCCCCCCAAAAAAAAAAAGATTCTATGATTCTATTCTGGAGTAAGACTGGGTTGAATATTCTAGATGCTATGTTGAAGGTGTTAGGTTCTATGGTAGTCTAGTACCCCAGAGTTAAGCCCTGTACAGTCTAGGATACTAGGCAAATCTATAGAATGGTGGAGCTGGTTGTTAGGGTCACTTGCTTCAAAGGTTATTGCTTATTTGTTCATTCCCACAACAAAACAGCTAGGAGGTACGTAGAGCATTGGACCTGAGTTCATGAAGACCTGAATTCACATCTTGCCTCAAACACTAGTTGGAGGACCCTGGGCAAGTCACTTAACCCCTCTACCTCAGTTTCTGCGTCTTGAAAATGGGGAGAAGAATAGCACCTACCTCCCAAGGTTGTTGTGAGGATAAGATGAGAAAATGTTTGTATAGTGCTTCGTGGACATTAAAATACGATACACATTCAAGCTATTAACATTGAATCCACAAGCTTTTATTATGTGTTTACTATGTACTGGAAACAGGATAAAGTGAAGTGAACAGATATTGCCTACAAGAAGTTTACATCTTATTTAGGGACACATGTATACACAGAGGCATGTACAAAATAGATACAGGGAGATTCTGCAGAGGAGGCCACTTAGTAGTGGGAAGGATTAAGAAAAGCCTTGTGGAGAGGGCAGCATTTGAGTGACGCCAGGAAGAAAATTAGGCCTTTTAAGAGGTTCAGGTGAGGAGGGAAAGCATCTGAGGCATGAAGGACAGTAAATGCAAAGATGAGGAAGATGGGGAATCATGAGTAGGAAACTGCGAGTAGACCAGGACAGCTGGATTACATAGTCCATGGAGGGAACTAATGTGTAAGATGACTCAGGCAAAGCAGAAAGGGACCAGGTCATGAAGAGATTTAAATGCCAAACAGAGGAAGTTGTTACTTAAATAACCACAGTAAAAAGGCTAGTTTGAGTAGACCAAGGAAGCATGGAAGGAAATATGGTAATGGGTAATGAGGTTGGAAAGGTAGGTTGGGGCAAGGTATGCAGGGCTTTAAACAACAAATCTAAGAGTTTCTATTTGCTCCTAGAGGTAAGGCTAGAGTTGATTGAGAAGGGCAGGCAAAGGTGATAAGGGCCAGTTATGTGGGTAGAGAGAGAAAGGGGAAGATATGAAAGATGTTGCTTAAGATAAAAATGCCTACCACATATATCTTGGTGCTATTTTAGATGGCATGACTAAATAAGTATGCGAAGTTAGATAATATGGGAGTTCAGTAAAAATAAAGGAAGCAACATAAAGGATATCAAAAGAAACATACACTAGGTGTCAATGGAGTGGTAGAGGCACAATCAAGTCACTGTGGACTGGGGGGATCAAAGAAGGCTCCATGGAGAATGCATAACTGGACCTAGACCATGAGGAGAAAAAGGATTGAGATCACAGGAGTGGGAATTGGAAGATAACCTCAGTATCAGCTATTCAAATCCTCTTAGTTTATAGATAGAGGAGTTCAGAGAGGTTGTATGACCTTAACTTGACTCTTCCCTAAGCTGCATTACTCCTCTACTCCTGCCCCTCAACAGCCTATAGCCAATTAGTTGCCGGATCTTGTTGATTATGGCTTCATAACATCTCTTGCATCCATCCATCCCCTACTTTCCATTTACATGGCCACCAGCCTAGTTCAGGCCCCCATTACCTCATGTCTAATCTACTTAAAAAGCTTCCCAACTGGTCTCATTCCTTCTAGTCTCTCTCCTCTCTAATCCAACTTCCATGTATGTACCAAAATGATCTTTCTCGGACATCTCTCTTCTACTCAAAAATATCTCACATGGCTCCCTTTTGTTCCTAGGATAAAATATCAGCCTACTATTCAAATACTTTTCCAAGCATTTCAAATTACTCCCATTCATGTACTCTATGTTAAAGTCAAACTGTTGTTCCAGATGAGGGGTAGGGAACCTGTGGCCTCAAGGCCATATGTGGCCCTCTAGGTCCTTAAGTGCAGCCCTTTGACTGAATCTGGATTCCCTGTTACCTCTTAAAAGTCCTAATCTTCCCGGCATTACTCAAATGCTGCCCTCTCCACAAGGCTTTTCCTGATCCCTCCCACTACTAAGTGGCCTCCTCTGCAAAGTCTCCCTGTATCTATTTTGTACATGCCTCTATGTATACATGTTGTGTCCTTAGATAAGATGTAAACTTCTTGTAGGCAATATCTGTTCACTTCACTTTATCCTGTGTCCAGTATATACACCCCTGTTCTAAATAGGACCTGGATTTTCTATAGTCCATCTCCCATCTCCAAGCACTTGCAGAGGCTATTTCTTATACTTGAAATATTTTTACCTTCAGCTCTTAGAATTCTTAGCATCTTTCAAGGCTTGGTTTAAGAGCCACCTCCTCTGAGAAGCC
>NW_027186629.1:0-14056 GCF_028583685.1 Petaurus breviceps papuanus | reverse complement strand
ACAGAATGAATACTGTCCACTGGTGAAGGACAGTGCTGTTGTTGCAGAGGTGGGGAACTTTTCTTCTATGGCTACTTGCTGCTGAAATCGGATGTAGAGCTGTCCCTGTCCTAAGGGGTCCCATTTGAGAGGTCAGTTCTTAATATGCTTGATGCCAGGTCCAAGGGTGACACATCACAGTTGCAGACAGGGGGTGACATCCAGCTTAAGCTATCAGGCATCTACAGATGGAGGGTACCAAGCCTGTGGAAACAAATCTAACAAACAAGGTGAACAAACAAAAAATCAAGAAAAAGCAAAGAGACAATAACCAGACTATCGTAGCCTCACTCACGGTAGAATAAATGAGTTAAGGGTACAATTTTGTAATCATCTTCTCCAGAATAAACAATAGTTACAGTGTTATCCCTCCCATATGCTATAATCTCTGCAGCCTTTGGAAGATCATCTGGCTTCCGTTTTACCCATACTTTAGCTCCTGATTTTATTCTATCAGTAGAACCAAATCCTTCAGTTCCTGTGACAGTTATTTTGGAAGGAGGGTCAGTTTTTACAAGTGGCATTGTTTTACAAGGAACAATAATCACTTGAACTATCCTATCATTCTTGTAAATCTGTATGGGCCTTTCACTTAAATTCTGGAATGTTACAACAATTTCTCCTTGATAATTAGAATCTATTACTCCAGCCAATACATGTATTCCTTGAGCTGCTAATCCTGATTTGGGTAAAATCTGTCCAAAGTGATTTTTAGGGATTCTTATGCATATCCCAGTGGAGATTTTTCTTATTTCTTTTCTGTCCAACCAAAAGTCCTCTAAACAATGTAAATCATACCCCACCGAACCAGGTGGTCCTGGGTACGGTGCTGGGACATCTGGCCTCAAGGTCCAATACTCAATAATTGGGATCTTGTGTGTTTGTTGTTTTCTAATTTGCAGATTGGGGGTCATCATTCTGGCTAGAGGTGTACTTCCTCCCAATGGTCTATTATTCAAATTACGCAAAGCCATGAACAAATTATCCTTCCAATGTTGATATGAATTATTGGAACTTAACTTCCTCAATTGTCCTTTCAGTAATCCATTCATTCTTTCAATCAACCCAGATGTTTCTGGATAATATGGAATATGATATATCCATTCTATATTGTTTAGTATACAATACTTCTTCATTTCATTGCCTTTGAAATGTGACCTGTTGTCACTTTGAATCTGCATTGGGGTTCCATAATATAGGCTTATGAGATCTAGAGTTTTACAGGTGTTTTTCTGGGTTGCATTCTTATAAGGACAAGCTACTAGTACACCTGAATAGGTATCAACACAAGTACATATAAATCTGCATCCTTTATCCAGTGGTAGTGGACCAATATAATCTATTTGCCAGATTTGGGCTGGGACTTTTCCTCTTGCTATCTCTCCAGTTACTACCCGAGGAACAGTTCGCTCCTTTTCCAATTGACATATATGACATTCTTCTGCTATCTGTTTTAACAGTGAATGAGAGATACTAATACCTCGATCTTGTGCCCACTGGTGTGTGGCCTGGACCCCCAAATGGCCTGCTGTTTGGTGGACCCATTTTGCTAATACCGGATCATCAGTTGTTGTCAAAGTAGGGACAATATGTTCAGTAGCAATCTTTGCCAGTCGATCAGCATGAGCATTGTACTCACGTTCTGGTGTGGTGGGGGCCACGTGAGCATCTACATGAAAAACTGACAAGTCAGTGACCAAAGACATGTTCCAGATATCTTCCCATAATTCTTTGCCCCAGACTTGTTTGCCATGAATTTCCCAATTTTCATTTTTCCACATGGGCATCCATGTAGCTAACCCATTAGCTACTGCCCATGAATCAGTGAATATATGACACTGTCCTCCTTGTTCTATTTTGATGGCTTGATATACTGCCATAAGTTCAGCATATTGGCTACTTGCACCTATCCCAGTACTTTCCAAAGTCCTTCTAGTACATGGGCTATAGGCCACTGCTTTCCAATGTCTTTTTTGCCCCAAATATTTTGCTGTCCCATCAGTAAACCATGCATGTCTCTTTAGTCCTTGGCAGCTCAGGGGGCAGGTCTCAAAAGTCCAGGGCAATTCAAAGCGGCCACCAGCAATTCTCTTAGTCTCTCTCTCTCCACGAGGTGCTGCTTCCAAAAAGATCTTCCGCCTCTCTCTTGTCTCTCCCAATCTATGTCACCAGCTCCTCCCAGTTCAGGACTTTCTTTTCACATCAAAAAGTCCATCCCACAGGTGGGATTAACAAGCTCTGGGTTTTAACACAATCAATTTGAAAACCAAGCCAATACAGGGGAATCTTTAATTGCCATTACTATCACAGTGACCCCTCAGACCCTACAAGAAACAAGCCTAGAATCCATCACCACAAAGACATCCCAGACCCTACAAGAAGCGGCAGCTCTAGAACCCATTGCCACGAAGACATCCCAGACCCTGCAAGAAGCAGCAGATCTAGAACCTATTGCTACAAAAACATCACAGACCCTACAAGAAACAAGACTAGAACCCATTGCCATGAAGACATCCCAGACCCTACAAGAAGCAGCAGATCTAGAGCCCATAGCTATGAAGACATTGCAGACCCTACAAGAAAGAGTAGGCTTAGAACCCATTGCCATAATGACATCTCAGACCACACAAGAAGCAGTAGGCTTAGAACCCATTACTCTGAAATCTCAGACAGTACAAGAAACAGACTTAGGTCCCATTGCTGTGGCAGTGACTCCTCAGATCCTACAAGTAGATCTAGAACCCAGTGCTGTGATGTCTCAGCCATTACAAGAAGAAAACCTAGAACCTATTGCTGCAGCAGTGACCCCCCAGAAGACATGGGCTTCATGCTAGGCCTGACACCTATTGAAATGGGGAAGTTTCAGGCTGACAGGACCCAGGTAACACCAGAGACCCTCCCTGCCAGGGGCAGGAAGAGGGAGAGAAGCAAGAGTGTCCCCAGGATGAAGTAGAGCCATCTCTGGCTGAAGGGTTGGACTTGGGGGAGGGCCTTGTTGCCTGTTTCAGTACAGATGAGGAAGCTGAACCATTGTCCCTCCAGAGAGAAGCTCTGCCTGAGGCTTGGGAGCTGGCAGATAACCAAGACCAAGACGCTGAGAGGCAGGAGGGGCTAGTTGGTGAGGATGAAGGCTTGAACCATCTGGCTGAGCAAAGTTATGTAGTCATTTCCAAAAGCTCTGAGGATGCTCTGTCAAAGGATGTCAGTGGGGAAGGGTGTCCCCCTGTCTCTCTGGAGTGTTCCCTTCAGTGGCCTCCATGCCATCTGGAAGAGGAATCAGATTTGGAAAATGAGGGCCCTGTGGGTGAGAACGAGAGTGCAGAACAGCACTCAGCCTCTCCCACAAAGACCGACCTTGTGTTAGGGTCACTGGATGCTATGCAATCCTCTAAGGAGATTGGAACCCCAGGGCCCAGTTCTGGACCTAGTCTGGAACAAACAGATGTCCTGGGGAAGGAGTTACTGGGAGAGGCTGAATTTAATCTGGAGGAAAAGTGCCCAGAGAAGCCAGCTCAGAAGTCTTTACCCAGTGATGAAATCCCAGAACCCAGTGAAGCCCTTGAGCCTGTGCTCAGAACAAAGGAATGTTCCCCAGGGTCCCCAGTGTTGCCTGAGGACCCCCAGATAAAGGCTAGCTTGAGGTGGGACACTGAACAGGTGTCCTTCCTCAGGCTAGAAGAAGAGGTGCCCAGTTCTTCCTTTCCAGAGGATCTATCTGACCTCAACTTCCTGCTCAAGTCTGAAGAGACTTTGGTTTTTGCTCCTGTGCCTGCTGTGGGCACTGACAAGTCTCATGGCCCCAAACTTCTGATGGAGACAGTTCTTTCCTCTGTTTTGTCCTCAATTGACTGTTCCCTTGAAGAACCAAGAGGCCCCTCTGAAGAGAAGAGGACCCTGCCTCAGAGCTCCCTGGGCAAGAAGTCACCAAATCCAGCAGGTAGCCCAAATACAAAGTTAGGGAAATCACAGCCCAGTTCTGCTGCTCCTGTGCCTACCTTCAGGGAGGCCCAGAGCCCTTCTGCCCCTGTTATCCTAATGCCCAGCCCAGTGGCTCCCCAGTCCCCTTCCAGCCCAGAGATCTCAAGCAATAAGGGTCCCCCACTTCCCTTGGCCCAGAAGCAAGAAGGGGGTAGGGTGGAGGGAACAGTCTCTTCCTCAGCCTGAGCTGTCTCAGGGAACATGCCCCCATCAGCCTTGTGCCCATCAGACCTGGGCACAGTAGCAACGCGGAAAGCAGGATCTCCCCGGCACCGTTCCCCAAGGGGTCAAGTCCTAGTATCCCCCAGAACACCAACCTCAAAAGCAGTCCCCTATGCCAAAGGCCAGGCCCCAGCAGGGTCTCCTGAGGTGATCTCAAACCCATGCTCTAGGGGGCTCTGGGCAGGGCAGGCTCCCCTGGGGGTGTCTGTACCTCAGGTGGTACCCAAGCCCCCCACTCCCAGCCAAGTGCCTCCAGGCCCTGGCCAGGGCTCTGGGCCCCAACTCACTCTAGAGGGGGGCCTGCTGATGCTCGGCTTGAGGAGTGCAGCACTGGAGATGTGACCCCTCCACCAGGCCCCCGGCTGAGCAGAGACGGTACTGATCGACTACCTCTCCAGGGCTCAGTGCAATCACAGTCAAGTTCCTCAAGTGAGGCAGACCCTATTTCACGGTGTGCAGAGCTGGAGGAGCTACATCAAGCAGCTAGCATGGCCCTGCGCCCAGCCCCTGGAGCTCTCCCCAATCACAAGGCATCCCGAAATGATTCTGAGAGTAATGGGGAGTTGGAGGAGCCAGACAGTATGGAACCACGAACCACACCACCTCAGGCACAGCTGGCCCATTCTGTGGGAAGTGGTGAAGAGACCATCAATAAAGCCAAGCAGAGCCATAGCGAGAAGAAGGCTCGAAAGGCCATGTCCAAGCTGGGCCTGCGGCAGATCCACGGAGTCACCTGGATCACCATTCAGAAGTCTAAGAACATTCTCTTTGTCATCTTGAAGCCGGATTCTTCAAAAGTCCGGCTTCAGATATCTACATAGTCTTTGGGGAGGCTAAGTTTGAGGACCTATCCCAGCAAGTGCACAAGGCAGCAGCAGAGAAGTTTAAGGTACCGGCTGAACCCTCACCCATCATCACAGAGACAGTACCAGGCCTCAGCGTCAAGGAGGAGAGTGAAGAGGAGGAGGTGGATGAGACGGGCCTGGAGGTGCGTGACATTGAGCTGGTGATGGCTCAGGCCAACGTGTCTCCAGTGAAGGCTGTCCGAGCTCTGAGACACAACAATAATGACATCATCAATGCCATTATGGAGCTGACCATGTAGCCACTGCCCTGCCCGGCCAGCTCCACCCCACTCCCTTTTGCCCCTGCATCCCTCAAATTAATGCTGCTCAATAAACCTGTATTCACTCCCCCCCCCCAAAAAAAAGGATGCTGGAAGCAAGGATATTTCTCCAGTGGATTAAGGCAAACAGAGGTTAAGTGTCCAAGGTCATACAGCTAGTAAGTGTCTGAGGCTGGATATGAACTCAGTTCTTCCTGAGTCCAGGCCCAGCACTCTATCTATTGCACCACCTAGCTGCCTCTATAACACAGTGGTAATTACAGTAGTAAGCGTTCTTTCTTTTCTCCCCAATATTGTTCACTGACTATTTTTTTTCTTCTAAGATTATCAAAACAGAAAAAATAGCCATATACCCTCTTTCTATTTATTGAGGTATCAAAATATTGAGGTTCTGAGAACACATTTATTTTTTATTTCTTTATTAACATATGAAGAATTCATTCCCACATATTCCCTTTCAATTATACAAATACACACACACACATGCACACACACCCTTCCTATGTTTCTCTTAACACATTCATTTCCATTTCTAAATGTCTACTCAATTATAGGCTTTTCATCAGAAATGTTTGGAAATCCAATAAAGGTTCATTTCCCTATGTAGGATTTTATTTAGTTTTGCTGGATAGGTTGTCCTTGGATTCAGACCTTTATCTCTTGCCTTTTGGAATATATTCCAAGATCTCCTCTCCTTTAAGTACAGCTCCTAAGTTTTGCACCTTCCTTGATGTGACTCAGTGGTATCTGCACTCTTTTTTGGATGACTCGAGTATTTTTTCTTCCACCTGAGATTTCAGGATTTGGGGTATGATGTTTCTGGAGTTTTCATTTTGGAATTTCTTTCCAAAGAAATTGGTGGTAACCAATGAATGCCTTCTATTTTCACTTTCCCCTCTGAATCTAAAAGTTCTGGGCAATTTTTATTTATAATTTTCCTGAAATATGGTTCACAGTCTATTTTTCTCATCATAATTTTAGGTGACTCTAATAATTCTTATATTGTTTCTCCTTGAATTTCTTTTTAAGGTGAGTAGCTTTTGACAAATTTCTTAGATTTTTTATCTTTAGATTTTTTGTTTTGTTCCATTACTTGCGGTTGTATTATTATCATTGTTTTCTGTCTTACTCATTCTGAATTTTAGAGTACTCAGTTTTTGCATGAGGTTTTCTACCACCTGTTCTTAAGTGTTAGGTTGTTGGGTTTTTTCTTTTTTTCCTCCCTAGGTTTTTTTTAAAGCTAACTTATTTATTTTTAGGCTTCAGCATTCACTTCTGTAAATTTTAAATTTTTTCCCCCTCCCCAAGATGGCATGCAATCTGATAGAGGTTTTATATATACACTCCTATTAAACATATTTTCACATTAGTGATGTCGTAAAGAAGAGTTAGAACAACTGGGAGGAACCACGAAAAAGAGAAAAACAAAACAAAAATAGTCTGCTTTGCTCTGCCCTCCCTAGTTTTTCCATGCCATATCTCTTGTTTCATTTTCTCTTAGTACTAAGGCAGACCTTATGGCTAGAGGAATTTTTTCTTTGTGGGTTTACCTGGACTTTAGTGTGGAGTTGCTATCCTCTTTGAGGTTTATCCCATGGGCCTTTTTCATACCAAGGTAACTCCTTTTGTTAATGAGAGTTTTCCTTGGTTTTTCTCATTAAGGGGCAGGGGCCAGGGGAAAGGTTGTGTTTGGGTTAAGCTCCACAACAGAAAGGAATGTGCAGGGCCTGTCTGGTCCTGACTATAGTAGATCAGACTTGTGCCTTCACTCAGGGAACTTTGGGGCTCCACCTGGATGCTCCATCTTGTTACCAAGCTTGCAATCTTGCTCCCCTATGAGCAGGGGCAGGGGGAGAATAAGCAAGACCTATGGTACAGGGCCTCCTCCCTTCTACACATAACCTTTAGTGAAGGAGGAAGGAAACAAGCATTTATTATGTATCTATTATGTGCCTGGCATTGTACTAAGCACTTTACAAGTAGATAATCTTTGCAACAACTTTGGGAACTAGGGGCTATTATTATCCCCATTTTACAATTGAGGAGGCAGAGGCAAAGAGAAGTGAAGTATCTTGCCCAGGCCTCCATAGACAGTAAATTTGAGTGACATCATGAATCTGTTGAAGTCTAAAAGGGACCTTTCAAATAACCCAGTCTAATCCCTCCATACCAGACAAGCCACTTGAAAAAATGGGTAATTTCTTGAGGCAGCCGGTCTCATTGTTAGATATTTCAAATTGTTTGGAAGTTCTAGAATCCTATCTATCACAATCTTTCAGGATCTTGATTTGGTATTATTAGATCTCCCTCCCAGCTGCTTCCTGTTTTCTTCAAGTTTGAGATTTACCATCTATGTCTTCAATCTATTCATTTATAAGATGGCCAAACAGAATAGAATTAAGCATAGATCCCTGACTGATTACATGCTACTGGAGACCTTTCTTCAAGTCAAAATCAGTTTTTTTCTTTTTTTTCTCTCTTTTTCATTTTTTAGTTTATATAATTCATTTCCAGAAGATTTTGAGTTGCAAATTTTCCTCCCATTTTTCCCCTACCCACTCTGCTCTTTCCCATATCTTCCCCCATATCCCCTCTGATTTTCCAGTAGGGCAAGAGGGATCTCTATGCCCCAGTGCCTGTATAAATTATTTCCCAGTTACATGTAAAATAATAATGTATATGTTTTAATATTTGATTTTAAAACTTTGAAATCCATATTCTTTCCCTTCCTCCCTCATCACCCACCCTTACTGGGAAGATAAGCAATTCAATATAGGTTGTATGTGTGTAGCTACACAAAACATTTCCATAGGGGATATATTGTGGAAGACTGACTATATTTCCCTCCATCCTATCCCACCCCCCACTTGTTCTATTCTCTACTTTGATCCTGTTCCCTTTCAAAAGTGGATGCTTCCAACTTCCCTCCCCCCCAGCCTGCCCTCTCTTCCATCATCCTCCCTCTCATCCCCTTCCCCTATACTCTCCTGTAGGGTGAGATACCCTATTTAGTATGTATGTCATTCCCTCCCTAAGCCAAATTCAATGAGAATAAGGTTGACTCATTCCCTTTTGCCTTCCTGTTCTTCCCCTCCATTGTAAGTTTTCCCTTGCCTCTTCTATGTGAGATAATTTACCCCATTCTGTCTCTCCCCATTTCCTCTCCTTATATTCCTCTCTCACCTCTCAATTTCACCTTTTAAGTATCATCCCTACCTATTCAATTGGTCCTGTGCCCTCTGTCTATATATACCTGTACACATATATACAAACACTCACGTATATATTTATATGCACATATACCCTCCTATAGTTGAAGGGAATAGAAATGTATATATATATATATATATATATATATATGTGTGTGTGTGTGTGTGTGTGTGTATGTGTATGTGTATATATGAGTATATATACATATACATATATATTTCTATTCCCTTCAACAATTCTCATACTGAAAAAAGTTTCATAAGTTACAATTATCGTTTTTCCATGTAGCAATGTAAATAGTTCGACTTTAATAAGTTTCTTATGATTTCTTTTCCCTGTTTACCTTCTCATGCTTCTCTTGCTTCTTGTATCTGAGTGTCAAATTTTCTATTCAACTCTGGTTTTTACATCAAGAATGCTTGAAAGTCCTCTATTCCATTAAATGATTATATTTTCCCCTGAAACATGATACTCAGTTTTGCTGGGTAGGTGATTCTTGGTTTTAATCCCAGCTCCTTTGCCCTCTGGAATTTCATATTCCAAGCCCTTCTATCCCTCAGTATAGAAGCTGCTAGATCCTGTGTTATCCTGATTGTGTTTCCATGGTATTCAAATTGTTTCTTCCTGGCTGCTTGTAATATTTTCTCTTCGATCTGGGAACTCCAGAACCTGGCTATAATATTCCTAGAAATTTTCTTTTTGGGATCTTTTTTTTAAGCAATTGGGGTTAAGTAACTTGCTCAAGGTTACACGGCCAGTTATTATTTCTGGGTGTGGTGCTGAGTATCTGAGCCCGGATTTGATCCAGGTCATCCTGACACTGGAGCCGGTGCTCTTACTCACTGAGCAACCTGGCCGCCCCTAAGCAATTGGGGTTAAGTAACTTGCTCAAGGTTACAGGGCCAGGTGTTTCTGGGTGGGTGCTAAGTGTCTGAGCCTGGGATTCGATCTCCAGGTTTTTTTCAACACTGGAGCCGGTGCTCTTGCTCGCTGTGCTACCTGGCCGCCCCTTGGGATCTTTTTCAGGAGGTGATCGGTGGACTCTTTCAACTTCTATTTTGCCCTCTGATTCTAAAACATCAGGGAAATTTTCCTTGAGAATTTCTTGGAGGATTATTTCTAGGTTCTTTTTTTGATCATGGCTTTCAGGTAGTCCAATAATTTTTAAATTATCTCTCCTGGATCTATTTTCCAGGTCAGTGGTTTTCCCAATGAGATATTTCACATTGCCTTCTGTTTTTTCATTTGTTTGGATCAGTTTAATAGTATCCTGATTTCTCATAAAGTCACTAGCTTCCCTTTGCTCCAATATAATTCTGAAGGAATGGTTCTCTTCAGTGAGCTTTTGAGATTCTTTTTCCATCTGGCAAATTCAGCTTTTTAAGGCATTCTTCTCCTCATTGACTTTTTGAGCCTCTTTTGCCATCTGACTTAGTCTATTTTTTAAGGTGTTATTTTCTTCAGTCAGGTGGTTGACTCTATTTTCATGATTTTCTTTCATCATTCTCACTTTTCTTCCCAATTTTTCCTCCACTTCTCTTATTTGATTTTCAAAATTCTTTTTAAGCTCCTCTATGGCCTGTAACCAGCTCATATTTTTCTTGGAAGCTTTTGGTGCAGGAGTTCTGACTTTGCTGTCTTCCTCCTGTTCCATGCTTTGATCCTTTTTGTCCCCAAAATAGGAGTCTAATGTTGGATTGCTCTGCTTGCTTTGCTTCTTTTGCTTTCTCATGTTGCCACTCAATTACTTGACTTTTGAGCTTTTAGCCACAATAGAACTCTGCTACCAGAAAGGGGAGATTTTTACCAATCACTGCGTTTGTCTCAGTTGCTGGTGCTATTAGTTGGGTGCCTTTTCTGAAGCCTCCACCCACTCTGGCAGCTGGTCATGCACCCCAGGACCTCCACCCTAGACCACAATGCAGATCCAAATAGGTTAAAGCAAGAGGGATTACCCCTTGGAATGGTCGCTTGGTCACCCTACAATCTGCAGGCCAGGAACTCTGAAGTAGCCATGTGGTGGTGAGGTGCTGCACCTCAGTCACTTCTCCCTCCAGGGAGTAAAGGCCAGACTGCACTCCTGAACTCCGTGTTCACAAAGTTCACACTGCACTGACCTCTCACTTTGTCCTTAGCATCTATGGGTTAATAATTCTGGAAACCACCACAGCTGCTGGTGATCTGAAGTCCCTCCAGCCAGATGCTGGTTGTGGCTGCCCTGAGGCTAAAACCTCTGGCTACAAGGGGCTGGGCTTGGCTCCCTGAGTGCTTCGCTGGCCCCTTCCTGCCAGCCTGCCGGGCTGTCTTTAGCAGGAGGTTAGCTTCTCTCTGTCATTTTGTAGCTCCAAAGTTTGTTTAGAGTAATTTTTTACATGAATTGGAGGAGATGGGATCAGGAGCCACAAGGAACTCCTGTTTCTACTCTGCCATCTTGATTGAACATCAATTTTTTAATCAACATTTTTGCAGTCTAGTTATTTTATCTTTCCCTAAACCTATGTCATTGTAATATCATCCAGTTTGTGATTTTTCCATCTTGCCCATATGGAAATTCTGAACGACCTTGTTGAATATCTTTCTGGTAAATCCAGGTGTATTACATCTAAAGCATTTCTCTTATCTACCAATTTAGTAACTCTATCTAAAAAGAAATGTGGTTAGTCAGGCATGACTCAAACTTCAAAAAAACCAATGCCTTATTTTTATTATTGATGCCTTTTATTTTTATATCACCTTTACTTCTAAATATATTTTTTCCTCCTGCCTTATCCTGCCTAGGTGTCCTTTGTGGCAAAGATTAAAAAAAAAGGAAAAAATAATTTATTAAAACGATCACATCAATCAAGTCTGACAGTATATACATACCATATTCCTATTTGTTCACCTTTCCAATGAAGGGAGAGAGGTGAATTTTTTCCCATTGCTTCTTTATAGCCAAATTTGGTCATTATAATTACATGATCAATTTTGTTTTAATGTTCTCATTTTCATCATTGCATATATTGTACTAATTTTGCTTACCACTGCTGACTCTCCTAACTTCAACCTTCAAAGACCATGATTCAGGAAATTTAATCTATTTAGTTTTGGAATTTCTAGCCCCAGGGCTGAGCTGACTTAATTGATAAGTACAAAATCATAGCACATCCCATTTAGCTATTCACCAAATAATCTTGCCATCATGTTGTATCTCCCTGTTACCACATGTGTATCTCCATTTCTCTTCCTTCTCTCCCCAGTCCCCAGTCTCTTGCTCTGGAACCATTATCAAATCACCTTTCTCTGGCCACTATTCCCCTTTATGCAGTGTCTCCCCTTATTATGATGCATGATTCTTGAGAGTTCAGATTGTATGTGTGTCCCCAGACAATCCATGATTAGCATGATGCCTGGCGCGTAGAAAACACTTAGCATATAATTCTCTTTTTTTTGTTTTTTGCTTTTTGGAGGGCAATTGGGGTTAAGTAACTTGTCCAAGGTCACATGGCTAGTTTTTTGTGTTAAGCGTCTGAGGCCAGATTTGAACTCAGGTCCTCCTGACTCCAGGGCCGGTGCTCTATTCACTGCACCACCTAGCCACCCCTTCAGCATATAATTCTTACTCATTCATCCATTCATTCATATATTCATTCATTCTGTAACAATTCATGTATCTCCTCATGTTTCTTTGAATCCTTTATATCCATTGTTTCTTACAATGCAATAATATTCTATTCTATTAATGGGCTGTCACAATTTGTCCATATATTCTGCAATTCAATCAATGAATCAGCAACAAGTATTTATTAAGCATCTGCTATGTGCCAGGCACTGTGCTAGGTGTTGAGGGTACAAAGACAACAAAGAAAGAAACAATAGCTATTCCCAAGGAGCTTCCATTCTAAATGGGGAAAGGCAAAAAGTACAAATCTAAGTATGTAGAGAATAAATATAGGGAACAGAAATACAAAGAAATATAAAGTAGTTAATTATAAAGAAGTTTGAGAGGAAAGATGCTTCCAGAAAGACTTTCTGTAGAAGGTGGTACTTGAAGAGAGGCTTTCTCTGAGGCAGAACTGTGCACTCCAAGACAAAGGCCGAGAGGCAGGAGATGTCTGAGGAACAAAGGGAGGGCCAGTGAGGCTGGATCATAGGATGTGGGAGAGGAATAGCCAGTGATAGGTTGGAACTAGGTAGTAAAAGTCTTTAAAAGCCAAAGAGAAGACTTTCTATTTTATCCTAGAGGCAATAGGGAGCCCTGAAGTTAGCTGAGTAGGGGAGTGACATGGTCAAAAACAACTTATCGAGTGAGGAGATATTAGAAGGCAGAGATATCAAGTCCACCCCAATAATATTAGGCAAAGGGTGATGAGGGCTTGAACTAAGGTGGTGGCTGGGATAATAGAGAAAAGGGATCAAGTGAGGAAGATAATAGAGGTAGAAATGAAAAGATATGGCAAGATGTGAAAGTCAACCAATGAGCAAGCATTTTTTGAATACTTACTAGAGGCCAGGCACTGTGCTAAGGGCTGGGGATACAAAGAAAGGGAAAAACACAGCCTTTGCACTCTCAAAGAGAGCATGCTTATTGAGGAAGGCAACATGCAAATAACTATGTACATTCAAGATATAGCCTGTGCGAATGGGAAATACTCTTAGATGAAAGGCCCTGGAGTGGGGAGAGAGAGAGAGACTAAGGAAGTTTGCCCACAGAAGGTGAGATTCAAGATAAGTATTGAAGAAAGCCAGGGAAGCTGAAAGGTAGAGGTGAGGAGTTGAAGGAAAACATTCCAGGAATGGGGATCATCCAGTGCAAAGGTCAGGAAATGGAGTTTTGTGTGAGGAATGGAGGATAATGCTGAGATTACAAATCAGAAACAATGAAAGAATAATGGTATCAACAGAAATAGGGACATTTGGGGGCAGCTAGGTGGTACAGTGAATAGAGCACTGGCCCTGGAGTCAGGAGGACCTGAGTTCAAATCCGGCCTCTGACACTTGACACTTACTAGCTGTGTGACCTTGGACAAGTCACTTAACCCCAATTGCCCTGCATTTCCCTCTCCAAAAAGACAAAAAAAAGAAATAGGGACATTTGGAAAAAGGGAAGGTTTGAAGAAAAAAGGAAGGAGCTCTGTTTGGAACATGCTGAGTTTGCATCTCTGGGATATGCAGTTTGAAATATTCAATAAACAATAGATTATGTAGTACTGGGCCTTGAGAGAGAGGCTTCGCCTTGATATTTAGATGCAAGAGCCATCTAAGCACATATTAGTAGATAGCATGAGGTCTGAGAAAAAGTAATCATATTGGGGAATTAAGAGACCAATTGACAACTTTGGAGAGAGGAATCTCTTGGTGAGTTGAGTGATGTTAGTTGGAAGCCAGATTACAAAGGCTTGAGGAGCAAGTAAGAAAGCAAGGGGTGTCCATGAGCATAGGCTGCTTTTTCTAGGTGTTTGGCTGGGAAAGAGGAGAGGAGAGGAGAGGAGAGGAGAGGAG
>NW_027186628.1:10019-15545 GCF_028583685.1 Petaurus breviceps papuanus | reverse complement strand
CCCCCTCCTCATTCGTACCCTAAGGGGCCTCTTCTCTTCCCCCACCCCCTTCCCTGCGCGTGTGCAGTGGAACTGCTTCTCTTCCACCACCCCCCACTCATTTGGGGGCTGAGGGGCTTCTTTGCCCCCTACCCCTGCTGCTGGTGCCCTTAGGGGGCCTCACACACCCTTCTCATTTGTGAACTGAGGGGTCTTTTCTCGTCCCCCTCTACTTGTGGACTAAAAGTCCTCTTTCGCTCTCCCCCCGCCCCCCGCGCACCCCTCCTCTCAGGTGGAATGAAAAGCCTCTCTTCCTCCTCCCCTCCCCCCATCCCCCTAGTGAAATTAGGGGCCTTTCCTCCTACGCCCCCTGAATACGCACCTCTCCTCCCTGGTGGGCTGAGGGACCTCTTCACTCAATGGACAGCTGGGGAACCTTGAGACCGTGCGGTCACCTGCAAATTTCCTCAGTGTAGGAACTCTGTCCACCAAGTGCACTCACTTTTTTAGATGGTTTGCCAGAGTCTCGGAGTGGTTAAGGGTTTTTGCCCAAGGTCACCCAGCTACTAAATATCAGAGATAGCCTTTGAACTCGGGCCTGCCAGACTCCACAAGGCCAACACTAAGCCATACAGCATCTCTGAAATACACCTAATTAGAAATACAATAACCATGTCATCCTGTTTATGGAGACTTTTAGAATCACAACTCTGATCACCAGGGTCTAGGGGGAAAGGGACAGACTCACAGATGTCAAGGGACCAGCACCATGCGATACTGGTCTGTTCCTCCAGTCTCAGATAGCCCTGGCCCCTGCTACAACCAAACTGGAAAGCCTGAAAGAAGCACAGTCATTAATTCTGTCCTAGGAGTTTCAGGACATGGCCTGGGGCTCAGGTTCTGCTGACCTAGGACTACTGACTGACCTTGAGCCAGTGGTTTCACCTTCATTCTAGAATGAAGATGTACAAGGAGACGCCAAGTTCCAATATTAACACCTTCCTCTATTGGTTCTGTGTCAATGACTTCTTTTCCACAAATATCTCTTGTCCTTTTTGCCTTTTCTGTCTCTTTGGGCTCCTTCCTTCCTCCTACCTAATGCTAATAAAACTCCCCCCTCCCCCAATGCATCACCACCCCCTCCACAAGCCCCAAACAGCAACTGATCCTCTTTCTTTGTTTCTCTGTTACTTCCCAGCTCCTAAGCCTCTGGAGGCAGAATGCTCCTTGCATTGGGTTTCTACTTAGGGAAGGTTTACTAACTCCTCCTTATGGAAATTTTTTCAAAAACTATGGGAGCTTTTAAAAAATTGTTATTGACAAAAATAAGAGGAACCACAACTGCATTTGTTTTGCAGTAACATTCCACGTTAGTCCATGGACATCTTTTAGGAAATCATTTCCATCCTGGGGCAATTATTTGTTTAAAAATGCTCTGCCTAATGGTAGACAACATTTACAATTTAATTGTATTCCACCAAGACAGGAAATGAGGAAATTCAGAGAAGACTAAGAATTGCCTGACTTGTAAAATGTTAGTCGAGAAATCTAAGGCCAATGTTGAAGTAGACATAAGGAAAGTAATCTTGGTTATTGAGTTGTAATCCAGGGATATCCAGACATATCCATTATACTGGCTGCCACTTCATCCAGGTGCTTGAAAGTTGAATTGAGAATCTCTCTCAGACGTTTGGGGGACTTCTTCTGGGGCTGTAATGATACTGCCTTAAAATTCACCAGTAGGCCATACCTTAACACAGATTCAACAAACACTCTCAAGGCCTTTATGTGAATCCAGACAACAAATACTTCACCAAAGTTCACCTTGAGCCAACACAGAAATGGACTCTTCCAGTTGCCCTCAATCTCAATCTCTTAAGACTTTCTCTGTTTTGTCTGATGCTTCAAGGGATGCCCCAATCTGATAGCCTTCACAATGTGATCTAGGAAGGAAAAGGATCGCTTTCTTTGAGCTCTTCGGGAACAATCTTGTTTCTCTGCTGAAAGCAACTTGGTCAGCTGTTCCCTTTCACTTTGAATTTCTTTTTCATCATAAAAAAAAGTCTCGAACCGTGAACTTGTTGGCTGTGGCTTTGGCTTTGAAATCATTGATCACTTTACGGAAAATCGTGACGGTAAAGAGGCCACCCTCATTGTCTTCAAAAATGAGTTTGGTTGATCGAGGGACCACCATGTCTGAGAGGGATTCGTAAGTTTTCTGCCACAGAGAATAACTTCCCTTTGGAACAACGACCAGGAGGGTAATGAGATATTCAGAATCCAACACAAAATCCTCTTTGTTCACAATATCCGACAATGTCCGAGTTAAGAGGCCCCCCAACAATTTCTTTTCCATGTTCTCCAGATTTTCTTTCAGTTGATTGTAGGCTGTGATTCTGGTTCTCAGGTCAGTCTCCATTTGAGCCAGTTGCTTCCCTAATGTATCTGCTACAACCCCCAGCGGCTGCTTGGAGGGATATTTGGCCAAATCCCATTTAAAGTGGGTCACAAAGGAAGCTAAAGTGACCCCATCGGCCAGGAGGTACTGCTGGACTTCACCTTTCTTGGCTTCCGTCAGTTCTAGAACACTCTGAGTCATTCTCTTCACAAGCCTTTCGGCAAAGGAATCAAGTTTCCCCAACTCATCTGAGAGGCTAACAAGAGAATCTAAGGTCCCCACCTTGAAATCAGGAATAATGAAGTTGGAATTTCGGGACAGGTTGGACTTGGAGGTGAAATTGTTCATCCGCTCCAGGATCTGCAAATTTTCCCGGTCTCCAGGGACAGAAATTAACCAAAACTCCGACGACATGTTTCAAATCTTTCGTTCATCCAGATGACTGGTACTCAGCGAAGGAGCTTCGAATGCCAGGATTCTCTCTCGGGAAGGACTGCAGGGAGCGAGTAGAGGCAGTTTCGAAACACTCTAATGCTGGGCTTCCTTCGATTGGGCAGCCCTGAGGTGGGATTGGGAAATGACCGCTGTCCTTTGGTCCCTTCGGAGCCACTCCACCGTCCTCTAGGGGGGCTGAATAGAGAGTTCCGGACTCCTGTTGGGCTCAGCTAAACCTACAGAACCCCTCTGTCCTGAAAAGCAAGTCTTTTGGTTGGTCTGGCCCCCAGGAAGCTGCCACGCCCTTGCCACGCCCCATCCTGCCTTTATTTCCTAAGCACCATACGTGGTGGGCAGGTTGCCTGCTGTTCTCTGCCTCTGGGAGGCTTTTAAGCGGCTGAATTCTAGGTAAAAGAGGCACCCACCGAGACTCCTTCTACTGTTCTTCCCCATCCCTGGTCACCTTTAAGGCTTATATAAAGAGGCACCCGAAGCCTTTCCAGATGGTCCTCGCCAATAATAGGGGACAAGGTGTCAAATGACGGCAAATGAGCTTCCCGTGGCAGAAAAGAAAGCTGCCTGAGGGCAGGAGCAGTTTTTAGTTTGGTTGCCTTGGAAGGTGCTTTACACTTAGAAGGTGCTTACTAAATGATATTTACATGAAACTGAATGGTCATCTTTCTCAGGACTCTGAGGAAATCCCACACCCTAAGAGTATAACAGTTTGAAGTTGGCCAACAGATTCCCCCTCCCCAGAAAGTTCTGCTTTTGGCTTGCTTTCAGTTTACCTGACTCTTCATTGGGCTCATACTTTGACCTCAGCTTCTCCCTGGATCCATTGCCCATACCTACACTAACTTCACTCAGCTGTACTTGTACTTCCTGTACTTCCTCTGGTGGGCTTTTTGGAAGCTGGTAGCATGGCTGACTGGGCCAGACCCTCCACTTTGTGGTGTCTCTGCGGCCCAACTTCTGTCTCCACTGCTCCTTCCCCAGGCCATGCTTCTCCTTTCTGCCCTAGGACTAGCTGTTCTGCACCCTGCCTAGGCCATAACAACAGGCATGCATGGGAGCCCATGGATGCTTGTAGGGCCCCACTGGGGAAGAGTCATGTTAGGAGAGATATAGGACCATAATGAGCAGGAATGGAAAAATGAAATGGGGTAGGGGGTTTGGGGATCTGGGAGCCTGTGAAGTGAAAGAGTAGGGATGCCAGAGGGGATGGGATAGAATGGGATTGCCTTGGTACCCTCATCCCGTGAGACAGGGTCAAAGGAGGAGATTGGGGCAGAAGGAACCTGAGTGTTGAAATGAGGAAGTGAGGAAATGAGGTGAAGGGGAGAAGAGGGAGCTCACAGTGAACAGGAAAGAGAGTTGATGACAGATGTACAGAAAGATCACCTAGCGGCAGTGATGCGTGACAGAAATTTATAGTGGACCCAGTTGGAGCAGTTCCGTTATTTGTGGAAGGGACCCAAAGGTGAGGAGGACAGGGTAGAGCTGAATTGCTAAGAGGAGGAAACTGGGAAGAAGGTGGTAGTGAGAGGGAGGGAAGAAGGGGAAAATGGCAGACAAACTGTGAGGGAGGGGAGGGCAGGAGAAGCAAATGGATGAGGAAGATGAAAAGGAAAGAGGGAAGAGAGAGAGGGGTACAAGTGGGAGCTGCTGGGCCAGTGGACAGAAACTGCTGACCTGGGATCCATGACCTTTGTTTTGAGTAGTTTGATAACGGGATTGCAATAGAAATGGTTTTCTTGGTAATCTTGGGATCTGAGGTCTGCATTTCAGAGCATTCTTCTGAGATGGAGTTCATGGGCTTCACCAGTCTGTTCAAGGGATCCAGGACACAAAAGCAGGTGAGCAGAGTGAAGAGGAGGCTGGGAAGGAGACAGCAGCAGCACTGCTCAAGGGAGAAAGGCCCAAGAAAGAAAGAAGGGATGGAGGCTGGGAGAACAAGAAGGGAAGAAAGGCTTGGGGGAGGAGAGACAGAGAGAAAGGACTGGGGGCACAGGGTGGAAAGAACGCGACAGGAAGGGAAGCTGACTGGAGAACAGAGACAGGAGAGGAAGGGAAAGAGGGAGATGAGACAGGCAGGTACAAAGAGGGCCAGGGGGGCAGCTAGGTGGCGAAGTGAATAGTACACGCCCTGGAGTTAGGAGGACCTGAGTTCAAATCTGGCCTCAGACACTTAACACGTACTAGCCGTGTGACCTTAGGCAAGTCACATAACCCCTATTGCCCCCTCCAAAAAAAAAAAACAAGCAAAAAATAAAATAAAATAAAAAAACAAAGAGGGCCAGGATGGGAGAGTACATGCAGTGGGGAGCAAGAAGGAGCTAAGGAGAATGGCAGGAAGGACATGGGAGGGGAGAAGAGGAGTCAGAAGGTGGGGGATGCAGCAGGAAGGAAATGGGAGGGGGGATGCGGCAGGAGGGAGATGGGAGGGGTGGGTACCAGAAACAGAGATCAGAAGGGGAGGGCACAGGAGCTTGATGGGAGGAGGAAAAAAGGAGGCAGAGGGGAGGGGGGAGGCAGCAGGAAGGAAATGGGAGGGGGAATGACAGGGGGTATGTGGCTAGAGGGGGATAGGAAGGGGGATGCGCAGGAGGAAGATGGGAGGAGTAGGTACCAGGAGCACAGAGATCAGAAGGGGAGGGCACAGGAGCTGGATGGGAGGAGGAGAAAAGGAGGCAGAGGGGAGGGGGGAGGCAGCA